>NW_005842019.1:1760267-1781336 GCF_000455745.1 Alligator sinensis | reverse complement strand
CTGTGACCACACAAACTCGTGGGCAGCCTCCAAACATATTTCAACCAACAAGATGTGGCAGGCAAGACTAGAAGGAGCCGGCAGGGCAAAGCTGGCATGGTCCTAGAGGCATCATGGCTGTCAGTAGGGACCCCACCCCATGACAATATTCATTTTAGGTGTCTCCTCTCTACACGATCTGAGGGTATATACATACTTTTCATCCATCATTACAATGGTACACACATCTCCTATAGTTCATTTGGTGAACACAGGTGAAGGAAATGTATGCCTGCCTTCTTCTAAAGCCCTTTTGCATGATTTGCACACAGCAAGAATGAAGGACTGCTGTAATGATAGTGCTTTATTAAAATTGATCAAGTGGAAGAATGCTTGATGTAAAAGTCCTATTCCCTTTTTGGATGATGGCAATATGGATCATAGAATCACAGAAAGTTAGAGTTGGAAGGGACCTCAGGAGTTCATCTAGTCCAATCCCCTGCTAACAGCAGGACCATCCCCAACTACAGCATCCCAGCCAGAGGTTTGTCTAGCCAGGTCTTGAAAACCTCCAAGGATGGAGCTTCTACCACCTCTCTGGGTAACCTGTTCCAGTGTTTTACTACCATCCTAGTGAGAAAATTCTTCCAAATATCTAACCTAAATTTCCCTTGCTGCAACTTGAGACCATTGCTCCTTGTCCTGTCATCTGCCACCACTGAGAACAGTCTTGCTCCATCCTCTTTTGAACCCCGCTTCAGGTAGTTGAAAGCTGCTATTAAATCCCCTCTCAGTCTTCTCTTCTCTAAACTAAATAAGCCCAGTTCCCTCAATCTCTCTTCACAAATCATGTCCCCCAGCACCCTCACCATTTTTGTTGCCCTCCACTGGACTCTCCAATTTTTTTCTATAGTGGGAGGCCCAAAACTTAACAAAGTACGCCAGATGCGGCCTCACCAGTGCTGAATAATGGAGAATAATCACTTCCCTTGATGTACAGGCAACATACCTACCAATGCAGCCCAGTGTGCTGTTTGCCTTCTTGGTGACAAGGGCACACTGCTGGCTCATATTCAGCTTATTGTCCACTGTAATTCCCAGGTCCTTTTCTGCAGAGCTGCTGCCCAGCCAGTCAGCCCCAAGCCTATACCGGCACGTGGGATTGTTCCATCCTAACTGCAGGACTTTGCACTTCTCCTTGTTGAACCTCATGAGATTCCTTTTGGCCCAATCCTCCAATTTGTCTAGGTCACTCTGGATGATGGCAATCTGGCTCCAATTTTTCACAGCCAACTGAGATAGATTTAGCTAATGTTCCAACTTGCCTCTTCCTCTGCAAGCTTTCTTTTTAGCTCGTTAGTTTCCCTCTTCATTGTATAATGTCTCTGTATCAAGGTTCCTTATAAGTCATCACTAGTTGTCCCTTATCTACTACCGTTAAAACGTTGCTGTCAGAGACAGCATTGCCACAAGGAACTGCCTGAGGTTGGAGTGGAGGAGGCCCATGTTTCTGACCTTGTATTAAAATTAAACACAAAGACTTGTCTTGTTTTCATGCAACTCCTATCATCGTCGCTCTCAACAGGATCAGGCTTTGAGTTCTGGAACACAAGATTCTAATTGAAGATTTGGGGTTACTTGGTTCTTCGTAGAATGTTTCTTTACAAAAGCCATGTCACTGGTTGAAAGAGGAAAACCAAAATAATTGAATTTTGAAATAGAATGCCCCTCTTTATTTGATTTTCATCATTCAAAATTTCCATTTTCAAAATATTAAAGCTGAATAAATGTACCAGGGCCATCCCTAATCGGTGAGACAAAAAAATAGAACCTCTTTTAGAAAAGGACTCTGTTCAGAAAAGAGGGAGAAGGAAAGGCAATTTAGCTGAGACTAAAGGCAGGGTGAAAAGGTTCACTGCACATTTTGGATATATGGCTGGGTCTTATAATCATGTCATTTCTCTTTTTTAAATGATTTTCTTCTTTCTTGCTTAGTGTTATTTGTTTTTGTACAGTTTGTTCCATTTTGTAATTTTTTTTCCTTGGTACGTATAAGCTGATCTTTTCTTTTCAGCCTGTAGATAGTAGCATGTTGAATTTCCTGGGCATAAATTGTTATTTTGATAGCTTTGAAGCTATTTTGCTATATATAACATTTTATTCTTTGCTCTTCATATGATTAGAATATCCAGTTTACATTGCCACATCTGGTTACTACACTGTTGCATTTATGTGTGCCTCAAATCTACTGCCTAACAGGACTGATTTTCAGACAAGGGCAAGGAAAGGACAACAAAATGATAAAAAAGGGGAATATCGATCATTTTAACAATGATTTCTGGGAAATCAGTCATTACCAGCATTTATTGGCTTACTTGGCAGTTAACAGCCTGAAATAAAACAAGGAACGGTTAACACTGACAAACTAGTAGTTAATGCAGTTAAGGAATAATTAATGAACCATAGTAAATAGTTTATTATAATAATAGTGTATTAAAAAAATGCTGGCAGCTGATGGACAAACTGCACAGCTGCAATAGGAAAATCAGTCATCTTGAAGTTAATGATTCATTATTCACTAATCAAAATGGAGAATGCTTTGCTGTAAAGCTTTACTATAGAAGGTATGGTCACTGTTTTAGTGTGCATTAAGATTTCAGTTACCATCTATCATTTTAATAAAAATAAAGATTAAAATACCTGTCATTTTTCTCAAAATTCTTGACAGATAAAGACAAAATAATGTAACTTTTAACCCCTGAACTTCTCTGTGACTCCAAGATGATAGATACGAAGGTTACTTGGTTTTCTTTGAAGGAAAGCACTGGATCAAGCTGGTAATGGTGACAAAGTTGAACGACTAAAAAGACTGCAGCTGTGAAGTAATAAATTACACCTCTCAAAGCCTGTAGCTCTAGGATTGAAAAAAACCAAAGGGGCAGTAACAAGCATCCTGGGAGCAGTGCGTGCAAACGTGATGGGAAGGCAACATGCATGGATCAGACATCAGGAGAAAGAAAAGGCAGACCATTTGTCATTTTAAATCATCTTTTCTTTGTCACTGGAGATTAAGAAGGACTTTATTCTTTTCTTTTCTTTTTTTTAAGGATGAGCTCTCACTGAGACAGTTGGTTAAGAGAGTGCTTTTGTGACTCTATGATGCTTAGTCCTTTTTTTGGTATATTCTAGTTTTTGATCCTTATTTAATTAATTAACTTTTCTTTCAGCAGAAACAAGCATTTGATAAGATGCTGAAATTACATACTCTCATCCTAGTCTGTTTATTGCAATTTGGGTTGCATTTTTGGAAGTTGACAAATAAAGATGGCTCTTCATGTTAAGCTTTTTTCTTTTGAGTGAAAAGTCTGTGAAGATTCACATGAAACTTAATCTAGCTTCATGAAGGGAAGTGCTATGCTGCACTTGACAAAAAATACAGATGTAAACTATCCTGTAGATGGCTATGACACCTTGTAGACATGTTCAGAAACTTTCATTTTCTTGCCTTGCTTGTACATTGCATATAGTATTTGCATATTTAACTTTCCATAATGCCTGCAAAAGCTAAGTTAATCATCCCAATTTGAATATTAAAGAGGCATGTATGGAAGCACGAAGACTAAAACATGCTAAAATTGAATCATTGTCCAACTCACTGCATAGTTTCTCCACATTTTGTTGCTCTTGTTCACTCTGGGTCTTGATCCTGCAATCTGATCCATATGAGTAGGTGGCAACCCTGTGGAGCCTGGCACATATGAAAGCTTCGTGCAGAGTTTTCAGCCCTTCTCTGCAAAAAAAACCCCACAAAACAAAACAAAAAAAAGTTCATGCTTATATTTAAATTGACACATGAGCATAAAGTTAACTTTGTACAGAAGTCATTTTAGGATTGGGAATTCTGGCAGTTAAGGACACAGACCAGCTTTTGTGTGTTTCTGAGAAGTGACAGTGCCTAATACTTCTTGGCATCGTAAATAAAAACATACGTAATACTAATAAGGTTAAATAAATGCCATATCTCTAAAACATGCTTCAAAGTAAATTCTTAAATTGTAATATCTTGTATTGTTTTAGTTTTCTGCTTTCAGGCAACCAGCCCCTTCCCTTCCCCGTGCACTTACAATTATATTTTATTGGTTATAAATGATGGCTACACTTTCACCATGGAGACAATGATCTTGCATTTAATATAAATAAATCGCCTTAACAGGTGATGGTGCTTACTCAGTCCCATCAGAATCCACTGCATACTACTATGGTAAAATATAGAATAGCCTTATTTAACATCTCCCAAGGAGTCATTCCTTCACTGTTCTACTAGAAATTTAGAAGTCTTTGACTGTGAAGTAAAACAAATGAAAAATTTGAAGCACTGAATGCCAGAACTAACGTGATGACTTGCATCGGACTTTACCTTTTTGAGATTTGCTGTTTGCTATAGTTTGTCTAAACAATTTCCTATAACTGTGTGGGTTGGCATTCATTATCAGATGTCCTTTGTTGTGCTGCTTATGTAAGACCCTCCCCTGACAAGTCATAGGAATACATCACTACATAATAGCAAGGACAAATACAAGATAATGTTTCTCTGCTTTGATTAGAACACTCTGTTCTCATTTGATATTTATTTTATCTAGTTGGATATGTAATGCACACCTGTCAAGCCTTTCTCAAGTACTTGCATATAATTCATAAAAAGACTGTACAAAATAGGTTAAAATGTGAGCAATAAACAGCTTCCTCCACTAGAGTTCATTTGAAACAGCCTTTCCAATTATTCCACTGAGGAAAAAGCCTGAGATAAATGATGGCCTTTACATGATTTCCAAATAGTCAATATTCCTGGGCCTTGTCAGACCAATGAATGGAGTGGATTCTAGTGTTGCAGACCCTATGTTCAAATCCATGAACTGCACATAAGAACCCCTCATGCTAACCTTCACAGGTTGTATAGATAGGATGGAGGCATGTTTGGCACCCAGGTCCCAAATAATGAAGATGGTAATAAATCAAAATCAACAACTCAGTTGCCCTCAGAAGGGAAACAGAGGCCAGTGCAGATTGCATGATACCTCCCTACCTCCAAAGAAATGTTAGTTAAAGCTGAACTATGGCAAGAACAAGTAGAAATAAGTGTGCAAATATTCTCAGTTTATAGAATAAAAATAAAAGTCTTAAAAGTCTTTCAGCACAACATATACCCTATTTTAATCTAGCACTGATTGTTGTCTCTCATACATATTTCTGCTATTTTTATGATCTTCTCTGACCACTTACTATATTTCATTCTCTTTCAGTAAAATAATGTTCTATCATATTTTTCCATTTATTCCTACAGTCTTAACTGTAGATGATGTCCAGAAGTTTGTGAAACTGACACCATAATAAGACCACATTTGGATCATCTTTATTTGTTCCTTTATAAATTGTGAAGACTTCTATTAGGCCACTTCAGCAGGTTATTTATAAGAATAATCCCATCCTGTAATAGGGAGAAATCTATACTGATTCAGATACAACAAGAAGGGAATAAACTTGAATCCTTTAGGCTTCCTTTTGAAAAATGTAGTGAGCCTCACTGTTATGTCTACACATTTTACACCTTGAAATGCTTTCTGTTGAGAGAAAAGAATCAATATATTCTAAAAACAGAAACAAAATAGTATGGTAAGAATTCTTTAAAATTAATTTATTGAGAGTCTTATTCTACAAGAGGATTCTGTTGAACAAGAACAGTGCCGTCAATTTTATCTACACAAACTTGTCATGTCTCTGCCTTAAACATGATGATGGGAAGAAAGTGAATAAGTTTTTAATGCAAAATTGTTGTTAAGGCTTTTTTCAGATTGGTCATGTATAAACTTCAGGGTAGAGATCAGCTTGCTGGCAACTTGTACTGCCTCATCACAGTGTAATGTTTTTGTTTGATTGCCTAGCTATAGCCCACAGGCAATCACTGTGTTATTTCTGGAGGCCAGAACCTCCGCTCCTTTTACTTGAATTGGAGTTATGCCAACTGATCATCTCCTTGTGCTTTCACATTTCTTAAATTGTAAGAATATTATTATAACAGACCATGAGTAAGTAGTTTTTATTATCCATTTTGGAGTGGTCTAATGCATTGGTCACCACAAACAATGTGATGTCACAAGATCCATATGTCTGTTATATGTGGATTGCATTCATAGTTAAGCCTGTGCACATGCACAATTTGAAAAAGAAAAAAATGTCTTATTTATGTGGATATGAAAGACTGAGATGAACAAGCCAATGGCTTCTCTTTCTGTATTAAAAATTTCAGAGTTCTCCTTTAGATTCATCAACCTGAATTGTTACTCTTTTTAACATCAACTTGTATCACTGTTAGTATTCCATATATCTTTTCTGGTTCAGCGCAGTCCTTCAGTAGCTCCCATCTCAGTGATTACTGCCACATCTCAAGAGTCAGATTCCTTTTCCTGGGAAAATCTGAACAAAAGAATTCAGCTGCTTAGAAAAGACACTTTTCCAGATTAAATTTGACTCCTTTTTTCTAGGCCTTGGAAGTACGGCATGTAGATCAGTTTCAATTCCTGAATCATCTATACTACTTACAGCCTCATAGAGTTTTGGCAAAGCAACCAGCCCTAACTATAATTAAAAAGGAAAGCTGACAGTTAGCAAGATGCTAATTAGCATTCACTATTCAACTAAAAGCTGAACATTCCCATTTAGCTCATTTAAAAATGTTGAAGCCTGAATGCCTTCATAAAAACAGCTGATCAGCCTGGATAGAATGTTCTCAAAGGCAGGTGACTGCTGGTTGAGCATTTTCATACATGAATAACTAGCCTGTTGTTGCTCCTATTTTGATTTCTGTACCCCAAATGTACTACGTAAGAGCACAAGTGTACAGGAAGATGCTTAACTATGCCCTTGATATTTCCTCTTGTTCTCGTCCCCAACTATTTGAAATTTTAAATTCAATACAGTAGCCGTCTCCTTCTGGCATTATTCTTTTTCTCTGTCTGCCTACCTTTTAGGTAAGAGTGGCTCCCCTATGTCTGAATATTCAGCCTTTTTGTGGTTTATTAGTCAGGCTTCCATATTGTAGTGAGGATAGATTAATAAAAAGAAGGCATTAACACTTGTAGTAGTAACAATCTGTGAAAATTGACCCTGTTTTCAGAAGCAGACTAATGCAGAAAAGAGATAATAATTAGATAAGATAAGGGATAATTTTCAGTCAGCCTGTATCTGTATGTTTCTAAGAGTGCTGAAATTATTGAGAGGGTTTCCAGTTTCTGTGGACCTTGGATTTTGCAAAAGGGTAGGTATTTCTACATTACTGTGCTGTTAGGTCTGTAGGGCTAAACAAAGAGTTATCAAGTTCACAGGTGGGTGTGCTGATTGAAGGCTTCTTATGGTTGAACATTTCCATTAAATGGAAGGTTCCCTAATTTAGATTACAACATGTTATGGTAGGAAGCTGAACTTTTGATAAATGGACCCAAACCCTGTGTAGTTATAAAAACATGTCATTGATGGGTAATCTCCCAAAGCACTGCTGAAAATACCATGTAATGAGAAGAAACAATAATTTTGAGTAACTTGTTCACTGTTGACAAGTTTATTATACCATAAGATTTCTGAGATCTGGGGGTAGACATGTGGATGACCAAAGCAACCTTTTTTTTCGGTTCTCATTTAACAGCAACTTACATGACAAAATTCTTAAAGTATGGCTGCAGGTGTTTAGCTTTCTATTGTAGTTTCTAGGCTAGTTAAGTTCTTTCTTGCCATTTTTATTTGAGTATACAGTGGCAATGGAAGCATTCACACTCTGGTCTGCATGACCGGCCCAAATGGAGTTAAAAATGTCCATGTTATATACAGTACAAGAGACCATAGCAGGCATCAAACCAGTGTAAGCAGTTCCTGAACCATTCTCACTGCACCTTGCAATGGAGGGGCCTTTAAAGCGTGGTCTGCTTTGTGTGACTATTCCCACGGGACAGACAGTTCCTTGAGACTGTTATCAGTTGGCAGAGTGCAAAAATTCCAGGGTTAGAGTTAGCATGAGGTTAACCTCAGAGGATGCTTACACTGCCTCCAAGGCAAGCCTGTCTCTGCTGTTGAGAAGTACAAAGCCCACCTGCTTGTGTACACCCAGGCTTGCAAATTAGGCAGTGAAAACAATTTGGAAGCCAGCCTGAGCAGCTTGAAGCAGGCCAAACCATCCCTCTATAATAGATCACACCATAATATACACATACTCAAAAATTATAGTGCCTTAAATTGCTCCTTAAGAGCCTCCCTTTGTCTAGACCCAGGCAAAAATTCTTCCTGTCCTTTGATTTTAAAGACAGACGACTAGATGTGATCTGCTTTAAGTGCTGTTCAGTTTTTTACCTTCAAGGTTGTCATATGACTGCTCAAGTGCTCTTCTCTTGACTGTTTCTGATTTCTGAAAATTTCTGCACAGGGAATTTTTTTTATTAACCACAACACAAATGATGCTCAAATCCCATGCTGATAACATTCCCATCCTGCCTACCTAAGAAAAACATCCCTCCAGTAAATGTTTGTTTGTTTTTTGTTTTTATAAAATAAGTTTCCTAATTACATCCTTTTAAAATTATGTTACTAAAGTGAGGTAGGGTGAGGTGGATGAAGAGGTTGCCCTGCTGAGCCTGCCACTCCTTGTCTTCACTGGTATCCTAGGCACTTAATTAGGAAGGCTGAGCCTCCAAAAACAAAACTCAGAGCAGATTCAGTCCCATTTTTATTTTTATTTTTACACATGATTTTTCTTTCCTGAAAATAAACCCATCCGCTTCTGTCATTTCCCAACTGTTGCACCAGAGAAACTTACAGCATCTGCCAGCATTTTGAAGCTATAAATAGAGATATCTGGGGAACAAGATAGGAATTAACTTCCACTTTTTGGAACAGATGGGAATGAGAGCTTTGTGAAGGCAGCGGGTACTGGAGGAGGAGGGGAAGACTGGGGAATGTCTTGCTAAAATGGACACATTTATTTCCTTCTGAATAAAGATAGGTGGCATGTAGTTAAATATGTACTGGATCAGGGATTTGAAAAAACTAGAATCAACAAACTACACTGCTATTACTAATTGTGCTAACCCATGTTCTTGTGAATTTAGTGGAACTGTTCAGACATATGTGTCCATTGCCATCTGCAAACTTGCCATCCCTAATTGCTACTGGTTAATTTTGTGAGAGTAGATCAGCTGTTGAGTAGAGGTGCGCTCTGCTGTTAGCAAAGTACTGTTGACCTGGGTTATAAGGCTTACTAATAGTCAAGAATCTGTTGATAATTTTGTATTCCTGGGATATGCATGATTTTACTAGTGCAATGGATAGACCTTGGGTTCCTGTTCTTTCTTCCTGCAGTGGGTCATAAACAAGAAGGAGGTGTTCTATTCAGCTGGGGTCAAAGACTTACAGATGGCAGATTCACATACATTAATGTAGGATGGTCATGAAAAGTTTGTGATGCTAGGAGCTTTAAGAACTCATGTCTCTCTCATTTAGTAAACTGACTCAGGTGGCTGCTACTATTGATGTTAAGAATATTGAGATACCTCCTCTTGTTCTTAGAAATTCAGCTTAGCCTCTCCTTTCTGGCCAATGCAGCCTTTTACAAGCTAAGTAGATTCAGGATGATAATGGAGTGTGCACTTGGGAGACTGAAGAAGAGATAGTCAAGGATAGGGACTGCTTTGTAATGCATACTATTATAACTGTATGATTTGTCTTGCATATTATCAGTGAGTGAAAAGGAGAGATTCTTGCTGAGGACTGAGGGGCAGAGGTGCAACTATGAGCAGTTAGAGAAATGCAGTCTCCAAAAGGACAATTGTTAGAGATTCTTGTGTTCCTATACTAGGGCAGAGGCTGGATTGATTTTTTTTAAGCTAATTTTATGAAACTTTTTTTGGTTGTGATAATCTCTTCATGTTATATTTTATGCAAGTTCTCACAGAAGAGTTTGTGAAACATTTCATGAATGTGGCCAAATAAGGAGATTGAATATGTCATAAATTACTGAGCAAGTACTATACATTTCTGAGGACCGCTATGTATTAGGAAGAATGCTTTCATGCTTTGGAAGTCTACTTTTTGGGAAACTTTTAATACTTTTTTTTAGTGAAAGATAAATCATATTTCATAAATCATAATTCGTATAAATCATATTTGAACAAAATCCATTGTTTTAAAAAGTGAACAAAATCAAACGCTTTATGTGCAGAAACACAAATCTATGAACACACACTTGAAAAGTAGGAGTTTTATACAAATAGTGATGCAGTGTGAACTTATCAACAAAATTCAAAGTTTATCTTATCAAAGAGCAAAGTATAAGTGCACACATCCTTAGCCTTGCAGCTTATAATTGTCTAACTGTGGGTTAATTTCCCTTAGATGCTCTCCTAGTCTCTTGTAGCCTGGATTGTTACGACAGAAAACCCTGATTTGATCTAAGAGTTCAATTACAGCATTTCCAAACCACACTTCTGGCTGCACCAGGCTCTGAGCAATCTGGAGGAGAGAGCTATGGTTGGGTGTTTTTAATATCAACTGTTGCTCCCAGCCGATAACATTTTCCATAGACTGTATTAAAGGAAGCCATAAGGCTTTTGGATGCTTCGGCCAGTTTACAGCGTGCAATGAAACAAAGCAAGCAGCCTGTTCATGATCTTCAGATGGTGCTTCTACATCTTCCTTTTCTTTTAATGGTCTCTGTCACAGTCCACCAGACTGGCTTGCCTAGTAGGTAGACCCAAGCATGGAGCTGGAGTTTGCAGAGGGAAGAGTCAGAAGCCGAAATGCCAAGCCAAGGTCAGGAGCTGGGAATCAGAAACCTAGTTGCCAAATCCAAAGGAAAATCCACAGGGTAAAGTCTAAGAGTAAGCCAAACCAGGGACAGGAGACAAAACTGCAGGGAAATCCAAAGGCCAAAGTCCAGGAGGAGCAAGCTAAAATCAGGACCAGGAACCAGGGAAACCAAAGATACTGCTAGGACAGGAGCCTGCTCAGAGACTGAGGGCAAGTGGGCATCTCTACATGTGTCCATACAGTGCCATTGTTACAGCACCGTCATTTAGCACTTCCATTTGGAAGTACTAAATCATGGCGCAGTAACAGCCCATGCTGTGCCATGCTGGTGGCGCAGTTATTTTTGGATGCTACGTTGCTGTAGCAATGCACTATAATGAGGGAGCATGTTATTACGGCAATGCCCCTGCAGCGTCATGGTTTTTGCCCGCTGGTGCTACATTGCCATAACGCATTGCTACAGTGATGTAGCATCATGTGTAGACAAATGATATTGTACAGCAAGGCTCAGGTCATAGGTGAATGGTAGGGGCTGCACAGGGGTGCATGTTCCCCCCCTGATGGGGCTGGTGCCCCCTCGATGGCCAACACTCATGCTGTTGTTAGGGCTGGTGCCCCCTGCCCCCCGATAGGGTCAGTGGCTTCTGCGGGTGGCCCCCCAAATTCAGGAGGCACTAGTCACTCATGGCTCAGGTGCTAGAGAAGTTTCTTTAATGCATCTCCAGAACTCCTGAGAAGGAAGGGACTGAGGGTCAGCTAGCCTTGATTAGTAACTGAGTTAGCACACTTAATCAGGGCTGCAGGGTAAGAGTCTGTCTGAGCCTTACAGAACTGATCCAGGCTGCACCTCAGGAGCCTTACAGTCTCCATGTTATGGCAAGCTTCTACTCAGTTAGCTCCTGTTCTCCTCTTGACCCCTTGAAAAATCACATCTGTTTTTAGGGGTGTAGGTTGTAGCCGTGTTGGTCTAAGGACATAGGCAGACAAGGTTCCTTGGGTGAATTTGATATATTTTATTAAACCAACCCAAATAGTTGGAGAATAGTTATTAAGCAAGCTTTCGGGTTCAAAAACCCTTCGTCAGGCTAAGGAAGTTTCAGCAGTTGGTGTGTGCTCTTCCTGGATGGAATGAAAAGTAAAGAAGCCAAAGCATTCTGGCTCCATTTCATAGAACGTATTAGAAGCCCTCCTTTTTTCTTTCCCTTCAAGTTTGCTTGGTACTAGAAGACTAATAAAAGTCCTGTATTGGGGGATCATATTGGTTTAGGACCTGAAGGAAATGTAAAACATAACTATCAATTGTTCTTCCTTCAGCCTCTATGGTATCAGAAGGAAAATGTTTTTCCACTGAGCTTAGAGAAGTCATCCTATAGCTTTTTCCCAATATTGTTTTACACTTTACTTCCTCTGTGTCTCAGGGCCCTGGCCTTTTCCTAGAGTACAGAATAGTGAACACCTGGGGGTATTACGGATTGTTGGTCAGAAGTGCCTGGCAATGTGCAGTTGCTTTGGCTTTTGGGGAACAAGATGAGTGTTTGGGAAGAGCTCGAGATGTGCTGGGCAGATTAGTTCTTCCATATGCACCTCTGTAGAAAGTCCTTACATTGCTGGTTAGGAATAGGTGTGACCGGATAGGCTAGGGACAGAAGTTACACATAAACTAGTTTAAGTGATCAGAAACTTGTTTAACCCTGTAACAAAACAGAAGTTCAATGCACATAAACCAGTTTCGAAACGGCTGGAACTGGTTTAAGATAAACCTGGTTGAATGTAGTATCAGACTTAACTGATTTGGGTCAAATCAGTTTATGAAACTTCTGTCTCAGACCCGTTCCTGGTTCAAATTAAATAACAGTCCACAGCCCTGGGCTGAGCTGTGCTGTCTGCTCCAGCAGAGAAGGGTTGGGAGGGTGGGGGGGGGGGGGGGGGTGAGGCAGTCCCTGATCCCTCCAGCAAACCCCAGCTGGGATTTGGGGCAAGGGAGGGGGGTTAAACTTCCCTTCCCCCACGTACAGAGCTGCCCTGTCTTGCCAAAAACATACTGCTGGCCGCAACTGTGAACTACAAATACCAGAGGCACCTGGAAGCAGGAGGAGGAAGTGATGAGTTACCCTGCAGAGTTCTACTGCAAATCCCAGAGATCTCAGGGACAACAGGAAGAGAAAGCAAACACACAGTCCATACTGGTTATGTGCCAGAGAGCTGTGCTTTAGTGCTCCCCAACTTCTGGCCTAAGGCTGTGCAGGTATGTGGCTGCATTCCCTGAATCAAAAATGAATGCCTGTCAATTTGTTTTTCAGTTCAATTTCTGCAGTTTAGACTAACCTGCGAACACTGAATTGATCCAGCCTCAGGCTTTTTGATTGTCTGTACTTAGCCATACAGTTCACTAGGATGGTACTCCCATGTTTTGCTGCAGGTTTGAAAGTGCATAGTTATTTTTGTTGAAACAATTGGCAAGGCTGTTCTGCCTTAAAACATCAACACCTTATTAGAGTACTTTCTGTGCCTTCAACTCCATTTTTATGGCTTCCACAGAACATGCACAGTACAGTATAACATAAGAACAGTTTTGCAAACATTGCCAGAATGTTAGAAGTTACGCATGTTTTCAGTGTCTTGTCTTATTGGTATCTTTTATCTCTGTACAACTTAATGTATGCAAATTTAGTCTGAAACACTCCACAGAAAGTTTGTGTATTGCCAAAATGTTATGTTTTGTCTCAGAAAACATAATGAAAAGCTCTGGAATGTACCTTTCACAGTGCTATGATGCAATGCTATGAAATGTTCCTAAAAAATGCTAGGCACCATCAGTCTCAAGCAGGGTATTGATCATACTGGATGTGTCTACACATTCATTAATGCTCTGTTATTGCTGTGCATTAAGTTTAGTACCTGCAATTACAGGTACTACCTTAATGCACCATAATTGGCGCTTCTGCGCATTAGCCACAAAGCAAGCTTTTTTGGTGACACTAATGTGCACTAAACTAATTTTACTGCACATTCATACAGATTTTGCCTGCCTTGCTAATATACAGTAGAATTAGTGTACTGCACTCAACAAGTCTCATGTAGACATGTCCATTATGAGCCAAACAAATTAGGATGGTGCCTAGTTTTCAAAGTACCCAAACATTTTTACATTTACATTGTAACAGCAAGCTATTTTATCTTTTTAATCTACTGCACTGAAATGAGATTGCAGTCAGTATTAGGATGGTGCCATCTTGGGCATGGTGACAAAAAAAGGAGGGATGTAATAGGGCTGTTTGTTAGGAGCCCTACAAAGAATGAGAGAGAGAAAGTGTTATTTTCTAAATGTGCTGTTACATCTAGAGCTAGAGAACTTGTAAATTGTCAAAGCGTCAATGTGACTTAAAACCAGTTCCACCCATTTTCAGTACATTGAGGGTTTGTGTTAGAACTCACAAATGCTACTAGCCCATGTCCATCTAAATGGCTGTATCAATTAGACCAAATCAAATATTAGCTGTATCTTATAGTATACAATATTATTTAATAATACAAACTAAATGTAATGTTTCACAAGAAAGAGGCAATATACTTATTGAAAAGATGGCACAATCTAGCTAAGATACTGGATGTGGTTAGGGAGAATCCATTGAAATGTTTATATGCAAGGAATTGTGCCAACAAAATGGAAGATAGATGCATGAAAAGGCATTAACACGTGTGGTAGCAACACTGTGAAAATCCTTCCTGACACTTGAACTGTTGGTGCAGGATGTGAAATTCAAATGCATAGCCAGTTCTTTTTGTGCTTTGGGCAAGGTGGGAGTAGTTATGCTGACCATTGGATGGCAGAGGGTAATGGGATGGGAGAGGAAAGAGTCTTGCCTGTCTGGGCTCTCCTCACTTAAGCAGCAGCAGCTACTATTGCTGCAATAGCAAGATGGGCTGAGGATGCTGTTGCTGAGGGACAAGCAGCAGTGCAGGATCCCTGAGGACTTCCCCTGGTGCTCCACTTGCCCTGTTATCCCCAGGAGCACAGATGGTCCTCTCATTCCAAAACTTTCTGGGGGTTGGGGAAGACACCTTTCCACCCCTCCATCCTGGCCACCTCTACCCTGATATATGGCTCAGCATGGGGTTGTGCCTGCTCAGCTGCAATGGCTCACAGCAGCACTGAGCTATCCCTGACATGGAAGAGACTCCTGGAGGGGAGAGCACCATACTGGCACCCCCTTTAAATAGGTGCCCTGGGCTGGTGACCCCTTTACCCTACCCTACTTGTGCTACTGGTGAAATTAGATATTATATGGGTAGCAGAAACATGGTGGAAGAACAATCATAACTGGATAAAAGCTACTGAAGTGTATTGACTTTGGGAGGAGTAAAGGTAGGGTGGTATTAATGATGTAGTAAACTGTAAAGAAAAATGGATAAAACAGAATTTTGGGAGGCCAGAAACACATTGGAAAAGCATGGTAAAAGAGGTTGTATTGGAATAGTGCTGGATGTCTGTCATGGACCCCTTGCTTAGATCTGGGTATACATATTATCCAATTTAGTGGTTTCAGGGAGAAAAACACTTTTGAAAACAGTGTTTTGAGATATTTTGCATTTCCAGGTGTAGACTGGAAGAAAAAGCTAATAGATGCAATAGATTTAACTCATTCCTGGATGTGATAGTCACTTCTTTTTCACCAAGCATTCTGGAAAATCAAAAGGAGGTGGTATTACTTTGGACTTGCTTTTATATTTAGTTATAGGAGAACTGATCCTTTTAAATAATCTTGAATTAAATGATCACAAATTGATTCAATTCAATGGAAAGGAAAACGGAAATAATTCTCCAATTGGGGCTTCCATTTAAAAAAGTAGAAGTTTGGTCAACTGAAGGGAAGTACCTAAATTAAGTCAACTAGACTTAAAACCTGAAGGACCCAAGTCTGGAGGAGTCTTGGAATTTTGTTATTTTTAGAAAAAATGTACCAAATATATATGAAATGTGTAGCTCAAGGAAGAGGGAATTTTTGTATGGAATTGCTCCAGACTAATTCAATGACTAGCTACTTCAAAAAAGAATATAAGAAATAAGCAGAGAGGAATGGGGAACAAAAGGCTAAATTAGCAAAGGAGCCTTCGTGTTAGGGGTCAAGAAGTGCTTGGATAAATTGACAATTGCTAGAAGTCAAGTGAGTTATGCTTTCAAGGGACATTGAAATTACTTCATAATAATAAAGGTTCTTTAGCTGTAAAATAAAAAGAGGACAAGGAAAAGAATGTGGCTACTATTCTGTAACAATACATTTGAAATTAACTATATTCTAGGTATGGTTCCAAATTAAATGCTACTTTGCCTCAGTTTTGAGGAGGAGTGATATTGAACCCAGGGTGGGTAGGAGGGATGGAAAGGTAGGATCATTAATAAGAATCAGAATATAGGAACAGAAATTTCCATATCCTGGCTAGAATTAGAATTTAATGAACCAAACTCAGTAACTGCAGGCAAGTTTGTCTCATGTCAATAGTGTGCAAGGCTTCAGAGCAAATTTTGAAGGAAAGACTAATACATGAACATAAATAGAAAATGAGATAAAGTGCAACATGGGTTTACCAATTCTATATTATGCCAAACACACCTGATCTCTTTTCTTTGATAAGATAACTGGGTTTTTTTTCTAGAGAAAGATTAGATCCATTGCATTTCCTTTCTGGAATTCAGGAAAACATTTGTTATGGTGGCATGTGGAAAATGAGTTAAACTGGAGAAGTACAAGAAATGTAAGGCTAAAGGGGGAGCACATGGGCTGTAGAGAGATGGCTAATGAGTTCCCTCAAGGATTATTCTTGTGATAAATTGAATTTATTATTTTAATTGATAATTTTGTTACAAAAAATAGGAGCATGGTAATGAAATTTGCTGAGGACATACAGTTGGGAGGTATTGCCAGTACAGAAGAGGAATGGAATATAACATGAAAAGTTAAGTTAATGTGTGGACGAGAGAAATACAAATTGGGTGAAATTTAAGTAAGTTTCTGATGTGTAAGAAATGCCTGCTATGAACTGGAGGCTCATCAGTCAAAAATGAGAGGGGAGGAGAAATGGCATTATTTTATTACAAAATGACTGTAATCCACCAATGGAAACAAAGAAGTGAAATCCCAGCATGTGTTTGTTACTCTGAGACAAAATTCTGTCCAATTTCTTATAATACAGATAGGCAGCATAAGTATTTATTGAGAGCTGGGTTTTTTGTTTTTTTTTTTCTTGGCTTTTTTTGTAAAACTTTTCAGGTCCTTGCTCTAAATTCAGAATTGCTAGATGTCCCAACTATGACCCATTTTGGCCATTCCTCTAGGGAAAGCCCCATACACATCCTTATTGTGAGAAAACATCACCAGGGGCTAGACTTCCCTTTTTTTCTCTGGTGTTTGAGGAGAAAAGGATGCTTCCCTAACTTCAGGTGGATGCAGGCAAAATACAGTTCTGTGATGCTATAGTGTGGGGATGCAGATTCAACATTTTCAACATGTGCTTAGAATTAAATGGTAAACTACTTAGTCAGATCTTCAGAGCTTCTGAACCTGTATAACAGTCATCTTCTTGGCCAAAATCATGGGTTACAACAAGATCATCCATAGACAGAAAAAGGGGGGGTGCAGCTGCAAATGCCGCAATCCTGGTGGCACAATTTAAGTAGAGAAGTTTAAAACTGGGCTCTGAGCAGTAGAGGGTAATGGCAGCTGAAGCATGTGAAATAGAGGTTCATGATGTACATATTTCTCTTGTCTAACTAAATGCTGAGTGAACTTAATAGAATTTCCAACAGGTGTGTAGCATGCATGTTTTCTGGCCATTAAACTGTTCTAAGAACTGTATGGTATAAATTTTAATAAACTAGATCAGCACAAAAAAACCTCCAGTGTTGACAGGCTCGGAGTTTGTTAAAGTTCCCATCCACCATTTGATTCTTTAGCTCATACTGTAAAGTTTTTTTTATTTTTGGTTATGGATGATCCGATCCCATTGTAACCCATGGTTTTAGCCAAGAAGATGATTGTTGTACAGGTTCAGAAGCTCTGAAGATCTGACTATATAGTTTACCATTTAATTCTAAGCACATGTTGAAAATTGTTGAATCTAAGCTCTATGCTTCAATATATGCATTTATACAAATTAGATGAGCGTGTAATGTAGCTGTGTTTATTACTGTTATTTCTAAATACACCAAATTTACAAGGTGCTGGACAAGTGAAAGTTATTTTAAGTAGTACTAACTCCTGAGTTAGGACCAGATTTGTTCTATAAAATATTTCTTCATTTTCATATTGGTTTAAGACAGAGCTACCCAACTGAGGAGCCGCATGGTAGGGGGCCACACGGTGGGGGTATGAGTACCAGGGGGTTGAGTGCCACCAGCGTAGCCTGCATAGTTGGGGGTAGGCAGCTATGCATGGCTAGCACAGCCCTCAAAGAGTTGCAGAGTGGACTCAAACAAACATCCCTCTCAGAACTGGGACATCTGTGATATTCGATACGAGTCAATCTCATCGTGTCATTCCTAGAGCTGCTTCAGAATTACTAAGATGCGCTAAGTAGCATAAAGAGTCTACCGTGGCCACTAAATATGAAATGCTGAACACTCACAAAAGGCCTCACTGGTAATGTTCTCATGCTAGTGACCTTACTCTTTAAGTGTGCAGCCTCTATGACTAACAGAGGACACCAAGTTTTCATCAGTTCAGATGTTTATCATCTATCGGGGCAGCCAACTGTCAATAAATTTACAGACTGTCTGGAGAAAGTATCAAAACTGTCAAGAAACATTGCTATAAAATAATCACCATGTCAGTAAAAATAGCATAATAATTCTCAAAATTACTGTTGTCCAGTAGTTTGAGTAGGCACCAGGGTGTCAAGATGTCTTGGTTCTATTGCTTTTGCTGTCACTGACTCACTGACTTATTCTGATTATGGGCCTGTCCTATCACTTAATTATAGCTTATCTTCCCTGTCTGGATGATGGGTATGATAATACAGTACTTCATATGGGATACTGGAAACTTGCATCAGGAAAAATTGGCAAAATGATGAAGTCCTAGCAAAGGCCAAGCAGGGTTAGGTGACTCACTCAAGGTACTTTGAATTCAGTCTTCTCTGAGTAAAACAATCCTCTAGCATAGGGGAACATGGAGTTTCTCCTCAACTGTTTTTAGAAAATGTTCAGTATTGTACTATGAAATGTAGTCTAAGCTTGCCATAATTATGGGCAGCACAGGGCCCAACTCCACGTAAGCAAGAGTCCAAAAGTTTGAGCACCCCTATTCTACAGGAGATATTCTAGCTGATCCAGAAGTTACAGGCTTAATGAAGGAACCAGGGAACAGGAGATGCTCTGTTTACTAGGACACCCCCTTGAGTAACTAGGAACAATGGCCACAAATTGATGGAGAGCAGATTTAGGTTGGACATTAGAAAGAACTTGTTCACAGTAAGGGTTGCCAGAATCTGGAATGGGCTTTCAAGGGAGGTGGTGCTCTCCCCTACCTTGGTGGTCTTCAAGAGGAGACTGGACAAGCACCTAGCTGGGATCATCTAACCCCGGTGCTCTTTCTTTCCCAGGGTAGGGGGTCAGACTCGATGACCTACTGAGGTCCCTTCCAACCCTAACATCTATGAATCTACACCCCTTGTTTAGTTCAAGAGGTAAATATGACTGCCTCTAACATCTCTGAATTGGTACACAGTCAGCAAGAGATCTGACATAATGGGATCCTGCAGATCCCTTAGCGAGGATTTGTAACTGGACATCATCACTCATTGCAACCTTTCCGAAAAAAGAACAGAGCTGCAAAAGAATCACTCTGTCCATTCCTGCCAGATTCTGCAGGTGCATAAATAATAGTTTAGACTCAGCAGCAACTAGAGGATAGACAGCCTGTATTATAATCTGTAGAAGTGTGGCTGCTTACAAACAGGAAAATGGCAATCTGTTGTGGGCCACTCCTAAGCAGAGAAAAAGTGAGGACTGGTGAATTAATTTAATTGTCTGCCCTACTCACACTTACTGCAAAAGAAGGAGGGGGTGGGGGTGGAGTTGCTGACACAACCATCCCTTGGAGGATCCAAAGAAGTATCTAAGGGGTTAAGGAAAAGATCTTGGCCTTGTGATGTTTCATGGGATTACTTTAAAGGTATGACTACTTTCCCAACTTCTTTAGGGGAGCGAGGAAAAACTCTTTTGTTGCTTTATGTGACAAAGGCAATTGCCTCTGTGAAGAGAAGGAGCTGCTTTTGAACAGTTTAGAAATGTCATATTGTAAAAGGACCAAAAAGACCCACTGCTGTGTGAAGGGGAAGGAAGAAATGTATTTCTGAAGCCAAATGCCAAGAAATTGGGATGAAGAAGCATTAGTAAGACAGAAAAACTTTAGATGAAGACCCAGGAGAGAGAGCACGGAAGTGAGAGATTGTCAGAAAGGTTAGTGAAAATCTGCAAAGAGGCTGTAATATTAGCATCTTTGAACCAAACAATATTTTTAATAATTGGGTCTCTAATAATGACTTCTTGATTAAAATGGGAAGATTGTTTGTACTTAAGTGTTCTAATTACCTTCCCCTGTGCCCCCCGCCCCCCCCATATCAATGTATTTAATCCATAGCTTTTTAGACTTGAAGATGCCTCCTTTTCAAAGGCTGAGTGAACTGGATGGTCAGAAATAGCATTTATCAGGCTGGTACAGAGATATAGCCTCTTGCTTATGTGCTGATGGTCTCTCTGACTAGTATTTTTACTCTTATATGAGTAAGCAGTGGTAATATATGTCCTCTTATCCACAATCAATGAGTTCATGGTTTTCCACTCTGCATTGTATCATGGGTCTCATCAAGAGAAGAGACCCACTCAGGTCACAGTAATATATGATTTCTGTGGGCTTCTGCTCTAGCTAAAAGACAGCTTCCAGAGATGAAGAGGGTATATTGCATCTATCCAGAGAACCACCCCTGCAGAGATTGTCTTTTTGGAAAGTGTCCCAAATACCTAGGGTGAAAAAAACCCTTAGGCTGCATCCACACTAGTGTGGGCCTTTGGTTCCCTGGGGACAACTAGCATCAGGACAGCTCATGCTGCTGTCCCTGGGGAACACCTCTGCCATGTGCCCTCTGGCACGCAATAGGTTACCCCAGGTGGGATAGAAGAGGCTGGGGCCAGCACTGGGCTAGCCTCAGAAGCCTTCCCTCCAGTCCTGGAGGCCTCTTGGGGCTGCA
>NW_005842019.1:1757608-1760257 GCF_000455745.1 Alligator sinensis | reverse complement strand
CAGAAGCCTTTCCTCCAGTCCTGGAGGCCTCTTGAGGCTGCAACTTGCAGTGATCCTGCCACTTGGGATCCTGGCAGGCAGCCGGAGTCTGGCCCCAGCTAGCCAGGCTCTGGTTTTGAGTGGCGTGTGCTGCCCCCACATACGCTGCTCTGCTTTTTTTTTTTTTTTTTTTTTGGGGGTGGGGGGGGATTGACCCCTGGATATCCAGGGGCCGAAAAAACTCCCTTGCAGAGCGAAGAACAGCTGAATGTGTGGTATGTGAAGCTGTAGGTATATCTGGAATGTGTCTTGGACATCTGGAACGTGTCTGCAGTCCCACATACTGCACAGTCATGTTTGTCTGGACGTGGCCTTAACGTACATTAAAACCGCACACAAAGAAATGTGCTTTGAGATTGATGAACTGGAAATATTTCCAAATAAATTATTGGTTTTAAACACTCTTGCTATATATGTGGCTTCAGTTTT
This sequence comes from Alligator sinensis, assembly GCF_000455745.1. Lineage (NCBI taxonomy): Eukaryota > Metazoa > Chordata > Crocodylia > Alligatoridae > Alligator > Alligator sinensis. The sequence goes on along the minus strand of NW_005842019.1, from coordinate 1,759,789 downwards.
CTTCTTTAAACACAAAGCAAAAAGTTGCGTAGCCATTGGGGTTTTTTGTTGGGTTTTTTTACAACTATAAAGGACAATTATGACCATCAGTCACACAATAATCATGCTCATAGCTTTTGTTTCGGCTGTGGCCTTTTATATTTCTTGAAAGGCATCTAGTTTTGATTTAAAGACTTTGAGAGCCCACAACATCCATGACTAAGTTATTTCAATGACTAATTGCCCTTATGATTTTTAAGAGAGCCCATTTTTGTTTACACTGAATTTACCACATTTACTCACATACTACATGTACCTTTCCAGAAAAAAATTGGCCCTCCAAACTGGGATGTGTATCTTAAGTAAAAATAATTGATTTTCTTCACTGAAATAGAAGCATGGAGGGGCTATGCTGCAAAATGTTGCCCTTTTCAGTCAGCAAGCAAACAGGGACAAAGTCCAATGATAACCTTTTTCGCAACTGCTATCAAATTGTCAGTAGCTTTTGGTAGAGGAGCTAAAAACCACTATCAAATCAACAGTAGCTGTGAAAGGGTTAATACAGATTCTCCCTTGCTGGCTGAGAGAGAAGGTTACAGCCATATGGGAGCACAACCTTTCCATGAAAAAGCCAGCTTTAGGCCATGATTTTTTATTATTAAAAAAAATAATAATAATAAACATTTTAAAAAATAGTTTTTTACAGTCTGCCTTCCAAAACCAAGATGTGTGTCTTACTTTGGAGCATGAAGTGAGCAAGATTATGGTCTCTCTCTCATTTTTTAAAATGCTAGTTCATATGCCTTTTGCCACTAAAGAGTCATTTAGTTTTAAAAAGTCCCTTCTTTATATGGGTTATTATGGGCAATGATCAAGTCATCTCTTAATCTACTCTTAATAAACTAAATAGATTAAGCTTTGTTAGTGTCTCAATATAAAACTCATAGTGCAATTGCTATTCATGGAGATTTACACACATTTAAACTTAAGTTCTCTGCTCTGAGGATCTTGAAATCTAAATTAAATTGATAAAAATCATAGCATAAAGAACAATTATAGGAGACCAAGAGGGTAAGAAGGATGGAAAGGAAATTGCCAGAGAAAAGGAGGCCAGCTTCTGAGGGGGCATTATTTAAAAAAAAAAAAAGGAAAGAAAAGAAAAGAAAAAAGTAGTTCCTGTCCTTTGATTATGTTTTTCTAGGGCTGCTTTTTTGTTGAAGTTTCATTCCCATTTTATTTTCGTATTAATCAGGTACAGGTAGAGGAACAGATAGGAATATAAAGCAAGAAAAAGGAATTGAAAGTTGAAGCAGGATTTGAAGGAACTTCCTATTTCTTTGCTCCACATGTCTTTTATTACATTTTGGACGTCAAGCACGTCCAAAATGACGTAATTTGTTCCAATATCCTAATTCCTAAAAAGGAACATAGGATCTTCTACATCATATCAAACTGGTAATGTATCTAATATCAGTAGGCTCTATCAGACACTGGCCAATACCAGTTGCTTTAGAAGAAGGTGCAAGACACCACAGCAGAAAATTGTCAGTGGCATAACAGGACAGCAGTGATGCACAGGGCAGTGGCAGCAGAGGCTATTTTTGCATTGCCTTCATACCAAAAGCAACTCCCAGAGCCTCACAGAGTGCTGGCAATCTTCAAAATGCATGTTAAGAAGAGAGACAAACATGATATGAAACAATATCACGATATCACTATGTATGACAGAAGGACAACATTTTCAGAGCTGACTGAATTTTTCAGTTAGGTTTCAGGTATGATGCAGAGGTTTGAAAATCAGCTGTCTCAAAAGGTGAGTGGAGTAACTCTGAAAACTTAGGCACCCCAAATCACTAATCAGCTTTGAAAATCTTGGCCTACAATTTTTATATCCATTATTCTTTGGATTGTTTAAATGTAAAGGTATCACTGAAACACATTTTCTCTCTTTACTTTTAAATTTTTTATGCAGTTTCACTTCCTTACATCACATGCAAGCATGTTGTGACCAACACTAACTGGAGAATAAATTAAGGTTGACAGTGAATCCCAGGATCTGTTTTGCCACAAAGAGCTTGCAGGATACAATGCACCAATGAACTTTTTTTTTTCTTTTTTTCTTTTTTAAACTGTCATCCATAGTTAGAAAATTAGTTTTCTGTAGATTAAAAATGCAAACACGAAGTTTGATCCAGCCTCTTT
>NW_005842019.1:1756890-1757561 GCF_000455745.1 Alligator sinensis | reverse complement strand
TTTCCCTGGTTATACCTTTTGATATGTTCAGGCTTTGTATACTTGCTTTCCCCATCATTCAGCTTGCTTAAACTGCAGTTCAGAATTTTGTTATAATGTCAATGGGTCACATAGTTCTCAGATGAACTGTTTATGCATGGTTTACTTGGTTCTACTAAACCAGCTACCAGAAAAAGGCAATATAGCTTCTTTCTTCCCCTCCCTGAACGTTTTGTGATAGAATTTTTGAGATCCATCCAAATGTTGCCCAAAACAATCAAAGCATCATAGGGCAAACTTTTTTGTTATAAAGTGGCTTTCTGAGTATAGCTAAATCATGCTTTTGAGCCACGCAAAGAAGGAATGAGGTATGTATATATCCTTCTGCTCATTACTTCAAACCAAACTCATAAAATCAAAACTCATTGCCATTGACAGTTGCAGAAAACAAGCAGAAATTATAGTTCTAATATAATAAAAGGCTTTGTCTTTCCGTAATGCTCCAGCTCAAATGTGCATGTGCCACCAAGAGGGCAGGCGCTAATTGCCTGGGTGGCCTGGGCTGCACAGGCAAACATGCCCTGGCCACCCGAGCAGTGGGACTTCCCCCCTGCTGCCCTGCCTGAGGGTGAAGTGGGGGGTGATGGTGGTGCCCCAACCCCACTGCTGCCCAGCACAGCTGTCGGGGGGGG
>NW_005842019.1:1754300-1756724 GCF_000455745.1 Alligator sinensis | reverse complement strand
TCCGTCCCCCCCCCGCCTCACTGTCATTCTTGATGGGTAATTTGCTAGTAATCTAATATAGTTATGACCTCCCTTAATATAGCGTTTGAGTACCTCAGAATCTCTGAGACAGGGAAGTACTATTAGTCCCATTGGGAAGTACTATTAGTCCCATTTTGTTGCAAGAGAAATAAACTAAGCAACCTCATAAATGTCACTCAGGGAACTTGCAACATGAATCCTGGTTTCCCAAGCTCGAAGCTAGTGTGCTCCCTCATGCAGGCTTTAAGATGAAAACACATGTATCAAAAACATGTGGGACTTGTACAGCAACAGAGCATGTATCTTATGAAATTGTGTATTCATTAGCATCCTTATGTTACTATTATTGATAGTGCTAAATGCTTCAGATGTATTTTTCCCAGAGGTGGCTACTGTTCAGTTGGTGGGCAATGAATGATTGAATGATTTCTGCACAGAATAGAGTATATGTATATGTGTGTATATATACATATAGAAATACAAAAAACTAGAACTCTTGGTTCCAAAATGATACCTTTTTATTAGATGAACTGGGAAATCACAAGAAAATTATCATCGACATAAACATATACTGGTTAAAACACTTTAGTGTTTCAGGAGGTAAGGTGCTCTCTTTGTCTCTATGTGGAAGTCTGCTATATTCTTGAAAAGTTCATCTTAAATTGCCTTTCTTTTAGCTAGAAAAAGCCTATGAAAACAGAATTAAATCAGTTTTTTGTTCCTATCATCTTGTATATAGTAAGGGGATACACAGACTCTGCCATTATCTCACATAAAAGCTGTACCATAGCTCCATTTGCTGTTAAAATTGAAATGGATGTGAGCATTTGTATTGTGTGTACCTATTCATGATAAGAATCTACAGAGCTGAAAGTGTAATGCAGAACCTCAATCCCTGAGGTGGGGGCTTAAAGTATCCATTGGAAAACAGGAAAAAAATACAGCTATTTCACAGGTGAGGTAATGAATCTATTTAGTACGAGTTTGTTGTGCATTGGTTTGGATATAGGACTTCAGGGTCAAGAGCATACTAAATACAGTTGTAGATATGGGGCCCCCACATCCATAGTCCACTGACTTGACATTAATGGGTTTTTGATCAGATCCATTGATGAAAAGTGAACTAGGGTAGGGGACAACTTGGTGAGAGGGAACTGAGAACTGGGTGGAGAGGCGTTCTGGAATGAGAGATTGACTAGAGGCAGAAACAAGTTAGAGTTTCATGTCAGGGTTTGACACAGCATAATGGAGTGAGTGGAACTGCCTGAGACCAAACAAGGGGTAACAGGAAAGTGATGTCAATGAACAGAAGACCATTACTGGGGTTAGGAACTTTGATGGCAATAGGCAGGTGCGGCAAAAGGAAGGAGTATGTTTTATAGCACATATTATGTGACCACTGCTATTTTAAAATGGCCAATGCTGTGTGGTGACACTCATATTTTTTTAGATAATTTATTTTACTTTGTTTATCAAAACCATTTTAATATACCTGGTCCGCAAAAGGGGCTACTGGCTTCATTACATGATAATGCAAGGCTAAGGGTGGGCCAGATTCTAACACAAAAAACATAAATTTAAATCATATGCTTCATATTTCATTTTCTACCTTATCCACTTTTCCAAAGAACCACTTGGGAGGGGGAAGAATACATGTGAATTTTGCATTCCTGAAAGTAACTGAATAGATTTAACTCCTTTGTTTATCTAAGCAGAAGTTAACTGTTCTGCAGAAAGCCACCACGAGGTCTGTTCACCCCTTAGGTCCCACTAAAAGTCTGTTCTGGATGTGTATGGAAATGCTGCATAGTCCTTGTACAGGCCTTCTACAAAAAGGTGAATTTTAATACTGCCATTCAAGCATGCCCTCCTTTAGCTCAATTCATCCTACTTGCATCCCTGTTTGTCACTGTATCCTTCAGTCTCCTTCATGAAAGTGTCCCGTGTCTCTAACACTCATTTATGTTATTTGCTTCAATGACCTTACTTGACAACTTACTCCAAGTGTTTACTACTCTTTGAATGAAGTAGTTTCTGCCTGAATTCAGGTGCAGTTAAGCGATAATAGTATTGCTGCTCTGTTTTATGAGGCTATAATCTGGTTCAGCTGAGTAGTTTATCCCGACAAGGGAACTAGAATATTGCTGAATAGAACAGTACAATGGCACTGATAGAGCTCTAAGTACTAAATACAGGTTTCTTTTTTTCTTGCACTTTACCAAACAACTTAAGCAATAAATAGTTAACTGATGGCTAAACTGATGTACACAACATTCTGCATTGAGGATGTGAGGGCACTACCTTGTCACAGAGAGTGTGGGCATCATTGAGCTCTCTGATAGTCATATGCATTGGAGCATCCCCTGGAACGTTATAATCTCTCCTTCATAGCAGATTTACAAA
>NW_005842019.1:1749730-1754269 GCF_000455745.1 Alligator sinensis | reverse complement strand
GGACAATATGGGTAAAGCTCTATCCCCTTTGGGAATAATACTTCTCTGGCATAGAGCCTTTACACCATGGGAGCATTGCACATTTAGGGATTGTAACTGACTGGCCCTGCTGTGGACCATGTAAAAGAAGGCAGGAAGTTCCTTACTCCCATCACCATTCCATTCCTATATGAAGGCCATAAGTAGAACAGGGCAGGGTTGAGCTGAGAATAAAAAAAACCCTACTTAGTAGATATAAGAGCTTTTTAACTGAGGTTGGTTTATTAGCACTCAGCAAATAATCGCTGCTGATTTCCTATGCCATACAAAAAGGAAAAACAGTAGCTCTGAAATAGCAAAAAAAATATTGTCTTAATTCTAGAGACTCGGAGATCCGTTCAAGATTTTGTTTTGGAGGACAGACAACTATAACCTGTGTGTTACTCTCCCTCTTATAGATTCATAGATGTTAGGGTCAGAAGGGAACTCAATAGATCATCGAGTCCAACCCCCTGCATAGGCAGGAAAGAGTGCTGGGTCTAGATGACCCCCTAGATGCTTATCTAACCTCCTCTTGAAGACCCCCAGGGTAGGGGAGAGCACCACCTCCCTTGGGAGCCCGTTCCAGACCCTGGCCACTCTAACTGTGAAGAAGCTCTTCCTAATGTCCAGTCTAAATCTGCTCTCTGCTAGCTTGTGGCCATTATTTCTTCTAACCCCTGTGGGCGCCTTGGTGAATAAATCCTCACCAATTCCCTTCTGTGCCCCCATGATGAACTTATAGGCAGCCACAAGGTCACCTCTCAACCTTCTCTTGCGGAGGCTGAAAAGGTCCAGGTTCTCTAGTCTCTCCTCGTAGGGCTTGGTCTGAAAGCCCTTAACTATATGAGTGGCCCTTCTCTGGACTCTCTCCAGGTTATCCGCATCCCTCTTGAAGTGCAGCGCCCAGAATTGCACGCAGTACTCCAACTGCAGTCTGACCAGCGCCCGATAGAGGGGAAGTATCACCTCCTTGGACCTATTTGTCATGCATCTGCTGATGCACGATAAAGTGCCATTGGCTTTTCTGATGGCTTCGACACACTGCCGACTCATGTTCATCTTGGAGTCCACTAGATCCAGAATGGCTTGGATAGACTGGAGAAATTGTCTCCAGTCAATTAAATGAGATTCAACAAGGATAAGTGCAAAGTCTGTCACTTGGGATGGAATAACTGTATGCACAAATACAGACTGGAGAACAACTAGTTAGCCTGAAGTACTGCAGAGAAGAACCTGGAGGTTATGGTGAACCATAAACTGAATATGAGCCAATAGTGTATTCTTGTTGCAATAAAACAATCCAAGAGCATCATGAACTGTATTATCAGAAGCGTCACTTGCAAATCAAGGGAAGTGATTCTTCTACTCTATTCAGCACTGGTGAAGCCTTACCTGGAATACTGTATCCAGTTTTGGGTCCCACACTTCAAGAATGATGTGAACAGATTGGAAAGAGTCCAGCACAGAGCAACAAAAAATCATCAGGGCCAGGGAGATGAGACTTATGAGCAGGGATCCAGGTTTTCCATTTCCCACAGAAAACTGGAGTAAACCACAGATTTCCCCCTTTACTAAAGTAAAATGTGGATTTCTCACTTTAGCAGAGAAACCCACAGATTTTTTTGTTTTTCAGTGATCCCTCTGCAGGCTGGGACAGTTCCAGCTTGCAGGGGGCTGGGGGAGAGCAGGTGCAGGGCGGTCAGGCAGGGGGTACCATGTGCATGTACATGCACATGGTCTCAGGCAGCCTTGACAGCAGCTCCTGCAGGTAAGTGAGGTGGGGATTGAGACCCCCATGGGGAAGGAATTGGGCAGGGCTGGGGCTGCTTCCCTGCTGGGCAGTGTGGGGCTTGGGGCCCAGGGCTGCAATGTGCAGCCTCAGAGCCCTGGTGGGGAGAAGGATGAGGCCACAGGTGGCTTGTTCAGGGGTGGGGCTGGCTCCCCACTTCAGCACGCACTTCCAGGTGGCAAGGGGGACCCACATGTCCCAGCTGCCAGCAGAGAGTTCAGGATTGAGTGTGGTCAGGTAGTAGAAAGGTAAGAAAGGTTTATTGACTTAACAAAAACATGACTACGCATAGTATACTAAGACAGATGACAGACAATAATAATTCACATTGGCAACTTATCGGCAGTCCCCTCTGATGCCTGATGTATGACAAGTTTCTCTTTGTAGAAAGCTCAGTGAAGCCAGGCATCCCCGATCAGCACTGTCTGAGAGGTACCTGGAAGGACCCTGAGATTCAGTCTTCGGGTTCCTCGAGAGCCACGGGCCCACTGATCTAGGTCAACAGCTAATTAACCCTTTTGATAGAGCTGTATCTTCCTTTTGAATGATTTCCAGATGTGCCAGCCCATTTATAATTTCTGAGCTGTGCTGATAATTTACAGTCACTCAGATTCTTTTTACTTCAACTGTCCTTAGACTGACCAATAGCAGTACAAGCCTTGCATTTTTTTGATAAGGTTAATTTTAACTACGCCACAGGGCCTTACTACTTCAAGGCTTTGCTCAATTTACTAGGCCTTACTTTATACAAGGCCTTACTACATCTTAAACTTTAATTAGGCTCTTAGCAACAACATATAGCTTAATATTTGAACAAATGACAGAAAAACACTTGGTCTAATCTTCATAGAGCCTTCAGCAAGCACCTTCATCACACAGTGCCCCCCCCCCCCCCCCCCCCCCCCCGAGCTGTGCATGGGGCAGGGTGGGTGCATGCTGCAGGCTTGTTCTCCTCATCCTGCTGTCCTCCCCCAGGGCCTCTGCAGCACAGCATGTGCAACCCAATGTGGCAGGGCACAGTGGGGCCATGCAGGAAAGCTGCTTACCCCTGTGTATCCATGCTGCCCTGGCGAAGCTTCCTCTGCATGTGTGGTTGGTAGCACAGGCTTGTGCCCCTCTCTGCTGCCCCCATTTGCAGGGGAAGTGTTGCCAAGGCAGTGTGGAGTTCCCAGGGGCAAGCAACTTTCCTGCAGCCCCTCTGTGCCCTGCCATGCCAGGTCTCACATGCTGCACTGCAGAGGCCCCGGGGGAGAGCACCATGGTGGGGAGCACGAGCCTGCAGTATGCACCCGGCCTGCCTCCCCGCCCCCCAACCCCACACAAATCTAAGGGGCACAGGTACCCCCTGCCCCCTGGGAGTGCACGCTGTGGCCAGGAGCCAGCCCTACCCCTGCCCAAGCCTTCAGAAGGGGGGGAGCTGGCTCTGTGCTGCTTCTCCTGCAGCAGCTGCCTTCTCTTGGGGGCAGGGGCCAATGGATCTGGGTCCCTGGCCTCGTGGCCCTGGTATCCGGGGGCCCCCTCCAGCAGGGATGGTGGGGGCAGGGGCTGTGGGTGAGGGCAAGGGGCACAAGCAGGGCTGGGGAGGCTGTGGAGGGGAATAAGGGGCACCAGTAGGGCTGGGGGGCTGTTGTGGGGGGAGTGTGGGGCACCAGTACGGCTGGGGGGGGCTGTTGTGGAGGGAATGAGGGGCACCAGCAGGGCTGGGGGGACTGTTGTGAGGGGCGCAAGCAGGTCTGAGAGTTGTGGGGGGAGTGAGGGGCATGAGTAGGGCTGGTGGGGGACAGTGGTGGGCCTTTAATTTTAATTATGGATTTTCGGGTTTTTATCAGACAATTTGTGGGGTTTTTTGTTTTTCTTATTATCAGGGAAAACCAGGATCCCTGCTTATGAGGAAAGATTGAAAGAATGATGGGTTTTTAGCCTAGAGAAGAGAAGACTGAGGGGGAATTTGATAACAGGCTCCAAATACCTCATGGGTGATTATAGAGCATTGGTGAGCAAAATACAGCCCATGGGCTGGATTCAACCCACCAAGGGATTTTATTGAGCCCTCAGTGGGTCTCTCGGCCCTGCCCAGCACAGGCGTGAGTGCCAACCCGGGATGTGGCGTTCTGGGCCCAGGGCAGAGCTGCAATCCACTCCCCGCACATCCCTTTGACAAGCACCAGTTCCACAGGCAAGGGATGGGCATGGCCACTGCATGTGGAACCGACACTCATTGCAGGGACATGCAGGGAGTGGATCACGGCTTGGCACGAGCCACATACTGTCACTGCCTCACAATCCCAGCTCTGGCCCTGGCCCCAACTTTGCCCCCACATCCTGCTCCCAGACCCTGCTCCCTGCCCACCTGTGGCACCTCCATCCACCTGGCTGAGTGCACCCTGCCCATGGGGGTCCTGTCTAGTAATCTGCCACTTTGGGAGTTTTGGTAAGCTGTTGTAGTGGGAAGGGGAGGGATGCTTACCTGGCCTGCAACAGTTCACCAGAACTCCCTAAGTGGCCCTCCAGCCCAAATAATTGCTTACCCCTGTTAGATAGAGCATGGAGATAGCTTTTCTCTGTGGTTGTAGAGGACAGGACCAGAAGCAATGGCCTCAAGCTTTAGCAGGGGAAATTTAGGTTGCAGATTAGAAGGAACTTTTTGACTCTGCGTGTGGCCAAGCATTGGAACAGGCTACCTAGAGAAGTTGTGGCGTTTCCATCCTTAGAAACTTGAAGCAGGTTAA
>NW_005842019.1:1700395-1749720 GCF_000455745.1 Alligator sinensis | reverse complement strand
AGGAATGATTTAGTCAGGGATGACCCAGTCTTGAGCAGGAGGTTTGCCTAGATGACCTCATGAGGTCTTTTCTAGCCCTTCTTTCCTGTGAGCCTATGATCTCATATTGAAACATAAGACTGATTTTTTTTTTCATGTACCTGTTCTACCCAAGCTGTTTCAAATGAAATTAAAAATGAAAACAGACATGTTTTGTATATTTTCAGGAATACAGTGAAAACCACAGAGCACTAACACAAATTTAAACATGACTATGTTTCTGACACTTAATAAACAGAAGTTATGAGAAAAATCTTGGTTCTAGTGAAACCAATTGGAATTTTTTCATATGGAAACCTATAATGATAGGGCTTTGTTTAGAAGTTTAATATTGATAAATGACATTTGATACCAATAAGAATTTCTTTTACTAAGTTGACAGGAAATAAAAATCCCAAAAGGAGTTAATTCTCCTTGCAGTTCCTCATTTGTCCTTTTTATTTAAAACCTCAATTATTTTAATGATTATAATATTGATTGTTAACTTTGGAAATGTCATACTAACTCGCAGTTTGCATATTGTGTTTAGTCAGAAAAGCTTTGGCTGCTGAAAAAAGCAACTGAGAATAAATTAAAAGATGAATGTTCATTTTTATAGAACTTCATGACATTTCATTATGAAACCCAATTTCATAAAGAACTAACCTCACTTCAGGTATTATTATAAATTCAAAAACCACCCCCTCCAACTTTTGAGCTGAACCTGGCTGACACATGGATTCACATAGAAATCATGTAAATGAACAGTTTCCATTCAAACTTAAGTACAGTTCAGGAGTCATTGTAAAAAAAAATAGATAAAACATGCATTCTCATTCATTTTGTTTGAAAGGTAGATGTTGCATACTAAACAAACTGAGGACCATGTATAGTCTTCATGGTCACTCCAGGCTTCAGTGAATTTTGAAAAACTGATTGAAGGTGATAATGCATGAATCACAGTGGCTCAGTCCCCTTTTGAGAGAAATGAAGGGTTTGTATTCAGGACCCAAATGTGAAAGAAGGATTTATTTGCACATATCAGAGTATTGAGAAGTCCTCTGTGACATTATAACTAAGACTTGATGTCTGAAGGATAAATGCTTTCTGTACAGATTGAGGTCAGTGGCAAGCTCTTCAAAATTACAGGCTTCTTCCTACTACTTCTATCTTATCAGAACTGAATTTGTGTCGTAGGCTTTTCATCCCAATGTCAAGTTCTGTATGCAAGTTAGCAGCATGTTATGACTGAGAGTGCTGATTGAGATTCATAGTGGTTTGCCCTTTGCCAGTGGTCACCTGTACACGTGCTGGGAGGCTGTTCAGTGTGCTGTAATTATAACTCATCAAGTCTGCTGGAGTATGCTAACTCCAGCCAGTCTCCACATCTCGTGTATCAGCATCCCTGTGCTTCAAAATGGTGGTGGGTATCCCTTATCTAAATCTTGAGCTTTAGATAAACCATACCCACTGCCATTTTGAAGCACAGGGATGCTGATACATGAGATGGTATCTCCTCCTCACCCCCAGAGCACATGTCAAAACACCCAAGGAGATCAATCGGAGATCAAGACCTAGTATCAGCTCCATGCCCCGTTACAAACTCTAGCTTTATTCTGATGTGTCCAGGATACTTACAAAGATGTGTTCCTTGATATTCATATTTTCATGTCCGTCCCCCCTCAAAAAAATTTTTAAAGGCAGTGGTCAACAATGCAAAGTCAGTTATGTTAGTTTTTGCAATTTGCACGTGTAAAAATCATCAGAGAGCCAAATTCATCCTTACGAAACTCCACGAATATAGTCCCCGATCCCTATTTTGAATTGTCACTGGCCACGTCTACGTGAACACACAGTTGTTGCTGTGCAGTCATTTAGTACTTGGTGTATAACAAAGTACTAAATGACTGTGCAGTAACTGGCATCACTGCATAGTAGCATCATGGCACAGTTTTTTCTGACACTACTGTGCTGTAGCATGACATCACGGTTAGTGCCCCCCAATGCTACTGCGCGGTAGCTCATTGCCACTGCACAGTAGCGTCACGTGTAGACGTGTCACTGAGTATGTGTCACGCTGCATATATTGTTCCTAAGTATCATTTAAAGAAGAAATTGTAGTCATATTTTAAATTAATCTTTATATTCATTATACATCTGCTGTACTTCAGTGTTGTCTTTTTTGTTGTATATGCAAATGTGAGGATCTCTCAGAGAGGATATTTTCAAATACAAAAGATATTAGACTGACAGGTGTTGTGCACAACAGGGAGAGGAGAAAAAACTGAAAAGGACTTAAGGATGATAGAACTATGGACAGTAAATAAAAGAAAAGAGATTCAACCTGGAAAATAAGTGGTAATTCATCTGGAGTGGAAAGAAGTCAAAACACAGAGATTTATTTGATGGAGACACTTGGAAAGAGCAATGCCATAAAAGATCAATGGTCATAGTAGGCAGCAAGTTAGATGAGGTCCTTTCAATGTAGTGTACTAGCAAAAGTAGCCAAGGATGCTACGTTATATATGCAGAGGCATGACTTAGGAGCTGAGATAATGGCCTTCTTTTATAAAATGGCAGTGAGGCTATACCTGCAAGAATGAACACAGTTCTAACACTTCAAAGGGAAAATGTTAATAAATTGGAGGTAACTCAAAGAAAAGAGCAACAAAAATGAGTAAGAGACTGTAGTGACTGATATGTGAAGAAAGGTTTTAAAAAGTATGTAAGGTCAGGTTAAAAGATAATTATGGTTTGTGTAATAGAAGCACTTAAGGATGATGCCAAGGAGGAATTATGCAGCATTATAGCAAGGAGTAAAAAGTAGACGTTGGATATAATTAAGCAAAGGAAACATGTTTCCTGGCATTGACATCTATTCAACTATACAGGCTTAGCAGGGGAAATACAGCCGTTAAAACTAGACTGGACAAAAGTAACTGATATTTTTTAAGGGATAATTGGCATTATCAGATAAATGGATATGACCTACTACTGTTCCAGTTCTAATTTCTACGCAGCATCCCTAGTTAGTACATGCATGCTATTTCTTTTGCAGAGTATTCTTTTATCTTAAAACTAACCCAAGGTTCAGACATAATCCCTAGCACTTTAACACCAACATGGTTCCTTAACAGTTTAGAAATCAAAGTGCTGAAATGTTCCTACTGCACAGCATTTATGTCCGCTTCCAATTAGCAGTTTCAGTCCTCCTCTATGTGTCCAGTACACAGAAACAGCTCCACCCCTAGCTGTCTGGCACACTATCAATTTAATATATTATCTACTCCTGCCTGTTGTAGCTGGTATTACAAAAGAACACTTTCCAGAAGTCAAAAATGCCTGGGACAGTAAGCTTTTACCCACTGTATGTCAAGTTATGATATTCTCACCTTTAGCTAGTTAACCCTGGGAATTCTACATATTTAACTAGTACTAGCTGTCTGAAGAAGTTGTAATCTAAATACAAATAACTGGAATTGAGAAAGGGTGTTTAAAATTAGTAGATGTGTTATAACTGACGAATACTAACTAGTTGTAGAATCCTATTTTTTTTCTCCTTTTCCTTCTACCGTCAAAAGAGAGAGAGATGTTTTAGGTATTCTGGAGGACCTAAAGAAGTTACCTATTAACCTAAACTGCTGAATCATCTGGCCTGAAGTTAATCTAACTGTAATTATTGTCAACACTGAACTGAAACAGTAACTGCTTATTACTCAGAAACTGTAATTACTTGCGTGCACTAGTTCTAATTTCTTGATAAGCAAAGCTCAGTTGTGTACACTTAAACTGAAAGATTGAATTAATTGGCTTCATGTTAAAATGGGACAGCACTATTATCATATAACAAAAGGTTCCATCAGTTTGGAAAAGACTTTCTTTTTTTTTTAAAAACCTAGCAGCAAATCTCAGTCATTGGAGAAATACTCATTTATTGTGAATAACTGTTCTACCTATCATACTTTATTGTACTTGGGTATGGAAAAACTTTACACAGAGTACCTCTCAGAGCATGCTTTTTGTGTCATTTCCTTGAGGGTTCTGTATTGCTTGACACATTAATAAAAGATTTCTTTAAAAAAAAAAAAAAGCCGTACAAAGGTGAAATATTGTAAGTGTCAGTAGGTGGACATTGCCATGAAATTAGTTAGTCTCTTTGGCTGACTATATTCCATCCTAATTATGTTGTCTGTTTTTTCCATAGCATTCATAGCACTATAATAAATCTTGCGTCTTTCACTAGGCTTTACTGAACAACGATGTATTTCTATTTTCTAATATGCTTAAATATTTAACAAGTATTTTTGCATAATTTAAAAGTTCTTGGAATCCTTTTATGGCATAGTGATCCTTAGGAACATGATTAGGAAAATGTGGGTGCCATTTGTTGGTGGACTAGTAAATGTATTCAATATTGTAGCATCCTTAGTAGAAATTTACCTTTTCTATGCTATTATGTCCAATACTAGCATAGGAACTAAATGGCAATTCTAAGGAAGGAGGAGGTTGACAACTGAATTGAAATATGCTCTATGCATTGGGAATTGGCAAATATGCCAAGATTTAGAATTCAATGACTTTCAGTTTCTAACAGGACTTGGTATTACAAGAAGAATATTTTGAAACTTCCCAATTAAGATTTGGAAAATATAGAATAGAAATTACAGGTTTACAATATGAATGCCAATGATAAGAGAAAGTGACTATCACCAAACAGTACAAGAGGAGAGGAAATACTGTTGTTTAAATGTATATGTGGGCACTGGAAAGATGCAGGCAGCCCTAAGGAAGGCATGGTTTGCTGGCAGAAGTAAATGTGCATTGATGATATGGCATTATTTCACTGTGGGCAAAAGAATACACATGCAGAAGCAAATGGACATGGACATGGAAAGAAAGGCTGCAGCCTAACAAGAGAAGAATATGTAGAAAATGTAAATTTTAAAGAAAATATATGTATTGACTTTGCAAAACTTTTTTGGACTGAGTATAACTACTTCCAAATCATAGTTACCAACAAAAATGAGCAATGATTGAAGAGGCAACAAAAGTATGTCACATTACGACAAATGAAATCTTGTTTTCAGCTGTGCTGCTCTCTTTAATGTGAACCCAAAGGAACTTAATTAGCTGGAATGTGATCACGACATCTGGAAATCTCAGTCTAATCCTATCCCACTGCACTAGCCAATGGGCTACCAAATATGCAGTATGGGGAGTTTTTTTCATTTGAATCAAGTGTAAACATTTGGTTTAAGTCACTTTTTTGGACTTTAGGGGAAGCTATTATTCTATTCAACTATCTACAGTATCATGTCAGTGTAAAATTTTCAAATTTGGTTCATCGATATTTCTGCTTCCACATTCCAGTCAAAAACTTTTTTTCTCCATATGACAGTCACTGGTAAACAGACTGTGTTGTTCAAAGGTCATATACTCATCTGCAGCTGCTGAGTATTCCTTGTTTTATTCAAATATATGGTTTTGGGTTTTTTTTTAAAGTGAAGTTAAGGCTTGGAAAAATTGCTAGGTGACCTGACAAGTTACAAGGAGGTTATGACAAGCTGCATAGACACCAAAATTGTGTAACTACTAGAAGCTAGACAGAGCACTATGAGTATTTGGGAAGTCATAGTGGTTAATATCTTTGTGACTTCTTTAAAAATGTTTGGTAATGGACAATTTTTGCTTCCTCATGCATTTCCTTTTTATAGCTGGTAGCCTGGAGGTCAACATGGATAGTTTCTAGATTCTTTAATGCTCTGTTGCATTCCTTTTTAGAGCTCAGTTAATCATGTATACAAGCATCTTTGCATAGAAATCTGTTTCGAGTTGTTGTTTTGCAAATGTGAGAGATACCAAGGAAAATTAGAAGGGCTAGGCAAAACAGATCGTTCTTGGTATTTAAAAACATTCTTGGTATTAAGATGTTTCCAGAAGTTTTGGCTAGTGCTGGTCAGAATATGTTTTGACAAAAATAATAAATATACCAAGTATGATGTTTCAGAGGAATCAAAATTATTCTTGAATTTTTTCATATGTGGTGACTAGAGTCGATTCCAAAAATGGGGGCATTTTTTTTTTAAGAAACAGATGTATTTTGTTTTGACACTTTCAAAATGAACTTTTTCACTTTCTGTTTTGTCAATAATTTCAAATTGAGCTGAACAAGGTGGGCCCAAATAAAATGCCTTTTTTTTTTTCCAACTTATACCCCATAATTAAAAAAGTGGGGGGTGGGAGGGAGCTGCAAGGGGAAGCATTCACTACAGAGATTATATTTCAGTTCAGCTTGAGCTAAAGTCTTGAGTCTTGGCTTAGCCACTAAGCTGGAAAAAAAACATTATTCACCCAGATGTGGTCATATCAACTATCATTTAGCATATTTTTGAGCTAGACTGACTGTGACTGGTCATATTTGTTATGTGGTATTGATTCAAGTTCACCAAAAGCCATTGTGAATGAATTCCTTAGGGCTGCAGTTACATTTCTTTCTGTAGGTCAGTGGAAAAAAAGGGTGAGAGCTCAGGTGGGTTCTTTGTGTGTTTTTTAACCAAAAAAAATAACACGGACTACTGGCTATTTATTAATTTTGCAATGTATTTTTTTTTCATCACCTTTATATAACATGCCATCTGCTTGTGGTCCTTGCTGGAACATTGTTACATGTTGCTGTCTTGCCTGTGTGAGGCAATATAGGACAAATCATTAATATATTGCTTTAAATGCTTTTCACCCCGTGATCTCAAAACATCAAATTAGTTAAATATTATTGCCCCCTTATTGGAAATAGGCATGGTGAGGCCCAGAAATATCAAGTGACTTGTCCACTGGCCTGTTGCAGGATTCAGAATAAAATCCAGCTCTCCTGTTTCTTAGCCCTACATTCATAATCATCAGGCAATTCCTTGTACTGCCTATACAGAAACTACTGTGTCTTTCTCTGTCTCTGAAGTATGTAGCAGTTTTATTTTTCATCACACTCAGACTATCCCTTTGAGAGTGTCCTTGTCTTAAGGGTAACTGCCCTCTTGCTTTGATTTCCTTGTTTTGGCTAGTCTGCTTTTCAAGTCTTACTCTGATGTATATTAGTGTAAACCACCTGGGCTTGTTGAATCCCTCTTGACAAACCAGGGATCAGACAGGAGTCTCTTGCTTTGACTTCACTTAGTTGATTCCAGTGTTAGGCAACAACCTGCATATGTCTGCCTGACATTTATTTTGCTGCACACTTTATTCTTCATCATATTTACTGAGCACACCATCCAGGGATGCATGTCCTTGTCCTAAGGCCAGCTGCCCTCTAACTTTTATATTACGCATTTACTGCTGATGTCCCCATAGTTCACTTTTCTCTAGTCCATATTACATTTAGTATATGGTGGCCCAGATCCTCAACTGGTATAAACTGAGGTAGTTTCATCAGAGGCAAAACTGGGCACTTGAGGACCATGGACAGTAGGACTGAACTGCTAATGGTGTGGCAGGAGCTGGGCTGGCAGCCCAGGTGTTGCTATTTTTACATCTTCCTCCCCCCCAGGGTCAGTGTCCAGGCTGGTGCCCCAGTAACTTCCCCTTCATTATACTGCTGAGCTCCATTAATTTCAGTAGATCTACACAAATTTACAACACCAGAAAACTGGCCCTGTGGCCTTAATGCAGCTGTCTTCTGAGGTCTACCCTGTTCTTTTGGAGCAGCTGCGCAAAAAAAGGAGCAGCAGGGAAAGCAGCAGCAGAAATATCATTGGCAATACACGAAAAAAAAAGGTGTCTTCAAAGTAAACACCTTGAAAACAGGCAAAATAGGGTTAGTATTCAACAACAGGGATGTAGGTTTCCCCTCAGTAGCAGGACTCTATCCCTTTTGATCATCTTTCAAGATGGCAGTTCTACTTGTATTGGATACAATTTTTTTGTTTATTTACCTAATATAGCTGCAAGAAATAGTCAGTAGGAACTGGTGCAAGAGAAGTGGTGTCATCCTTTTTTGGCCAGGATTTAGGGAAGAGGGAAACCACACAGAATCTAATTCTAATTACATTCTTGACAAATGTAAGAGGAGGGTTCACCTGGGTAGATCATAGCAGTTTCTACAAAGTCTCTACAGGCTTTATAGCAACTGAGCAAGGACAGTTTTACAGGTTCAGAAAATCTGGTGCTGAATGAATTCTGAGTATTTCAATATGCCCCGCATCATTGGCTTGGTAATTGTGATTAGTCATGGAGTGCATGCTGGATCCTGAGATGTTGCTAATTAAAACAGGTTTCCGATTAAGCTCCCCCATTGGGACCTGTAGAGGTAGAAGAGAAAAGTCTCAAGACCAGTGGTCATCAAATGTAATTAGTCCAAGCAATACTGGGCTGTCAACCTCAGCATTTAACTATCTTT
This sequence comes from Alligator sinensis, assembly GCF_000455745.1. Classification (NCBI taxonomy): domain Eukaryota; kingdom Metazoa; phylum Chordata; order Crocodylia; family Alligatoridae; genus Alligator; species Alligator sinensis. The sequence goes on along the minus strand of NW_005842019.1, from coordinate 1,741,313 downwards.
AATTTCTAGTGGCTACAAGAAACAATTAAGGCTCTTATGAGGAACATGGTGCCACAAGCCAGGAGTTAGGCATTAATTTCCTCTGTAAAGTAAAACAAATAATTTCCCTGCTCTGTACCTCAGTTTCCACAACTATGAATGAAGATAATGAGATTTAACTCATGAAAAGGGCTTTGAATTCTACAAGTGCACAATACTAACTAAAAGTTTAAGTCATTTAACAATATCTCTTACTCTAAAAAAAACACCATTAAGAAAAGTTTTAAAAAATACTTTGACGTCTACACTTTTTAAATAAAACACTATATTTTTAACCTCCAGATTATATAGCAAGTAGAAATAGGTTGGGCAAGCATAGTAGAAATGTCTAGCTTTAACATACTCTTTAAAGGTCCTCACTGCTTTTTTTTTCAAAATAATTTTAAAATTAAAGAGTAAATCAACATTTGTTTTTGCCTGTTTTAGCAAAATTAACCATGCCCTTCAAGGCACAATAAGGATTTTTTCAAATCTATATATATTAACAGCAGCTAAATCTCTTTCATATTGGAACAGCTTTGTTCTACAGGTTGCCAGTCTATTTTTTAAATTGGTGACCCACATTCTGTCACACTGTAAATGCAGAATTCCATACTACAGAATTGGCGAGTATTATAAAAAGTGGGAAAGTCATGAAGGTAGGATTTTGAAAATATCACTGGTTTGAAATTTGGCAGTTGGGGAGTTATCTTCAGCATCCATGAAAATAGCCTTAGCCTAAGGAATGGTTTTGAAATTCCCATTCTTAGAGTTTAAATTTCAAAAAATGTCATGACAACCTGTATATCATAACAGTCACCATAAGTTGATGTAGTATTGGACATGAGGCCAAAATTCCAGTGCTGCAACTGCATAGGAAGTGGAAATGTAATGGCCTGACCCATACCTTGAAGGGATATATTAGGGTTAGAAGATTAGCTATGTATAATATCAAGCTTTATTGTACTTTTTCCTCTTAACTTTATGAAGCCCTACATTTATTATTCTGCATCTCGACAAGCCTTTCGTAAAATTTAACCTCCATGGGAGCTGTGTTGTCAAAGGACTCTGCAGCCAAACTCTGTCTCAAGCTCCACTTTACACTATATCCTGGTGGCAAATTTCACTTCTTAAAATTGCATTTTTCCCCCACTCCCTTCCCCTTCTGACAGCACTTATATAATATATGTCTCATGGGGTAAGTCATCCTAAGTCCCCCACTGAGCTTCTAGCAAGACAGCTGAACCAGGGGTAGCATACTGCTCCCAATTCACCATTTATCTGAAATTAAAGGAATGAAAAAGAAAATCCTCTTATTGCAGAGGGCAGGAGAAAAAGGGCTAAGCCTGGCTGAGAAGGAAAAGAATGGAGATAAGGGAAGCAGGGAGGGGTTGGAAGGAAATATATGGGAGGCCTGGAGAAGAATGATAAAGGAAAAGTTAGTGCACATCATTATGGGGTATTTTTACATTTTAAAACTTTGAGTTTTGATTGATCGGATGCCACTGCATGTGGAAGTTTGCTGATATTATTGGCGACGTGGGTCAACAAATACAGAAGTAGCTCTGACCCAGGCTGTTATGCTAGGCTAGTGTTATGGGAAAAATCAGTCAGTTGGAATAAGAGATTTCATGCTGCATTTCATACTGAGGGGCTGTTTCCTTCTTAGTCTTTTTAAGTCTCTGCTCACATGTATGATTGTGTTACCAGCCATACTGACTATGATGCCTAGTACTCATATTTTCACTGATGTAGCAAAGTCTTTGACCCAAAACAATGAGTTAGAAATAGTATTGGTTTAAATGGTAAACTTTTTCTGAGCTTGGTCAGCCCCAATTTTATCACATTTCCTTTTTAGCCATTCCTGAAATGGGGGTACTGTCCATGGTGCTACATCCTTATCTCACAGGAATGTAGCAGTATTTGATTATCCTTATCACATACTGATTATTAATGCTTTTAAAGCACATTTATATCCAAGGAGAAATTGAATTGTAACTTTATGGTAGCAATCAGCATGTGGCACTAATTAAGCTCTGTTTTCATATTGTTTTGGCTTGGTTCTTGGCACAGAAACATTGTTTCATATTTGAGGAAATATTGCTCACTCATTTCTTTGAGCTGCTACAAGGAGTAAAAGGCTTTTTTTCTTTGCCTTAATATTTATAATTATAATCAATTTCTGGGTCAGACTTGTTCCTTGAGAACCAGGCTTTGATTTCAGGCTGAGATTCCAGAAAGACTGCTGATGCTATTTAATTTACAACCTTTCTTCAAGAACTAGATGTAAAAATTAAAAAAAAAAAAAGTTATGCTAAAAGAAAAATAATTAATTGCTTCTTTCTAATTGCTACTCCAGTGGAAAATGTCTCTTAAAATCTTGACTCAGCTTCCACAGAATGGCAGCAGCATTTCTTACTGTTTTGGGCCAAAATGTAGCATTCCCAACACCACAGATGTGTGATGGTGTACAAAAATATGATTTTATGCTTTCCATTTAGCCCCTGTACTCTCTTGAATTCAGGTAGTGCTCCTTATTAATGTAGCCATCCCAACCTATATAGAATGGCTATGATGGGGGGCAAACCCTTCCAAATTTTTCTGAGGTGATCTCACAACCCTGACCAGCCATACAAAGTGATATATATGCCATGTTCCTGAAGGGAGGTAAGCAAATTCTGTACTTCTGCCTCAGAGTTCTGGGAAGAATTGTGCATTCCAGAGATGTACGGTCTGTGAATGCTGGGTTTGTCAAACTCCATATGTTCCCTGAAAGAGGAGCATGATGAAAAGCAATGACAAAGCCCTGATATCTCTAAGCTGACTCCGTAAGTAGACAGGGAAGCAATTTTTCCATTAACATCAGTAGAAGTTGCCCGAGCAAAACCTTCAGGATTTGGATCACTGTTAGCAAAAAGCAGTTTTCAGGAACTCCTCTACTGCATACCAACTGATTCAGCTGCTTCTGTTAATTCCTCCACAAGCAATGCCCTGGGAAAGCCTAGAACTAATGAAAGGTATGAAGCGATAACATAGTCTATCAGCTTTTATATGTCTTTATTTTAGTTGTTTATGTTTACATTTCTCTGTTCCTGAAAGTGCAAATGCTACAAGGATTTAAAGCTAAGGACTTAAGAGCAGAAAGAACAGACTTTCTGAGAAATCAGCTCTATCCTTTCTGTATCGTTCTCCTTTATCACATTTTAAATATCACACATTAAAAGAATATTTGGGGCTATTATAAAATGTACATATCAGCCCTTATCACCATTTAAACAGGGTTTTCAACTGCTACTTTTTATTATTTTTTAACAGGGCACAATTGTGCCTTTCCACCCTTGCCCCACTTCTATTGTTCCTACCCTCTGTATAGATCTTTAGATTTTACAATGAACTTTTTGTTGGGATGATGTTTCAGGGTAATAGAATACTTGCTCTGACTTCTAATTAGAATATGAGTTTCTGTTGGGAAATGATAGCTCACTTGGGTACTATTTTCTGAATGCCCCTGCAGAGTTGAGATTTGGCAGCATTCGCAAAGCATTGCAGGCAGCTGATTCAAGAGCTTCTGATTTTGGCAATCAGCATAGAAATCTACATCGTCTATAGTTAGATGTTGATGTAAAACTAATTAATTGTTGTTTAAGGGCTTGGTCCTATGACTGCTATCCACATGAGCAGTTTTAGGACTGAGTCTGCATTGAATAGGTCATTCAAGGGGCAAACAGCCTACTCAATAAACAGAAATATTAGACTGAGCTGTGTTCAGTGTTAAAGCCTAGAAACGCCAAAACAGTGCAACTTTTACACTACTCCTTGCTTTACATATGCTATTGAAAATCACCAAGCACCAAATGAAAACACTGTTTTTCTAGGTTCCTGTACATGATCATACTACTTTATCACCTTACTGAGAAGTTATTGATCAAGTCATGGACTTTGTTCATGTTAATCTTCCTATTTGAAAGACAACAATGTAACCTGTTTACATACCTAGCTTTTCATTATAACCCTCCAAGTTTATATAATTATTTCACAATTAAAGTGTGTACACTTCTTTTTTTATTAAAGCATTTTCCCCTGGGCTGAGGAGAGCTATCCTTTTATGCATTTATAGAAGTATAGACCTTGCAGATCATTTCCTAGTGAAGTGAGCAAAAGTCTTCTTTCATGGTAAATAACAGAAGACTGCCTCACACTTGATTCTTGTGGTGGTGCGATGTTTATGAGAGTTTCCTCAGCTATCTACTAGTCAATGGTTGGCCTCTCATTTTTCCCCTCATAGCTTGATGACCAAGTTATAGCAGAGTTCATATTTCACTTTGCTCCAGGATTGAGTTTTTCCTTTAGTTGTGGTGGATAAATGAATTTCCAGCCTCAGTGAAATATATCCACTGCTATGTTATCTGAACAAGGATTGATCTCTTCAACATATGTAACTTGTTTACTAGTGCATGATTTCTTCTGAAGACATTGACAGTGTCTTGGAGTTTTGGGAGGTTTTTAGATAATTAATCATAATAGGTTCTACCCTTTCAGCCTATCTCTTTTGTCTGTTCCTTCCAGAAGTGCCAGCTGAAATAATACAAGGGTTACTGGCAACCTGTATAAGAGGTATGGACACACAAAGCATTGTACCAGACTACTATTTGTATCTTCTAAGGGACTTTTTATATTCTTTTGTAATTTACTATAATAAAATCTTAGTGCTTTTAACTGCTGATTCAGCTTCACTGTTGGGCTAACTATGGCACGGTCGTGATGTGATATAATTGAATTCCTATTCCCAGGTACATTTGAACTTCAAGTAAATAGAACTCCATTGTCCAAAGCTATGCAGTTTGGGGTATTATGTTTTTTGTAATGTTTCACTGTTTTGCTTATGATGGCTACTGTAGATGCATCTGGCACCTCATCTACTTTCCAGAGTCTAAACAGCACCAGTTAATGGCCTACCCATTCCTAATAGCCCTTTGGCCTGGTGTGATTAAAGCAAAGCATTTTCTGTAGGCAGCAGTACACAAGGTGGGGAGGTTAGCATTATGTTCATTCCCCTTCAGCTACTTAACCCAAATGTCCAGGTTCACATTTGCACTTTGGGGTGCCTTTGGCACAGGTCCAGAGTACAGCTCAAACTCACATTTCCAGAGCTGCAGTGGGGACGCCCAGGGCAGATTCAGGATTGGCCAAGAGGGGTGCGGAAGCACCAGCCTGTTCTGTAGGGGTGACTGCATCCATCACTCTCAAACCCCCATGCCTTCTCCCATCCACTAATGTAGGCAGACCAGGCAGGGGGAGCTTCCAGGAACTTTTTAAAGTCCCCAAAGCAGGTAAAAATCCCCACCCGCCCCCCCCCCCCCCCCCAATCTCCCATCCACTGCTTTCTCTGTTTCCCAGAGTGAGGGAAGCTTTAGAACAACCTCTGCCCATCTAGCAGTGCTGCATGAAGGCATAGTTAGGAGTGTGGCAGGATAGTAGCAGCAGCAGTGACTTGGGAGATATGTTCCTCCACCCTGCCTGGTCCCCTGGGAGCAGATGGGGAAGGGGAGCCTCCCCCACCATCATTGGTGTTCCTGTCCCAGCTGAATCCAGCATGGCTGGAGCAGGCCAGAGGGACCCTGAAGCTTCCCTGTCCCCAGAAGAGCATGGAAAGCAGCAAAAGCAGGAGGAGAGGGGGAATTATACAGGAAGAGATATTCACAAAAGGGAAGGAAGCAGGGGTTCTTACCTGCTGTGCCTTTTGAGCCCCCAGAGGCTTCCACAGCATGGTCCAGTCCAAAGGGGAGTGCAGCTGTGCCACTGCACCCCCTCAGGATCCACCCCTGGGGATACCCTCACCATCCACCATCACACCCGAGGCAGAGCAGTAGCTTTACAGGGAGGTAGTTGGTATGATTTGCAGCAAAAAAAACAATTATTCTTAACTTGATTGAAAGTCTGTTTTGTATTTTCATTATCTTGCTTTACTCCTTGGTCTGCAAATCCTTGTTGTAACAAAGTGCTTATCCCAGGGGGTGGCCATGATGTCCCCTTGTGGTCACTCAACCCTAGCTTCGTCCACCCTTCTGGGGAACTCTTCCCTTTGCCCTTCCACCATGCCTTGATGTTCTAGTCCCAAAGGAAGGGATGCTACCCTAGGGCTTTCCAAGCCCAGTCTCACCCACTGGTTCACAGGGTAATTTTATGTTTTAGGGTACCCAAGTATGCTTGTCAGGACTCGGTCTTCCCAGCCTTAGCCCCCCTTTTTCTCTTGGGTGGTTCCTGTAGATTAGACCTACTAGACCAGACCTGTCTTCTGGATCCTGGCCTTGTCCCAGCCCTCCCTGGGCTCCAGGCTCACTGGCCCCACATTCTGCCCTTCTCCAAGTTTGTTGCTACCTCAGTATGCTTTGAACCTGCCTGCAGAGGGTTCAAGGCAAGTACATGCCCTTAGGATACTAATGGGACTTCCAAACCACTACTTAATCCCAAATCCAAGCCACCAGTACAAACTCTAACCAAAAGATAAGCCCCCAGACTATAATACAAAGTCAGTTCAACTGGGGTTAAACCTGAGCCTAGCCTACAGGCTGTATTCCCCTGTAAGTGAGCAGCACCTTGCCAGCTATTCCCCAGGCATCTCTACTATCAGCCAGGCTCTCAAGTTCAGCTCCTAGATCAGAAGCTCTTACCTGTGCAGCTCTCAGAGCCAGACTGCCCAGCTCTATTTCAGGGCCTGTGTTTATATGGCTCCCTGGGGCAGGGTGCAAGCTGCAATATAGTTGAAAGGGTTGGACTTGGGTCCAAGGGCCCACCAATAGAAAAAACAACAGGAAGACAGAACCAAGGGCTCAGTGCCTGTGAGAAGCAAAGTTAGGACTGAGGACCTACAGCACATGAGCGGCAGAGAAAGGGCTAGAGAGCCCACAGCCCAGAAAAGGGTAGAGTTTAGGGACCAGAGGGCCCACAGCCCATGAGGTGTGGAGATAAGAACCCAAGTACGTGAAACAAGGGCTGGAGCCTGATAAGCCAGACCTGGTGCAGTGGGTTTAGGTTAAAAGAGCCAGCCAGAGCAGTGGGGTAGAAGCTAGAAAGGCTGAGGCCCCAACAAGGGAATGGAGGCCTAAGGAATCCTGGTGATTTGGACTAAGTACCTATTTAAGTAACAATCAGAAACACCTGCAAGACATGGGCACATCTGTAGGGGAAGTTTGGAGGCCATGATTAGCCCATAAAGCAATAGGTGTCCCAGGAGACAAGTATGGGCTAGGAGAGCCAAGCAAGTGTGAGGCCTGAAATGAGTCAAACAAGATATGAAGACGTCCACTGTCAGAAGGCCACCATAAAATTTGCTCTAGGGTCCTGAGGCAGCCTTCCTTTGCAAACATTACTAAGAACATGAAGATATGACAGGCCAGAGTATAGGGAGGGTACCTAGAGCCCAAGCAGAACACTAGCAGTGTGTGACCACCAGGGGCTGCCACAGATGCCTCTGGGACACGTATCCTCTTACAAGGATCAAATATAAAACATATTTTTGTTCTTGTCAAATTAGGTAATGTTTCCTCAGTTGTAGGCATTTGGTGTTTGTAACCCCCACCCCTACCCCAGTTATCCGAGGGTGGGCTTTTCATGAGTTCCCACCAAGTCAGACCTCCCCTCAACTTGTCTGCCATGACATTGATGTTAACAAATTTGAATAGGAGGGGTTCAGTGTTGGTAATACAGAGGTCCTACTTGGGGTACTCACAGATCTGAGAGTGCTTGATGAAGGGGGCTCCACCCCCCCTACACCGCTGGCCACACACCAGCTGTAGATGCTGAGATGATGGGAACTGATGCGGGATTCTTTTCTGATCCAGTTTTTGACCTGAGGCAATCCAGAAGGCGCTTCCTAGCCTTATCTGGATTGTTAGCTTGCCTTGCACCGATGAGGGTTTAACCTTTGGGGTAAGCCCCGACTTTAGAACTCCAGTATGTCCAGGTCTGAACCGTCCCATCAACAAACTCAAAAATCAACAAAAAAAAGAAGAAATGAAGAGGGGCCTATTTTCTGGAGGGTGCCTCTATTCTGGCTAATGCCCTAGCTAGCCCGCAGGCAATGCTCCCAGCTCCCTCAAGCTACTGGATTTTCTCAGTAATTCAGGCTTCACTTCCTAGCCTTGGGAGCATGAAGCCTGTACTGCTTCATATATATTGAGCCCTCAGGCTCTGACATCTCTGTGCCTCAGTGTCCTGTGCCTGCTGCTGCCCCTGCCATGGCTGGCACAGTGGCAAACTCTCCCTCTTCCTCCCTGGCACTCCAGGTGTCTTTTTAAATCTCCCGCAGTGGTGCCGGGGGCTGAAGTCATCAGCCCAGCACCACCCAGCTTGATTGAGAGCTGCTCTTAAACTGAGGTGGTGGTGCCACATGTCGTCACAGCCCTGCTGCTTCCTACTCTGAGGGTAAGTTTTTTCTCATTTTATTGTGGGCTTGTTCAGCCCATTCAGGGTCCTAGGGATTGCTCATGGGGTCACTCAGGCCCCTTTCATTACAGTGTTGTTCTTTAGTGCCAGGATGTAGCAGAGAGGATCCCAAAGCTTATCCAGCCCTCTGACCACTACCCTATGCTCCTTATCCATGTGGGCACAAATGGCATGGCTTGGAGCAATCCCAGCTGGGTCATGAATGGCTACAGCACTTTGAGAGCAGGGGGTTATGGGTGCAGGAATTTTTTTCCTCTATCCTCCCAGTAATGGGTCATGGACTGAGGAGGGAGAGACAGATTGAGGTAGTCTGGTGCTGGTGCCATCATGAAGGCTTTGGCTTCTATGATTGCAGTCTGCTGTTTGAGAGAGGCAGTGGTCTGCTGGGAAGAGATGGCCTCCACCTCACTTGGGAAGGAAGGTCTTCTCAGCCAGAATGGCTGACCTGCTTGACTGGGCTTTAAACTAAGCCTGCTGGGGGATGGGTGGACAACCACCAAAGCAAGCCCGCTAGGCAATACCTACAACACCAACAGGCTAGGGCACCCAAGGCATTCCAATCCTATCCCAGCCCTGGAACAGTGTCCTCCTGGGAATATAAGGAAGTCTAGGGCTCCCAATGGGACGCGTACATGTCTGTACACCAATGCCAGGAGCTTGGGGAACAAACAGGAGGAACTGGTCCTCCTACTAAACAAGAATGACTATGATCTCATAGGAATCACGGAGACCTGGTGGGACTCAACCTATGGCTGGACCATAGGTATAGACAGCTATACCTTGTACAGGAGAGATCATGCAGATAAAAGGGTTGGGGGTGTAGCTCTCTATGTCAAGGATAGCTACATATCCCTGCAAGATGACATGGGCACCCAGGGAGGGAGACTAGAGACCCTCTGGGTTAAAATACATGGGGAATGTGGCACAGGGGACACAATGGTAGGAGTCTACTACAAACCCCCTAACCAGGAATAAGAGCTCAACCAGGAATTCACCAGGGAATTGGCTGGGGCTACATGCTCTCAATGCATGGTTGTCCTGGGAGACTTCAACTACCCAGACGTCTTGTGGGAAGAGCACTCATCCAAATCTGAATGGTTGCAAAGCTTCCTCATGTGTGTGGATGAATTCTACCTGACCCAAGAAGTCCATGGACCAACAAGAGATAAAGCGGTGCTAGACCTGGCACTGGCTAAAGGAGATGATCTAGTCAGCAACCTAAAGATCAAAGGAAAGCTGGGAGACAGTGACCATAAGCTGATCACTTTTACTATCCATTGCAAAGCTGGCAAGTAAGTCAGCAATGCAGAAGTCCTTGATTTTAGGAAAGCTGATTTCAATAATCTTAGGAGGCTTGTGGTCGAGGCCCTAAGGGGCCATGACTCAACAGAGAGAGGAGTCCAAGAGGAGTGGTCACTCCTTAAGGGAGTGATCCTGGAAGCACAAGGGATGTCCATCCCATCTTGGAGGAAAGGTAGCAAAAGGGCACAGCAACCACCTTGGCTCATCAGGGAACTCATGAACCTCCTACATGAAAAAAGAGAGACTTACGTAGATAAGGAATCACCACAAAGGAGGATTACTCTGCACTGGTCTGTACCTGTAGGGAGCGAACCAGGAAACTCAAGGCTGCAACCAAAGTCCACCTGGCTACACATATCAAGGACAATAAAAAGTCCTTTTTTAGATATGTGGGGAGTCGGAAGAAAAGCAAGGGTAACATTGGACCCCTGCTAAACCAAATGGGACCACTGACAACCAACACCCAGGAAAAAGCTAACCTGCTAAATGGGTACTTCACATTTTTTCATCAATCCAAAGGGACCTCCCTGCCTAGCAAGATGTGGGACAGCCAGGATGAAGGTGAATTTATACCCAGCATCAATGTAGACCTTGTAAAGGAACACCTTGAGAGGCTGGACACCTTGAAGTCAGCTGGTCCTGTACGGATTGCAGAGTACTTAAGGAGCTGGTAGGAGTCATAGCCCAACCACTGGCCAGGATTTTCAAAACTCCTGGCGCTCAGGTGAAGTACCTGAAGATTGGAAGAAGGCCAATGTGGTGCCCATCTCTAAGAAAGGGAGGAAAGTGAATCTGGGGAACTACAGGCCAATCATCTTGACCTCAATCCCTGGTAAGATTCTGGAAAAAATTATCAGAGACCATTCTTGACAAGCTGGCTGATGGTAAATCCTGAGGGACAGCCAGCACAGGTTTGTTGTGGGTAGGTCTTGCCTGACCAATGTCATCTCCTGCTATGACCAGGTGACGTATCACCTGGACAAGGGAGAAGGGATTGACCTCATATATCTGGTTTTTAAAAAAGCCTTTGATCTGGTGTCCCATGATCTCCTCTTGGAAAAAATGGCCAATTGTGGCCTCAGCTACATCACAGTCTGATGGCTGAGGAATTGTCTCTGAGACCAGACTCAGAGTGGTGGTCGACAGAAGTGAATCACCATCGCGCTCTGTGACCCCCAAGGCTCTGTCCTTGGACCTGTTCTCTTTAACATCTTTATCAACAACATGGATACTGATGTCAGAAGTGGACTGGCGAAGTTTGCCGATGACAGCAAACTTTGTGGTAGAGCGTCCACACCTGAGGATAGGCTGGTGATCCAGGCTGACTTGGATAGGTTGAAAAAGTGGGAAGATACAAACCTGATGACATTCAATACCAACAAATGTAAGGTACTCCCCCTTGGGGGGAAAAAAAACCCACAGCATGTTTATAGGTTCGGCAGTGCTGCACTCACTAGCACCAAGGCCGAAAGAGACTTGGAGGTCATGATTAACCACAAGATGAACATGAGCCACCAGTGTGATGTTGCAGCTGGTAAAGCAAACTAAACTCTGGCTTGCATCCATAGATGCTTCTCAAGTAAATCTCAGGATGTCATCCTCCCACTGTACTCGGCCTTGGTGAGGCCACAGCTGGAATACTGTATCAAATTCTGAGCTCCACAATTCAGGAAGGATATGGGGAAGCTTGAGAGAGTCCTGAGGACAACCACATATATGATCAGAGGACAGGAGAATAGGCCTTATTAAGAGAGGCTGAGAGCCATGGGACTCTTCAGCCTGGAAAAGCATAGGCTCAGGGGTGACTTGGTTGCAGCCTATAAATACATCAGGGGTGTGCATCAAGATCTGGGGGAACGTCTGTTCACCAGAGCGCCCCAAGGGATGACAAGGTCCAATGTTCACTAACTCCTCCAAGACCATTTTAAACTAGACATAAGGAAAAACGTCTTTACTGTCCGAGCCCCCAAGGCCTGGAATACGCTCCCTCCAGATGTGGTGCAAGCACCTACCCTGGACTCCTTTAAGAAGTGTTTGGATGCGTATCTATCTGGGATCCTTTGACCCTAGCTGACTTCCTGCCCTTGGGGCAGGGGGCTGTACTCGATGATCTCCCAAGTTCCCTTCCATTCCTAATGTCTATGAAATCTATGGGCTTCCATGATGCTTACCCATATTGTGGGTTTAGTGACTTTCATCAGTCATACCTGTTTTCACTTGCCTTGTTTTGTTTTTTTCTTGACACTTTAATCTAATGAATATCCTATAAGGCAGGCAGTAGACTACATGATTAATTTTATCTGTTTCCCTGTATAATGTAGCAAGTACCCATCAAAAACTTCCAGATAATCATTGAGTACTTTTTGTTACAGGTGTTTTAAGTTCTCCTGCTGGGATTGTGTGTGTGTGTGTGTGTGTGATTTGTCCAAGGTTTAATATCCCCTTGATTTACTCATGCATTTACTTGTTGTCTGCTCTGGTTGTACTACCTGAAACTTAAGTCTATATACTCCTCTTTAGTATTCTGCTTGTAACTTAAATTATTCTGATGGTATTATGATCACGTCATTGTAAAATTTTAATTTGGTTTTGCTTGGTTGCAATTTGTTCTTCTCCCTTACATAATGTTGAGGATGCCTTTGTAGCCTACAACAGTCAATGATGTTCTTCTGTCTGTTTGGCAATTAAATTTCCTGTTTGTTTGTGTACTGCTCTCATGTTTCCATCTGATGCCAATCGGAGTTTTGTAAACCATTTGTTTGTGCTGTTCTGTACTGCATGGATGTCCTATATAAAGCTGGAAAGAGAACCTTTCCCAAAACTGGATCAAGATAAAGAGTTGAAGTGTCTCAATTGTTCATGAACTAAAATAAAATTTTAAAAAGTTTGAATCAACAATTCAAATCAACTTTGAAACATTCTGTTTTCAAGTTTGACTATTTTAATGCAATAATTAGATTACATTTTATATAAACTTTTAAAAACAAAACTCTCCAATTCTCTGCCTTGAAATGCATCAAAATAAACCATGTCAAGAACTTCCACACTTTTTGGATTTTTTAAATTGAAAAATTGACCTGTTTCCATAACAGGTTTTCAGTTTTGACAAATAGGCATTTTTAACCAAAAAAATATTTCTTAAAATAATGTTCCCCTCTAGTCATGTAGGTTCAGATGCTGATCCTGATGAGTCATTCCCTTAATACTTCTGTTCTTTCTTATCTACAAGTTATTGTTGCCACTGGATTTATGATTCAGATATCTTGTCCCAGGAGGACCCATACCCTCCTGGCACATTTTATTGATACACAGTGATAGCAGATAAGAGTAATGCAAACAGTTCTATATCTACCAGTCCCACAGTTCACAGATTCAAGATTCATCTGGCCAGTACATGAGCTTCACTTTGAGGTTCTCTTGAATGTCAGAGGTCAGCAGCCTGGAGGTTGGAGGGCAAGGCCCCCCCTCCCAGTGGAGTGGGTGAGGTGCACTGGTGGTGTGCCTTCTGTCCATGGTGGCCTTGGGTTTCCCTCTCAGGGACCCTTTACTACTCTGAAATCCCTCCTCTCATATCCTTTTTTTCATCTGATGACTCTTCATCTGTGGGCATTGTTGATTGGTGTCTCTGTGGTAGTCCTTCTGTCCATGTTCTGTCCTGTCAACATATTCCTTTGTTTTACAAGCCTGTCACATGTACACATTCTAATTTTGGATTTTCTGGTCTTCTCCTCATTTGATCTGTTCCCCAAAATTGGAAATCCCAAGGGCTCTGCAGCTGGGCACTGTGACCTGGAACTAATGCTGCAGAGTCCCTTATTTCATATTATAGAACACTGTGGTACATGTCTTCAGTTTCCCAGCCTGTGTGTCTCTTTGTTGCTTGCCTGGGTCAGACACAGTGGGCCTTGAAGAAACTTTGTCACAAACAGGCTTTTAGAAATCAATTAACCCTTGCTGTTGCCCTGTACCATTGTTGTAATACATAACTACTTTACCTACAAACCAATTCCCAAAAGCAAACCTCTAAATACCATTTTCTAGCCATGAGTTTTGACATGTTTTCTCTTGACTTTAATACATGTACATGAGCACAGGGCATTTTTCATTATTTTATTTGGGTTTATTATTCCTCCATAGTACTTGCTGGGCTTCCTCCAAATATCGGTTATTTCCTCATTTGTGCATTTGCTTCATCATTAATTTTGCTAGACCTTTCCTTGGATGTGCATATTTTTCTAGTGCTATTGAGTAAATTATATGAGTTGTGTTCAACATTTGGACATAGAATTATTCACTACCTTTACCAAGAGCAATAGGTATGCATAGAATTAGTGTAGGTTTTCAGAGCATCCTCATTTAAGTTCCCACATCTTTCATCTATATTATTACTCTATCACAAATTACTGCTGCTTTGAAGATGAGTCAGACAGTTTGTGCAGTTTGCCAATACACTGATTCACTGTTTCTCCATATTCTTGATTTAAAAATGTTGAAAAGCTACCTGTCACAGATGACATTGTTTTGTGAGATGAAAAAAAACTTTTGGAATGCTCCTAGAATTTGTCACGGGTCATCTCAACCTGCTGCTGGCATATCCAGATGCTGTTGGTGCATGTGGCAGCCTTTTACCATTACTGCTAATAGTCTGCCTGCTTTTATTTTTTCTCTTTTTTTTTTTCCTTTGATGCAGTACTGTTGCAATTTTGTAGTTTCCCTATTGTGATCTAAGGAATTTCCAGTTGCTAAACAGGCCCCTTTCATGTCCATCTGCTCGGGGACAAGAATCTGGTATGTTGCCATAATCAGGAATTTTCTCTTTGTGCTGTGTTTTTTTTCTTCTTGTTGTTTTTGTGGGGAGGTTTCAATATTCATGGTTTCTGATTTTGAATACTTGCAGCAGCCAATTCACTTCTGACACCATGGTCAGCATTCAAGCATAAAGAAAAATTCCAAGTAGAGCAACATTCAGTTTTATTTGTTCCTCCACATATGCTTTTCTCTCTCATCAAGCACTTTCAGAAAGTAGAGCTTTCTAATTTTCTATATATAATCATAACATAGCACCCCATTGGGAAACTATTTGTAGTAACACTGTGCTTCCAGAGAACATTAACTGAACAATAAAATATATTGACATAACACATGAACATTACATTTTAACTTGGATACCTAATAGAATCAATGGGAGATTTACCACTGAATTCAGAGGGAAGAGGAATAGGCCAACTGTCAGACTTAGCAAATTCTATTTTCAGAATGAGTGGAATATATTAACAAAAAGAATAATTCTATTTGTCTTAGGCACCCATCCTTTAGCATGCAAGGCAGGGGTGGGCAGTTATTTCAGGTGGAGGGCCATTTAACAAGTTTTGGGGAGCTATTGAGGGTCGCATGGGTAGCCCTGCCCATTGACAGTTGCCCTGCCCTCTTGTTGCCATGTTGGGACTGGAAGTGCCACCCTCTGACCTTTACTACTGGAAGTCCTTCCCTTTGCCCCCACCCCCATCCTCCTTTGGGGGGGAGGTGCCATTTTGGAACCAGAAAAAAAAAAATCATACACTAAAAGTCAAACACCTACTATAACATATTTTGATTTTATTACAAAAAATATTTGATCATGGTTTGTTTGCATAGTGTATATAGAGGTGATTGCATAATAACTCAAAAATAAATTCTTAGTTTTGTGTATTGTGTGGTGGGGTGTGTGTGTGGTATGTGAGGTATGTCTGTGGGGGGGTGGTAGGATGTGTGTGTGTGTGTGTGTGTGTGTGTGTGGTGGGGTTGTTTGTATGTAGGGGGCTGTGAAGACAGAGTGTGGGTGTGAGGGACGTTGGAGGGATGTGGGGCCCCCTCCATACTCCCCCCATGATGCAGTAGCAGGCAGGGTGCTCAAGACACAGGAGCCTGGTGGAGCACTGATCCAGACACTGTTAAACATTGCAGTGAGGGGTGCAGCCTTCCGCAGGCCATCTGTATCACCAGCACTCCCTGCCAGTCACACACAGTCCCCACACCTGCACAGTACAGGAGGGAAGCCCCACGTGCTGAAGCTGGTTGCCTTCCCCGCCAGGGCTGCACTGTAGGGGAGGAACGCCCCAGGCGCCTTCCCTGGGGGTGGGGGGGTGGGGTTTGGCATTGGGCTCCAATGCACTGGGAGCTGAACCAGAAGCCATGGACCCTTGGCATCCCAGTAGAATGTTGTTTTAAAATTCTTTAAAACAATACTGTTCTGGGGAAATTCCTTACATGGAGAATTTTGGAAAGGAATGGTTTTCTTTCTCTTTAAAAGTAAAATAATGAAAGTTTTTCATGGACCCGAAAATTTCAATTGTTTACTAGTTCAGTTAGTCACAATGGACCCTCCCCCAGCAGAAGAGCAGCTCCTTGGTTCAACTCATGGTGCTTCACAGAAAGCTGGGTTCTGCTTACGGCAAACACAGAAGTTATTGAGGGCACTCCACTGGGTTCAGATTTTTGCAGAATTGTGCCCTTTTAAAGGGCTCCGGCAGCTGTGGACTTGTTTGGTGACAGCTTTAGCGCACTTGCAGGGGCCAGATCAGGTAAAAATTGTCACTTCTCTTTGCATCTAGAGTGGCAGGATAAAAATCTACATGCTGCTGTTATATAATGTAAGGCTTTTCTTTCCTAAAAAGATGTATCACCTCTTATCTTTGCCCTTCTGCATTGGACTCCAAAGCAAGGTTTTGCTTTGTGGTTACAGATGGTGGATCTGCCTCTCTTTGCTGCAAGACCTGTCATCATGTATGAAACGCACACATTTGCATTTGCAGACAAGGTTCTTTGGGTGAATCTGATTCACCCAAAGAATTCAGATTCACCCAAAGAACCTTGTCTGACTATGTCCTTAGACCAACACGGCTACAGCCTACACCCCTGTAACATTTGCATTGCTGCATTTTGGAACACGTACAGCCACGGTACAGGGAGAGGGAAGTGGCATTTGGTTTTTCTGCTGGGTGTTTAGAAAGCAAATATTATTTAGGTCTTAAGAAACAAGCTGATTGAAGTTAAGATGTACAGACTAAGCCATTTTTTTACCTAGAAATTAAATTTAGTCATAATTCAAGTCATAATAAACTCTGAACATCAGAGTTTAAAGTCAGGATCATAAGATATTGAGAAACAAAACTTCTGATTAATGGAAATGTAATTTGTATTAGTAATTCACTTACTGTTTCATGGACAGAGATGATGATGTTTCCCATGGGTCTTTTACCAGATCAATAGGATCTATACAGTAGATTCACATTGTCCTTCTTCACAGTTACGCTATATTTTAACAATAAATATGGAAATTAACAAAGGCTCTGGAATTAAATCTTAGAACTAAACCTCTATTGGATCAGAGTCCATAGCTTTCACATATCTCTGTTACTCAGGCTGGATCTTTGGAAGTAGCCACCCAAAGATCTGGGGAATGTCAGATTTAGACCTCAATTAGTACTTATTTTGTGGCAATGTTTCATGCTTGTGATCACTATCGTGTTCTGGTATTTTAAATGAATATCAGATGACAAGATGCACATCAAATACTTAAAATACTTGCAAAACATTATATATATTTAAGTGCCAAGTAAATGCATAATCAAGTGTGGGTGACTGACACTAAATACTTTATCTATAAAGTAACACCATACTTAGAGAATTATAAAATAAAACAAAACGGCACCTGTGAAGGAGAATAAATCTTTCAAATTAGAAACTAAAACTTTCTGAAATACTCTTTTGTTTTGCATGCTGCACAGTGTACTGGAATCACTGCCACTTTAATAAGTTTCAAGACTTTCAAATGGAAGTATTTAAAGCTGAAGTAAACATATGGGGGAGGCAGGTGGTCATTTTCCTCAATAATGGGATATGATATGAGTTCATTTAGAGCACTAAATTGAATAGCAATGGGTTCCAAAATACAGAAAACAAAACAAGCAAAGGCTTCTCAATGTTTTTAATGATTTTATTAGTGCTGTTTCATGGATGTGGCTGTCAGTGGGTAGATGTTGACTTTTTCAACAGAACTGACTGTAAAAAAGCAGTGCCTTTATTACTACATTTCAGAAGTAGATCCAAGTGGAAAAAAACAAAGTTCTGAATCTGCTTTACTGATTGACAAGCAATAGCAGAGGAATTAATGATAATTCTCAAACACCAGTCTCAATCTCACGGTAGGTGAGCTGAGCAAGAAAAAGACAATACATCATCTAGTGAAATTTCTTTTTTTCTTTTCTATCAGAAAAGTTAGGGTAAGTTTTCTGAAATGCTCAAAAGATGTCAGATAATCAGTGTAAAATACTGCATAATATATAGTCTTCTATTTTCTTCCATATACTACATTAGAAAGTTTGGAGTATAATATGACATGGAACTCATATTCCATTTAAAAAATTGTTTTTATCTAGTTTCTCATCTTTTTTTTTTTCCTCACACCATTTCTCTTATACTATTCTGCAGTCTAATAGGACAATTTGGTCCCAATGATTTTTCCTTTTAGAAAAAACACAGAAAGGGAAAAAAAATATTTCTCAAAGGGTCTACCCCTCCCTATGCCAACTAGGTCCCAATTGTGGAAAGCATCCCTATTCTGGCAGACTTAAACACATCCTTACCTATAAGCATCTATTTAAGGGCTTTTGTAGATCTGGGTTGCAGTACTTACCAGTGCTGCCAGCTCCCCAAAGCAGAATATTGATACATTTTATAGAGAGAGAAAGAAACGGAAACCTATAACCGCAGAGGGTCTAGGGATCTATTGGGAAATCCACGTCCAGTCCTGCAAACCTTGGGACATCCATACAGCCATCCCCACTACACTATTTTCCTTGCTTTGCCCTCCCTCAGAGTAATAGATTAATTTATTAGTCTGCCATGCTGCTATCCACATCTCAGCTGTGGTTGCATTATATCCTCATTGGGGATGAGTGAGAGAGAAGTCCTGTAAACTGCTGAGCAGAAGCCATTGCCACTTAGAGAAAAAAGCATTGGTTGCCAGGAAAATAGGCCAAAGCAAGCAGCTGCTTCCTCATCCCTTCTTCTCTCTGTGCAGTGCTCCAAAAAGTGCACTGACTATGTGATGTTCCTATGGAAAAACTTATGCTGTTTCAAGGAATCCAGCTGGGTATATTCTTTTTTCTCGCTCATCAGTAAGATTAAATAATTTTTACCAGTGGTTAGTTGGTTTGCTTTTTGTCAGTTTATTTTAGCTCAAAGATGGTAGGAAGCCCAAGGGCAAAAGCCTTCCTGTCAGGGGTGGGTGAGCTTTGACTCCTTTGGCTTATTTTCTGAAAAGATCATGCAGTATTAAGTGCACAACCTCTCTGGGTTCAGTATATGCATATAAGCCAGCAGCACCTAGTGCAAGGTACTTGGTATTAAATTTGTCTCAGTGAATAATAATTAATTTTTAAACAGTCCAAATTTAATCTTTTTACTCCAATAACAAATGATAACAACAATGAATAAAAACCTTACTAAGAACACATTTAAAATCACAACACACAGACCGTCTGAGAGCTGCTGTCAGTACAGATTGAATTGACCTCCTCTGGAGCCCCACTTGTGTTATTTCTTCTTCTCTGCCAGTGCTCAGGGCACGATGCATGCTCCTGGCTGAGTGAAAAGTCATCCAAATGCCTCTCAACTTCCTTACATTTCTGGGATGCTGGACAGATTTGCCACCCCTTTAGCAGCAGGAGCCAAAGCTCACTCAGCCGATCAGTCAGTGTTTCCAAACAGACAGCTTGTTTCAGTCAACCAGACCCTACCCCTCTTCACAAAGTATTCAAAAAATGCTTCCCTTTGGGCCTCAGCTGCCACACATACTCCAGCCTGGTTGTTAGGACAGTCTTTACTCCCTTAAAACTCAGTTGTTCACCCAACGTGACCATCAGCCACCACCATATCCCCACCAAGCATGCTCAAGAGGGTCTCACTGACCTTCCCAAAATGCATGCATTTTGAAAAGTTCCCTCCTGCACTATAGGTGGGTTATACATATTCCCTAAGACTTGTGTCCACAAGTCTTGCTGATGTAGGAGGTCCTATCAATACAAAGGGGACTCATTTGGTGGTCAAAAGCAGTAAGCATAGCTAGGCGTAGTTGAGTAGGATACCTTCCCCAAGCACCGATTTTTGAGGTGGTCCCACAGTGCAGACACTGGGGAACCTGTGCTGTGGTGGAAGCAGCAGCCTATACTTTGTACCCTGGTGCAAGGAAGCAAGCCCTCAGCACACCTCACCTGATCTCAAGTGCCCAGCACTGCTTCCTGCCAAGATGCCAAGATTCTGTAATATGTCAATGATCAAGAGGATTTTATTTCTTAAACTAAAGTCCAGTTTATGGACTGGACTACTACTTGTTGCAAAATCAAGGGCATAATCTCTAGAAATTCCAAGACTGGATTCAACTCAATGCTTGTGTAATCCAGGATCCCATCTCTGACAGTGGTCAGAACCAGATGCTCTGAAGGAAAGTATGAGAGCATAACAGCATAATCTGTCCCTCATATTGGGCTTCTTCCTAACAGTTTGACCTTGTCTAAACCTGGTAGGATGAGGTATACTATATGGCCACACCCTTCCCCCTTCCCTCCTCCCCCAAATTTTAGCCATACAATTACCATAAATCAGGATATACCTGCTATAAACTTCTATATAAAAATGAAAGCATCCATTCAAAGCAAATGAATGGAGTCATTACTGAAATATCAGTGGAATGTACTATTTAGTAGTGTCTTGACCCCTACATGCCTGGGATTAGTAGAGTTGAACCTGATTACAATGGGATTTCACAATAAGGACAGCAACATGCCACCAGAAAAAGAAAGACATTTGTCAATAGAAGGGGACATTTAAAGGCTAGAAGGAATGGTTATGATCATTTATCTAAAACGGGTCAAGAAGTCTCACCTAATTCTGCATCAGAACCTTAATTTCTGTTTGTAGCTCTAGTATACTCTTTAACTTTTTATACATTCATTCTGGCGTAACGGCTTC
This sequence comes from Alligator sinensis, assembly GCF_000455745.1. Lineage (NCBI taxonomy): Eukaryota > Metazoa > Chordata > Crocodylia > Alligatoridae > Alligator > Alligator sinensis. The sequence goes on along the minus strand of NW_005842019.1, from coordinate 1,720,538 downwards.
AAGACAAGCCACTGCTTCTCTGTAGCAGGGTCCCATAGCCCCTGCTACCTGGAAAATGGAAAGTCATCATCAGAGAGCTGCAATCAGGTAAACAGCTGAGCAAGAGCCAGCTGCAGAGAAATAAGCAGCCAGGGGAGCTACAGACAGAAACTACAGGTCAGTGGGGGACTGCATGACAGCTAGCTGCATGGACACAGGCAAAAAGATTCCAGGCAGGGAAGAGGGCAAATACTGCTGGCCAGTGGCTTAAGCTTAAGCACCTGAGGGCAGACCACAGCAGGCTGAGTACTAAACTAATTAGAAACCCCTGGGCAAGGTGGAGACCTAACATACTGAATGTCTGGCTTCTGAACTAGAAAGCTTAGCCTAGCCCTGACATCTGTTGAAGGCAGAATTCCTGCTAGCCTCAGCTGTTCAAGAAGGGGAACAAGGCAAAAAGGTACCTGGGGAAGCTGCATGGAGACAGCAGTTAAGGGACATAAGGGCTTGCTGGGATTCTGGGAGACCAGGAGGGGTTTGTGTTTGAGTATTAGCTGGCATAGTGTTGGAAGTTTGGGTAGTGGCCATGTGGGTGATGTGGAGGCCATGGGTAGAGTACCTGGCAGGTACTCTACAGTGGAAGCTAGAAAGGGAGAGATCTACAAGAGTTCAGAGGGCTGTGTGGAGTTAAACCTAAACAGTGAGAAGCTGGAGATAGCAACCCTGCAGAATCAGGGACTTATGGGGCAGAACCCAGTACAGGGTACAAGGTCCAGTGTGAAAAAGTAATAGGGCCCATGACCCAGCCCAAGGCAGAAAGAGAGTGATTTGGCCAGGGTAGTGAGCCAGGGGGCCTGTTGAACATGAAGATAGGGCCATGGGGCCAGTAGATGAGAGGGCAGAGTAATATATGAGAGGCTTGGGCATGGCTATTGGGGCAGCTAAAGGCCATGATTATAGCTCTCTAGGCAAGTAGAATCATAGGGTCACAATTGGGGCTGATAGGGCCCAGTGCCAGAGAGCTGGTGGCCAGAAGGGTTGGAGCCCAGGGAAGAGACTGTGCAGTGGGGTTGGAGCCCTGAGTCAAGTGGGTAAATTGGACCAAGATGAAGAAGAGTCCTGCTCAGGACGGGGAGTTAAGTTTGAAGAGGAGCAGGATTAAGTGGAGCACCAGCCTCCACAGGCAGCCTCCCTAGTTGTATTTTACAATCAAGATGTGACAGGCAAGCTGTCGGGGTGAGACCCTGACAAGGCAGACTTAAGGTGGCCACCGAGGGGCATCATGGCCATCAAGGGGGCAATTCTGTTACACTCCCTAGATAAATTGTTCCAATGGTTAATTACCTTCATTATTAAAAAATATTTGTTATTTCTAGTCTGGACTTTACTAGCTTTAGCTTTCAGTCATTAGTCCATGTTATGCCCTCTATTAATATTCATTAACTATGTTGTAATTCTTTAACATTCACTGAAGCAGTTCAGGCCTGTCACCCTGGATTTCAAATCATATTCTTAAAAAAAACAAATTTCCTCCCCTATGTCAATAACAACACACTGAATTATTGAAACAGAAGGAATTCTAAAATATGTTTTCCCCAGTATTCACCACCTATGTGCTCTGTCAGTCTGGTAATAAAGGAGCAGTGTTTTTTATTCTGCTGCCATATGGTAGCAGGAAAGTTAGGAATGTGACTTAATTCTTTCATTTAGCAAAAGCTGAATATGCAGCAAAGTGAAGGGAGGGCATAAGTAGCGTGCTGCAGTCCATCCTGCCTACAGTCCTCATGAAGAGGAAGTAACTGACAAAAAGAAATCTGGCGAAGGCACAGAACTGAGTTTTGTGACACCTTACCGCATGATCTCCATAAATTTGAAAAACTCTTCTTCCTCCATGTTGCTTAAAATTGCATGTCTATTTAAACATATATTGTGAAAACGAAGCTTCAAAATGTTGTTTTGTGTTGCATTGATTTTTGTGAGTGTGAGCACCCATTATTGTTCACTCATCCAAGCAGACTTACCATGTGAGAAGCTATTACAAGTCTCATTACAAAACCAAAAATGTAATATTCTGTCTTACAAAGCCTGTTCATCTAGAGAGGCAGTAAAAAGAGTTTCAGCTGCTGTTACAATCAAACTCTCCAGTCAGTCCCTGAAAGTGTAGCACTAAACTTAGCTCTGGTTGTTTCTGTATTGAAGCCCCACTGCAGCCTGTTGTTCCGTTGTTTGGAAGTTTGTTATACCAAGTGAGCACAGCTTAAACTCCGGGTGGTTTTCCACAAAGATGGATTTCAGTACGCTGTAGGAAAAGTTATGTTTACACAACTATGTTTCAATGGATTTTCCAATTAATAATTCTCTACTGTGCTCGAAGGATAAGACTTCAGGGATGATCTTGAATGATGCATTCCATATGTGGAATGACAATTGAAATCAATTTGAATTAGATACATGAAATGCATGTTGGATCAAGCTTATAATATATGGACAGAGAAATCCAACAGAGACTTGAAACTGCAGAGTTCAGAGCACTCTAACCTGATCCTGGGAAGCACTTAGGCATGTTGAATAGGCCAGACCTCTTAAGCTACCCACAACACCTGCCAGAATCAAACCTATGAAGAATTGTACTATAATTTGCAGAAAGACTTAAAGATAATAGCCCAGATGTGATGCTGGGGTGGCCACTGGTAGGAAGATCCCCACAATGAGAGTTGTTAAAGAAAGCACCTACACTACACTTCTTCCCTTCTTTCAATACGGGTGTTATGGCAAGGGCAAAAGGCATGGGTCATAAGCTTTCTGGCCATGCCTCCAGTCCCTGGGACTGTTGGCAGGTAGTGTAATTGAGAACAGCCTTCTGTGCCAGGCCACTGCCAAAGAACTGGCCTGAAACATAACCCACCAAAAAGAAAGGCAATCTTTGAATTCCCTTCCTAAGCACAGCTGTGCTTTGCTAAACGGTAGTGAGCAGCCTGAGGTCTTTTTGATTGGAAGCACTTTTGTGTGGAGTGAAATATATTGCATCTTCACGGGCAATCTTTTTTTTTTTTTTTAAATAGTGTTTTTGAAAGGAAATAAGACTAAATGGTTAGGGGGAGGTGGATCAAGGAAGAGCTAAGAAATATTTAGATAAGCACGTGAAGTGTTCTGCCCTTCCAAACTAGCTTCAGAAACTTATTCATATCCTCCCCTTTAAAAATGTGAACTGTTGGGGGGGGGGGGGCGCTACATCATAAATCTCGTAGCTTACCTGTCAGAGTAACATTGTACATAATAAAATGACATTTATGTGCTGTGCGTCTTCCAGTTGGTATTAAATGCTCATTTCACAAGTCATATTGCCAGGCAGCTGCAGTTGTCCAATAATAGTTACCTGCAGGTGCACTCGCTTTTAACTGTGATTTTGGTTTGCATTTAAGACATACAAAAGTTAAGTTGACAGTCTTACAAATTCCCAATTGAGCTTTCTAATAAAAAGGTAAAATTAATGGCTGCTACAGCTACAGGTGAGCCTTATTGAAAGTCACGGCTGGCCATCAGTTATCATTTCCAAAGCAATTAGAAGGGAGGCATGAAAGTGGAGTGACAAAGGGGTTACTTTTACTGATTATCATATTGTGCCATATGCAAACTTGGAAATATGTTTGAACAGAACATTTAAACAGCTGAGGATTATATTAATATTGATACACTATTGGTCTGGTGCCATGAACTGCTTTTGTCTGCATATGGCAGTATAATCTGGAGGAGGCAGCTTAATTTACAAAAAGGCTCTGAGCTAGAGAGAATAAGACAGAACACACGGTACTGGTGCCCTGCTTTGCACCTGAAAAAATGATGTGATATATTCAAGATTGGATTCTGAACCATTCAGTTCAAGCAGAAATAACAAGCTTGTGTACAACTGCTCCACCTGGTGGTTCCCCTCAATGGTGTAAAAATGCATGTAGGGTTGTTTATTATTCCAATATGTATGCATTGCCTTTTTCACTTAAGGAAGTTGGTAATAATTTCACTTAAAACTATAATTTAATCACCACTTGCATCTGTAGAAACGTATATCAAAGAGTGTCAGATGTCAGAGCTTGTCTTGTATTGGAGCCAAATGGATGTTTGTTTGTTGTGTTTAAAAACTAAGTCTCTTCCTACCTAATTCTTTAAGTATTGTTGCTATATCTACCCTGCTACAATTACAGATCAAAGTTAGTTAAGATGGAGCTATTACAAAAAAACCAATTAGTATGTATACCTAATGCAAAGCATATTCAAACTCTAGGTTTTCCTGATGTGGACAGGACTGGATAGGGGGAGGAGGCCATGGAACTGGGGAAAGGGTTAGCAGACCATGAGAAAATTTGGAAATTATTCTGGAAAACAATAGGATAAATAGCTTTTTCATATTGCTTACACTATTGTATGAGTATTGCAACCAATGAGCTCAGATTACAAACTGAGTTTTGTCTAGGCTTTCAGGTTGTTTGGAAACACTTATTCAGTTGACGTGGATTGATTTCCAGTTTCTACAAGACTTACTTTCAGCAGTAACTGGAATTTACTACAAATACAACACCTAAAACACCACCAGAATCCTTGCTTATGATTATAAAAACCAAATAGATTTTGTTTTCCCAATGTTTTCCTTCTGATTTGTTTGTTGGTTTTTTACAAGAGATTTGCATGCAGTAATATCTGTTTCAAATAGCAGTAGTAGGTTCATTATATTACTACTGGGCTTAATCATCCAAGAAGCAGATATATTCAGTATAAATAAATTAAATTTTAGGAAATAATGAGGTCTTCTAATTGAGTTAATCCTTGTAATTCAATAAGATTCTCTCCAATATATAAAAAAATGGATTTTGTTTGCCTGCATATTGCTTATATGAAGATCATTAATTCTGTATTTTCTGACACTGAGCACAGGTGAGATCTAATAAATTTTTTGTAATACTAAGGAAAATCACATTTTGATTAACACACAGCATGAGCTTTGACTCCTTAAATGAAATAGTTCTGGTACATCTACTAAGTATCCTGCTACTTTGCTTTTAACATCATCCTATATAGAAATAATTGATGCCATGTGACTCTTAAGTTTTATAGATGACATTCAAGAATTTACAGCCAATTTAAGAAGAACTGCCGTATCACAGTTTTCTGCTCCCATTATCACATACAAGAGGACTGTATTAGAGGCTATTTAATACCTCGCTATATGTATCCATTGGCTGACAAGGTTGCATTCTTCACCACATCTTATTTGAGATTCCATTTTGATTATACTTTTACATTGTATTTCTTCCATTCTGTATTCATGACTATAAATTATCATTGACAAATGTGTAAATCATTTTTTATTCTCTTGTTGTTTTTCACTTTGAAGGGAGGCATAGGTCAGTTCTTACATGATTGGGTTTTGTACCTGAAACCCAAAAGCTTGTGTAACATCTTTCCCAACTTTACAGTTGTTCCAATAAAAGATATCGCAAAAGAGCCTTGGCTCCTTATCTATTCTCGCACAAACAAACATTTTAGAATTCATATCTTGGACAGTTCTCTGGATTCTGTCCTTTCATTATACCAGGGATGGTTTGTCTTTCAGTACTAAAATATATGCCACACAAAAGGGTCATAGGAGAATAAGGACCCATCTAACCTGTGGCAGTAGTGTGTGCCTACTAGGCCTGTGTGATGTATTCGATTCAGATTTGCATTTAGATGATTCAGAGTACAGTGATTCAATCTGGAGATTTGGATCACTGTCCTGAATCAATTCGTCTGAATCGTATTCAGAAGATTCGGCGCTGATTTGGAGGGATTTAGAGATTCAGCCATAGACTATAATGGGGAATCACTGAAATACCTATAACTTTGAAATTTTATGGCTGATTTGGATAAAAAGTGCAGGAAAGGTAGCCACTTCTGAGGGCATGAAGTCTGCCAAGTATCAAGGAGATAGGTGCAGGGATTCCTGGGAAACTGCACCTCAAGCTTCTGAAAGCAAAACTTGTGACATGAGTTTCTGTGTGCATTAAGGCACAGCGGGATGAAACTAGAAGGGATGGTAGCCTGTAACAGGGGGCCTTTCCTGTGCTCAGGCAGAAACAGCTCACAAAAAGGACAGAAAGGCTACAGACAGAGACTTATGTGCTGTTTCTACATCCCTCCCCCAGAGCAATGTGATTGGAAGGGGACTCAGGGAAAGATTACAGTCAGTGGCCAGCTACAGATGTCAGTCTTTCCCCCCCTGCTCCCCCTCCCTCTTCTCAGTTTCTCTTCCCCTGAAAAACTGTCTTTCAAATTTCCAAATATTTTCTGAATCAATTCAGAGGCTCCAAATTGATTTGGAGGTTATTTTCTTCTGATTAAATTCAGATTTGGTGATTTGTCCTCCAAATCGTGCCGAATTTTCTCCAAATCAAATCGTGGACCAAAGCTTCACACATCCTTAGTGCCTACATGCCCCACCCACTCCCACACTTCAAACCCAGAAATATGCCAGTCAGACAGCTCAGGGACTGTTCTCACCTGTCACTTGCAGGCATGACAGATTGGAATCAGTCATTATTCCATGGGAGACATGCTAGCATGCCTTTAAAACTATTTTAAGAATCTAATTTGTAGTTCACTGAAGAATTGCCTCAGCATGGGCCCCTTAAGAATGAAGGAGTCTAAAAGACTGTAATGAGGACCAGGGGTTTGGGTTGTAATGAAGACTAGGAATTCTCTATGCAAACCATAATCCTTTTTACTGGATATAGAGAAAAGAGTTTCTTTTTCTCTTGAAGCAGGATGCCCCCAGAAGTAAGATGGCTATTCTTTTTCTTTCTAGTGCCTGTACCATAGTTATTTGCAACCTCCTGAGTACAGCTGAAGGAACCACCAGAAATTGATGGCAGTGTCTACTGTAAAGCTGCATAGTAGGGAGGGAGGGCACTATGTAGATCTACTGTCCCCCCACCTTTTAGGTTTAAAAAAACAACAACTTTGTTCTTGTCCTATCAGCAAAGTTAAATCTCAAGAACAGTCTCAGAAAGGAAACTGGGTTGGTCAGATCCAGGACTGTGGTCTCTGCTTAACTTGGTCACTGTTTTTGTAAGATCATGGTAGACTTCATTGGAAATGTTCTGGTAAAACAGTTGTTTGTTTGTTTTTTCCATACAGAATGCTGATTCAACTGTATCAGAGCAGTCGGTGGGAACACACTGGTTCCATTAAACTTTGAATCTATATTCATAGATTCATAGATTGTTAGGGGCTGGAAGGGACCTTGTAGATCATCGGGTCCAGTCCCCCTGCACTAGGCAGGAAAAGACAACTGGGTTCAAGTGACCCCAGCAAGGTGACTGTCCAGTCTCCTTTTGAAGATTTCCAGGGTAGGTGACTGCACCACCTCTGGAGGGAGTTTATTCCACAGTCTGGACACCCTGATTGTGAAGGAGTTTTTTTCCTGGAATTGAGCCTGAAGCAGCCTTCCAGGAGTTTGTATCCATTGCTCCTGGTCTTCCCCAGGGGTACCCTGGTAAACAGCTGTTCACTGAGTTCTTGATGTACTCTCCTAATGTAGCGGTAAGCCATTATCAAGTCCCCGTTCAGCCTTCTCTTCTGTAGGCTGAAGAGGCCCAGGTCCCTCAGCCTCTCCTTGTATGGCTTGTCTTATAAGTCCCTGATCATACAGGTGGCTCTTCTCTGGGCCCTCTCAAGCTTTTCCATGTCCTTGTTGAAGTGCGGTGCCCAGAACTGCACACAGTACTCCAGCTGCGGTCACACCAGTGCAGAGTACAGTGGGAATAACACTTACTTTTTTTTGCATGAGATGCAATGGTTAATGCATGCCAGCATGTTGTTTTCCCTGCTGGTGACAGCATCGCACTGCCGGCTCATGTTCATGCGATGGTCGATCACTACCCCTAGGTCCCTTTCAGCAGTGGTGCAAGTCAAATTGTTGCCACTGAGCCTGTCGGTATGTTGGGGATCGTTTGCCCCCAGATGGAGCACCTTACACTTCTGAGTGTTGAACTGCATCTGGTTCTGGTCTACCCAGCTCTCCAGCCTGTCCAAGTTCATCTGTATCTGCAAACTATCTTCTGGCATGACCACACTATCCCATAACTTGGTGTCGTCTGCAAACTTGGCCAGCGAGATTTTCACCCCTACATCCAAATCATTGATAAAGATGTTGAAAAACACCGGTCCAAGCATGGACTCCTGAGGGACACCACTCGCCACTTCTCACCAGGATGACACAGATCCATTGATGAGAAATCTCTGGATCCTACCAGTTTTCCACCCACTGAACTGTTGAACAGTTAAGCCCACAATCTTCCAATTTTTCCACAAGGATATCATGGAATACTAGATCAAAAGCCTTTTGGAAGTCTAGTTTTATAAGGTTGACCTTCTCTGCCATGTCCAGGTGGTGAAAGACCTGTTCGTAGAAGGAGATGAGATTGGTAAGACAAGACCTACACGCAATGAACCCATGCTGGCTGTCATTCAGAATTTTGCCGTCCAACAAGCATATCACACATAGATTCTTTAATGAGTTTTTCCAGGATTTTCCCTGGGATGGCAGTTAGGCTGATCGGCCTATAGTTTCCCAGGTCCTCCCTCTTCCCTTTCTTGAAGATGGGTGAAATGTTGACTCTCTTCCAATCCTCAAGGATCTCCCCTGTGTGCCATGATTTCTAAAAGAGTTTTGCCAGGGGTTCCACAATGTCCTCAGCCAGCTCCATCTGCAGTCTTGGGTGAAGTCCATCTGGTCCTGCTGTCTTATAAATGCCTAGCTTTTCTAGTTGGTTTTGCACCAGCTCAGCATCCACAGTGGGAAGGCTGTCATTCCCACCATGTCCTCTTTTATCCTTATCTCACTTGTCTTTCCCCTTTCACTTGTCTGGTGAAATATCAAAGCCAAATGGGCATTTGGGAGTTCAGTTTTTTCCTGAGTGTCCATTACCAGCTGTCCCAAGTTGCCTCACACTTCCATTTGTTTTCCTTCTGCTCCCTATGTACCTAAAGAAGGACTTCTTATTATCCTTGACTCCCTTGGCTAACTTAAACTCAGTCACCACCTTAGCTTTCCTAATCATTTCCATAAAAGTGTGGACCACTGTTGTATAGTCCTCCTTGAGGACTGTCCCCAGCTTCCACTGTGTGTATGGCACTTTTTTCTTTTTCAAGAGGACTGCAATTTCCCTACTGAACCAGGAGAGCTTCCCAGCCCTTCTGCTACCTTTCCTCTTCACAGGAATTGTTTTCTTTTGTGCTTCAAGGATCATGTCCTTGAGGAACGACCACTCTTCATGCACCCCATTCACCTTTTGACCCTAGTCCTGCATTGCCTTCCCTACTAATGCCCTGAGCCTGTTGAAGTCAGCATTTTTGAAGTCCAGGATTTCAATCCTGCTAGTTGATTTGTCAACTTTGCAGTGAACAGTGAACCTGATGAGCTCATGGTCACTGTCGCCCAGGCTACCCTTAATGTTCAAGCCACACACCAGATCATCTCCTTTGGCCAAGGCCAAGTCTAGGAGAGTGATACCTTTGGTTGGCCCTTGCACTTCCTCGGTCACAAAGCACTCTTTGATTACAGTTGAGAAGCTACCTGACTGATCCAACCTAGCTGAGTGTTCCTCCCAATATGAGCTTGGTCAACCTGCCAGGTTTCTTGCCAGCCTGCTCACTAGCCAGACAGTTTGCTGTCAGGAAAAAGAGCTATCAGGAAACAAGCTTCACTAGCTGCCCAGTCAACTAGCTAGGGAACCCAAGGAGCTGCCAGCTGGGGACCTGGGTGGCCTACCAGGCTGGCAGCTCCTTGGGTTCCCTAGCTAGTGACTTACTGGATCCCCAATTGCCCAAGCAGATAGGCCATATGATGAGTCAACTCTCCATCTGGGGATAAGTTATCCTTCTGGTAGCCAGTAATTGGCTGCTATGCTGGCAGGAAGCCAGATCCACCCAAAGCATGACCTTAAAATCAGCAGGGCACATAGCAGTAAGATATCTATGAGTTTAGCAAGAGACTTCTATAGACTGTGCTGATCCTGGCACCTTGCCTTGATTTCTGCCCCCCTCTTCCCCTACTGCCCCCCTAGCTCTTGATCTTTCTTCCTAGATTCCTGGTACATTTGTCTGGCTTTTGACCCTTGGCTTGCTCCTAGCTGCAACTCTCAGCTCCTGGCCTGGTGTGATCTGTGGTGTCCTGACTCTGGCTTCCCAAACCTGGCTTGATTTATGGCTTCCTAGTTTGACTCCTTGACCCTGGCCTGCTCCTGATCATATCTTTGGCATGCAGATTCTGGTTTGACCTCTGGTTCCAAACCCAGTGCAGACATGTGTCTGACCCTGGGTCTAGCCACTAGTCCTGACTGATCGTGACCTTTTTGTGACAGGCTCTCTCCCTGCCTGCCTGCCTGCCTGCCTTATAAGAGGATGGTCTGTCTCATTTATTAGGGATGGTTTTGTTTCCTATCAAGCTGGCCAGTAAAGTCCAAATCATCAAAAAAAAATTGACCTTGCTGAAAAGAACTGCTTTAAATGAAATGCCTCTTTGATCTTTCCTAACAAATGTTTTGGAATTTCAACCATTTATTTTGATAGAAAATAATAAAAATATGAAACTGTGATTGCTGAACAGGCATTCCAGTTCTAGTTCAGCAGCACCAACCAGCAACATTCACCAGTAGCTTAGACAAAATGCTTTGTAGTTACAAGATGCTACAATTCTGGGGCCATTGTAATGTGTCAGTTATACACTGAAAGACAAACTACTGAGAGCCATTTCAGATATTTTGTGATATAGTTTTACTTACAAAATACTTACAGGATCTATTATCTTGAAGAGAGAGGGTCAAAACAATGGCAAAACTTCACATAGAAATCCCAAGTAAAACATTACTGTGTTAAGTTTTAATGACCACAAAAATTTGTTTGTTTTTTAACACTCTCTCTTGCTCTTGGCACATGCTTTCAGACCTTGAGAAACCCCTTAAGCTCAAATCATCAGCCCTTGATTTCATGGCTGAACTTTCCTAATATTAAGAGACCTGTGTGGAGAATGGAAGGATTCAGAATAGATGATGTCTACAATTGGAAAGCTGGTTTCTTTCCCAATACTTTTGAAATGCTCCCCCCTCTCCCCCATCCACCCCAGTTGTTTCAGGTCAAAGTGTTCCATTTCAATTTTAATATTTTGATTTTTATATTAATGAACTTAGAAAAAACTAAAATGAAAAGTAATTTCAAACTGAAAAGTAAAATACAATGTCAATTGCAATGTCAATTAGATTTTTGTATTTAAAAAAAAATCTTTTTCCCCAATATTCTTTCAAAATAAAATTTGAGCAAGGGGACTTCGTAAAGCTTTAATTTTGACAGAAATGCACGTTTTTATTCTTTCTTTGACTGACCCTACTAATTATTTCCAGTACCTTAAGTGGGCTAATCTGATTTGAGATGGGTGCTTTTAACCCTTTCTTGACTATGCAACACACATTCCTCTAACACATGACGAGCCATGAGGACATTAACCATTGTCAACAAGAGGCATTTTATATGCTAGGCAAAAGAGAATACATAGCCTAAATAATCCATTTAACATAATCCAAATGCAGTTGCTGTAGGAAATTTTGATGAGGAGTGACTCAGCCTAAAAAGTGTCCTCAAGTGCTTAACCTTCTCTATGTAGAGTTTCTTACTGAAAACTTTACCATTTTTTAATATCCATTTCATTGACCTCTATGCACATCGTTATTATGAAAATATCTTTTTTTCCAGACCAGTAATCTCAAGTTCCATCACCTAACAAATATTTCGGTTTGACTTTGGTTCATAGCTTTTTTACACTCTTTTTATAATAAGATTTCTTATTGATTTATATTTTATTCATATTTATTTTAAAAGCTGGTGAGGATTGTTATGATCATTTAGCCTGACTCCTGCACAACAAAAGTCATAGAAATGTATTCACTGATTTCTGTCTTTCCTCCAGCAAGCTGGGTTGAGCTACAACCTAGCTTTTAGGAAATCTAAAACAGTCCGGCATACTTTTGTATTAGAAACTCTGTCTGCTTCATGGAGAATTCCACATCCAACAGCAATTGGTTCCAATGGTAACTTGAAAACACTCACTATTATAGAGTGTGTGTGTGTGTTAGTGTTATATGTATACTGAATAACTTGTATATATAACAACAAAGATTTCCCTTGAGGTTCTTTAAGAATTTTGAAACAGACTAAAACATTTCAAATATGTCTTCTCTTAGCATAGGCAGTGAAAACATTTCTGCACGTAAGGAAAAGTCCAAAGTTGCCAGTATGAGGGGAGAAAAGTGCCCTTTAAAAATATTCATAGATCTCTGCTGGCTACCAATCTTCTTGAAGACAGGTTGTTTTTTTTTTCTTCCCCTTTTCTTTAATGCCTTTATTGCACTCTTAAGTCCATGAATAGATATGGGAAATGTAAAAGCAAACCTTCAGCTAGTTGCAGATTGGAAAGTCTGATCTGGCTTAACAGATTTTGTCTCTCTTTGCCAGTCAGAGGCAACTAGTTAAATTGTTAAGGTGTTCTGACTTTTTTTTTTTTAATTGATATCCAGGCAGTGCCATATCAAGTGGGGGGTGAGCGGGGCAACTGCCAAGGGGTGCCAAGAGGTGCTGCCCAGCCAGGACAGGGCATGGGACAGAGCCGTGAGCAGCTTGTTTGGAGGGGATGCAGGGACAGGGGAAGGGTGGCTCACGCCACTGTGTGCACTCCTCGATTTGTGTGTGGGACGAGGGTGGGCTGCCGCTGCAGGCCTTGCCCCAGGTGCCAAACTTCGTTGCTACAGCCCTGTATCTAGGGATCTTTGTGACGACAGCTTAGGGCTATTAGGAATGGAAAACCAGTTCCCTGAGCCAGTTACATGGTCCTTTGTGAAATGTTATGCCACCCTGCTAAATAAATATATTTAAATGGCTTGCTAATCATCATAACTAGCTGTACTGTATCATCCAGTAGTGGTGGAAAGCACCTAAATACCTCTTTTTGGTTTTAATGGTTTTTTTCTGGATTTATTAAACAATAATAAAATAATACATTATAGTTTATATCTTTTACATTCTAGTCTCACTTGAAGTAAAAATAAATCTTTCAAAATGCTTTGTCTCTTCGTTTTACTCCATTTGTTGTTTATCCTTCAATTTTTATCTGTTAAACCTCCATGCATTCAGTCAAAAAGATGGATTAACCTGTGAAATAATGGGTGCATGATTCAAAAACATCTGATGTCAAGTTTTTAAAGGGAGTGAAGAAGTCGATTTATATATAAAAAAAAAAATAGGAGGCCTTGAAAAGAGGAAAGCGCAGTTGAGAGAGGATGATGTCATCTTGAGATCGTAGTTAATCAAAATGCTTTGCAGGCATGTGAACGACTAAGAAACGACTTACAAGAACAGGCTGTATAAATGCTTACATTAGGTAAGAAAAGATACAAAAATCTTACTTAAATGTCATCAGGCTCTCTAATTCTGAATTTCATATATCAAGGTTCAGGATGATTTCAGATTAGTGATGAACCTCAAAATGTTTGGGTGACAGAGCAAATATTGCCAGGTGCTGAGTTCCAGAGGGTCAGGCTCTGAGTTTGGGTATGTTCAGAAAAAATTGGATACTTAACTCTCACTTTTGCAGAAATTGAAAGAAAATCCCAGGAGAACAATCTTTGCTAGGTGCTCTTCTGATACAGAGCATACTCAGGCCAAACCTGCAGCAAGACGAGCTGTTCTTCTGTATATCTTCTTACACACTGAGCGAAAGCAGAGAAGTGTGAGAATGAAAACCATTTCCAAACCTTTTCAGACGTAGCTGAGTAAAAGTTCAGGCTATTTTTGATTCATTTGAACTAATCAAGTGTATCCTTGAATGGCTTATGGGCAAGTTTTCATCTCAACTGGGTGTATAAATGTTATGTAAACCAAATGCAGAAGGCAAGGATTTCTTAGGGTGATATGTTCTATTTGGCCAACTGTGTAGATGGGATGATATTAGTATAGCGCTATACAGTTGAGATAGACTAACACTATCTCTGTATAGCTGAGATTAGTAAAATACTTGCAGAGTTGAAACAGAATTCAGGCAGCATTACAAGATCCTGATATGTCTGCTTTGCTCCAGGTATGCCTTTTATCCTGACAGCAGATGTGGAGATTGGTGTATGTACTAGATGGGTTCTATGCCATTTGCATTACAGGGGTCCTCCAAGGTGTGGTTACGTGGCTTTATTATGAGAATATGCTATGGGTGTGAAGCAAAGTATGAGCATTGGATCCAAAAATCTGTCCCAGTGTACTTTCTGTGTCACTGAATGATATTCCAAAAGGATGCCTTTATCTTCCTTGCACCCACTCTTCTTCAAAAGTGCATGCCCCCTAAGTTGTTTTTATACGTGAACAAAAATCTCTCACCTTGCCTCTCCTTTTGCTTTCCCATACCCTGCCAATTTGCAGAATAGATATATCCTTCAGGAAGACAGTGATTTATCCCCATCAGTCCACAATGAGTTCCTCCTGCTATCAACCCCTGGATTAGTGCTGCAGTGAATGTCCCATGTTTTCACTTTTCTTAGTATTTCAACTCTCAGAGACCTGGAAATTATTAGAACCTGTCCACATGCAATAAATTTCCTCAGACCCAAAACTACAGCCTGTCCCCTAAGCACCTTTTCTAAAATGATGTTAGAGAACTTTATGAGCAGCAGAAGACAAGTGTCTGTGTATGGAAGGGGAGTTATATCACTGTTTTAACTTTTTTTAACTGTAAAAATTTATATCATTAGTGAATGGAATCAATCACATGTTATTCAGACTTAGTCTCTGGTATAAGCAGCACCAGGACATTCTGATAGCAATGCTTATCTGTTTTTATAGCAAGGTTCAAATGTACCATGTACATAGTAGATATTCTCTACAGCCTACTACCTACATAAATGTTGCAGAGACTTTTTGGTCTTCTAGTCGTATTCAATTCTGTGAAGCACAACACTGTTAAAGTAGAGGATTCTGAAAGCTTTTTTTTGCAGGTTCAATCTTTTGAATAACTAAAATGTTCGGCCCCTTTATGTCATCATTATGAACTATGAAGGGCTCAGAGCTGCAAGGTCAGCTTCATTTAAATATAGAAAAATTGGGTCTGGTGTTCCAGGCAATGGGCTAAGAATCAGGAAATCTAAATTCAAATATTTGCCCTGTCCTAGACTACCTTTTATAAACATGGGCAGGTTACTAAATTCTCCTGTGCCCTGATATCATCACTGTAAAACATCTAAAAGAAAAGATTTCCTTTCCTTTCAGTTACTGTTGAAGTAATGTTTATAATGACTCTAGCACAACTGGTCCCTGATCTTAGGAAGGGGACAGGGGTAAATAATATAAATGTATAAATAATGGTGTATATCACAAACTTTATTATTGTAACAGACTGTCTCTCAATAGAGTTGCTTTTGGACACAGAAGTTGCAATGTGCCCTCTTTAAAGTTAAGCACATGCAATTATGAGTACTTAATTAAAATATATACACACATAAATAAATACCCAAAGTGTGCACACAACTCATTTGTTTTGCCTTAAGCAGTACCATTTAGTTTCCTGTATGGCCTTTTGCACATATTTTATTTGCACTTTGAGTGTGTGTCTACACAGTTTTCTGAGCACAAATTAACATTTATTATGGTATGTCAGGGACTATTTGAAATGAATAATAAATACCATTCCTTTTTCTGGATGTAAATATACATCTTCTCTGGGCTGCCTTACAAAGGCATCATACAAGTTTTAGTAGTGTACTAAGAGCATGTTTGTAATGTCTTGCACATTCCCAAAGGACCATGCTATAGAGCATTAGACTATTCCCTGAAATGGATGTAAATGTAGTTCCTTTGAGTATAATTGGACATCTGCCAACAAGCACTCCTGAGAGTGCATGCTTATTAAAATATGCCCAAACACCACACTAAAATGGCAGTATCACATCAACGTGCTTCACTGTAGCCTTCCCTAGCATGGTCCTTTGACAGTATACATATGCCAGAAAAGGGGGTTGTGTAGATCTAAACCTCAAAGTGGATCCCAGGAATGAAAGGAACAGTGAAACCATGCAAATGAGAATTGAAACAAAAGGTTTTTGTGAACTCTGGCAAACTAAAGTCCATAATATGCACAGATCTCATAACGAGTTCTATATCACAAGTCAAAGGCAGCACTAATGTCAGTGTGGTTGTGTGTATCCTGTCATTAATACTGACAATACATCACAGTACTTTCAAACAAAGACTTGGATGGTTTGGATTTCAGAATATACTGTGCATTCCCCTAAAGGGAAATGAGTTGTCTGCTGTACTTGGCACCAGTGAGGGAGTACCATATCCATTTTTGGGCCCCACATATCAAGAAGAACTTGGATAGATGTGAAGAGTCCAGTGCAAAGCAACAAAAATGATAAAGGGCCCAGGAAGCAAGATTATGAGGAAAGACTGAAAAAGCTAGGGTTACTTAGTCTGGAGAAGACAGAACTGAGCGGGGATTTGATAAATCTTCAGATATCAGAAGGAGGGATTACAGAGAGTTTGGAAATGAGCTTTTCTCTATGGCCATAGGGGACAGGACTAGGAACAATGGCCTCAAGCTGCACTAGAGGAAATTCAGGTTGGAAATTAGGAACTGTTTGACCATGATGGTGGTCAAAGATTGGGACAGGCTACTATAGGAACTGTGGTATTTCTGTCTTGGGAAGTTCTGAAGAACAAGTTAAATGGAAACTTGTCTGGGATGGTTTGGTCAGAGATGACCCTCCCTTGAACAGAGCACTGGACTAGATGACCTTGTGGTGTCTCTTCCAGCCCTAATTTCTTACCTTTTCTATGATCTCATCATGTTTTCACTTTTCTAGAAGGATTCAGTTATATTTCTTTGGCCAAAAATGAATTAGGTGTTAAAAACAAGCTTTGCTTTTTCTGCTTTGTACATGGCTGGCAAAGAAGAAAAGAAAACCTGAAAGAAATAATGCAGAAATACCCACTTCTTTCAACATCAAAACTAGTTTCCTCTTGTTTGATAATTTAGTTGAAGGACAATTTGCTTTTCTTAATTTTTCTTGAAGTTTGTGACAGCCTGATTTTAAAACAATTTAGGTCAGGAAAGCAGTACAAGCAAATAATCTGTTAGATTATCAACATCCCAGGACATTAGACATTTGCTTAGACTCAGTCTGAAGTGTGTAGGAGTTCAAGTTATGCTAAGCTGTAGTAGGCTGTGGTGTTCAAAAGCAGCTTCGGAGAAATGGGACCCATGACCATTGGATGACCTGATAAGAAAGAAAATAAATAAATATATAAAAACACACTACTTATCAAAAGGATAATGATTCAAAGAAGGGAGTAAGAAAACAGCAGCTGAAACAGGAGGATAAAGGTAAAAAATAAGAACACACTAATGAGGCAGAGATCACAAGAACCTATGTGTAGATTTTAAATTTTGCAAAAGATACTAGTAGATACTAGTAGGACTTTAGTAAAACATTAAAGTCCTATTACAATAATAATTTTATTAAAATGTTATTTATATAAGTAAGATGGTAGGTTTCCATGATCATCATGTGCTTTTGCTAAATCCCTGTCTTTGTTCAGGGTCCACTGAAATGTATCTTGTCAAGAGAATCAGCATGAAATCAGCACTTTTTTTCTTGCAACTGTTACTGAAATTACAAAGATTACTAATCTTTCTTTCTTTTACTGTCCACTTTGTCTCCCGAGACAAGCAATACTATTATTTATTCCTTAGTACTCTAACTAATTTGGCCAAATTGTTGCCTAGAGGCTCCTCTACTTGCAATGTAAACCTACTGTAGATTTATTCAAATGAAATGAATGTCAGGATATATATAAATATGAGCAAGTGTTAAGTAACCAAAGTATCATGTTGTATTCAGAAATCTGTCCTGAAACCTGAATATTATGAGTAATAATATTAATTATTATGATAATACCATGAATAATGAATCTGTTCATTATTACAGCTTTGCAAAGCTAGAATTTTGTGATTTTTCAATTTTTCATGTTAGGCCTTAAAATGTTGATGATAATATATGATGATTTATCTACTTTAAGAAACATTCAAAATCATGGCACTTTCCCCCTTATTAACACAAGGAAAATACTTTGAGTACTAAAATGTTATTGTCAGTTTTGCATTTGCAGCAGTAGATAAAGATGCTCAAATTTTGAGCTTTTCAAATTTAATTGCAAGGCTATGTCAAACATCTCTATGCATTACAGCTCCGAGTCAACAAAACCATTAGGCCTATGCCTAATTTTAAGCATGCAAGTTGATTTGCTGACTTGATTGTAGCCGGCCTAGGGTATCTCAGGCAGCCTGTCATCCACCTATCCTGCCACACCTTGATGTTTTAAATGACTGAGGTGAAAGACAGCAATCTAAGAAGCTCTCTTCCACTGAGACCCCCTTTTCTTTCTCTTATACCTGGCTACAGTCCCCACTATCCTTGACCCAGTCTACAGACCCAGTCAATTCACTAGGATCCTGAGCCCTTCACACAGTTCACTGGGTTCTTCAGCAGTCTACTACAAAGCATTCCATGCCTTCCTGGCAGTAATTGTGGCCTCCAGTCTCCCCCATATCCATGCCTATGCCTCACCGGTGTAAATAGTCAACAATATAAAATGTGAAACCATTAAAACCATGCTCACTTATATGCTAAGCAGCCCCTTGCAGTCTCTTCTTTACTTCAGTGTCTACATGGCTTCCTTTTCCTAAGGGTACATGAGTTCTTGTCATCCAGGTTCTGCAACAGTCATTCTCCGAGTCCTGCTTCCACCCAAGCAAGGCTCAGACTGAGGCTCCAACCTTAAATGTGCCTGTCCTTTTCCCCTTTCCAGACCCCTGACCTGGGGTTCCCTTAACAAGAAGCAGTAGTTTCCTTTTAACCTAATGAGTGAGCCTGCTGCTGCACTCATGCAGTCCTGCCTCCCTCAATTAATTGTCTATGGCTCAGCTCCTGCAGGCCACCATTTATACACTGGAAGCTGCAGCTCTTCATTCTGTTGCCTGGTGAAGGATTTGGGCAGCATTTCTTACAATGTTTGGAGGTCCAACATCTGCTCCCCTAGCTCCCTGGGCCTAGTAGCAGCATTCTGAAGTCCAGTTTATATACGCAGTATGGCTTTTTTTCAAGGTACCATACCCCTCTTTGGCCTTTTCACTCTCAGTAACAGGGTAGGGGCTATGTTACATACACACATGCTTGAAGTTAGATATGTACATAAATACCTTACCAAATCAGAACCTACTATAGGAATTTAGAAATGGCTAGGTTTCAGTGGCATTGAAATAGAAGCATAAATCCTGCTGTGATATGATCTGCAGTATGTCACACAGGACAAAATGCTGGAAACTTCTTTCTGGGATTTATGAAATGGAAGTACTTAAGGTACAGAGAGATCTCTGTGTAAAGACTGAAAGACCATTTAGCTAAAATAGTATCTTCAGGCCCATATTTTCAAACTGTCTGGATTTGGGGTACATAATCTTTTTGTGCTTGACTTCAGACCTTTTTGAAGCTTTATTGTGTTCAGACAGTAGGTTTTCAGCCCTTTGTGAATTTTAGGCCCATTGGAATATTCCAAGTAGAGCATCCAACTTTGAAGTGCCTAAAATTATGAGTCACTTTTGAAAATCTTGCCTTAGTCATGCTATGACTGTTTTTGTTTGTTTGTTTGTTTGTTTGTTTGTTTTTTAAATATTGGGGTCCTTCATCCAAGTTGGGATGCTTGGGAGGGGATATTTTTAAAGAAATTATAGAGGTTGAGTAAGAAGATGTTGAGGAGAGAGAAGAAACAGGAGTCATAGCAGTACTTTACTAATCGTCTGCTGTAGCCCTTCTTTCCGCACCTCCCATTTTCTTCTCCCCTACTTTAAGATAACCCTCTGCTGCTGCAACTGATTCAGCTCCACTGCAGGGAAGAACAGTAAGAGTGTACATATAGATTGTCCAATGCTTTATTATTGTGTTTATCAAATTTGTGCAGATGACAAGACAGTAATTAACCACATGGCTGCCAGCACCACGTGTAAACTAGTTTTTTTCCAGCATTAGCACTACTAATTCACCAG
>NW_005842019.1:1692500-1700364 GCF_000455745.1 Alligator sinensis | reverse complement strand
GGAATGGAGATGGGGAAGAATAAAGGTGAATGTGAATAAGATGACTGAAGAACTGTGCTACTTAACCAGACCTGTGGGCTCTATGTGATGTCACTGGTACAAATTGATATTTTCTACTGCCCAAAGCTAGCCTACTATTCATCACAGCTGTCCCCTACACTATCATTATTGTTTCATGGATTTTATGCTCTGTCTAAAATCACATTATTTCTCAATGCCAATATCCAATGCACAGCACATCCTAAAGACACTTAGCTAAGTCTTTAATAATATTAGACATGGATAGAAAAGAGATGGGGTAAAACTTACCTTGGCTAGTAAACTTGTTTACATCATTCAAATAAGCTTTTGAAGTGTGCCAGGCTTACAAAACCTTCAGAGAGATTAATTAAAGTGAATATTTTTTTTAAAGGACTTGAACATAATTTAATGAGAGTTCATGAAACTAGAAAACCCATTATCTGTGATTGCTGGCTTCATTTTGTACACTTGTCATAAGCAAAGCAGTTTTCAAAAAGGACCAGTTTGACTTCAAGTAGGGAATGGGAGCCAGTTTTGGGTATTCTAGAAATGTTCTAAGTTGCTGATTGGTGCAGTAGAGGAGTTCTGAAAATCATGGATGCCTGAATTGTCTAGGTTCTCTGGTCTTAGCTGAGTGCTCAGCCATGGAAACGTACACTCAAAAAAATATCTGTTCACAGCCCCAGACATGGACAGAAAATAGGGAAGGTTAATAAGAGGACAGTATGAAGAAACACAAGAAAAACACATACAGGCCTAGTAAATATATAAGGCATCATGGGGTAAAATACTGATTGGATGGAAAATCTCTCATAATGGTCATGTCTGCTCAGGCTAGCTGGAGGATAAGTGTTTCAGAAGAACAACAAAGGGTAGCAGAAACTAGGGCGGTGCAAAACAGCACTGTTTGGTTTTGACTTCTGTTTTGCTATTTTGAAGGGACAGTGTTTTGTTTTGCCATTTTGAAGCACTGTTCCATTTTGTTTCGTCAAAACTTTTTCGCTGTTTCGATGTTTCGCCCATAGGCTATAATAGGGAATCACAAAAATGCCTATAACTTTATCATTTATTTCCTGATTTGAATGAAAACAGCAGGCATGGTAGCCCCTGCTGAGGCCATGAGGCCTGCCAGGCTTCAAAGAGATAGATGTAGGGGTTTCTGGGAAACTGAACCTCAACCTGTTCAGAGCAAAACTCATGTCACTTGTAAGTGTGAAGGCACAGAGAAAGCTCAGTTCAAATAATGCTTTTTATGCTGTTTTTCCATCCCTCCCCTAGAGCACTGGGATTGGAAGGGACCTCTGGGAAAGATCACAGTCACTGGCCAGCTACACATGTCAGTATCACAGCAGTCCTTCCCCCCTCTTCCTCCTCCCTCTCCTTAGTTTCTGATTAGCTGCAAGCAAGCCCAGCTTCAAAACTCAAAATGTTTTGAAACATTTTGAATACCCTCATTTTGTTTCAGAGCTGTTTTGAAGCCTTTTGTTTTGTTTCAATTTTGCTGTTTTGATCTCAAAATGCATTGAAACAGCTTTGAAATGAAACACCCCGTCGAAATTTTGCATCGCCCTAACAGAAGCACATTTTGTTCTTAAAGTTATATGTCTTCAATGCTAGAAGTCTAGGCAACATTAGATATCCATGGCTCACAGCATCTCACCCAGAAGTACCATGCTGAACAGGAAAAACAGTTCCTTCATTTCCTTCATTAGGGTAAGTTTTGATCTGTGATTTATATCTGGGACATAAGGTAGACTAAAGAAGGGAAGATTTCTGTGAAGTCAGAACATACTAGAACATCCTATCCTACTTCCTCCCTATATTGCTAAACTGTTGCAGGAATACAGAGGCAGAAATAACAGAAGTAACCTGAGCGATCATTGGCAGATAACTCTATTAGACACTCCCTTATCCACCAGGAATATACTCTTCTCAATACTATTTAGCAGCCAATAGCTGCTAGCCAGCTTTGCCTCCACATTGTTTAATGGGATGGTACTAGCACAAATCATTGTGCTAAATTATAAGCTGAGTTCAAACTTGTGGGGAAGGAGAGTTTGTCCTGATGCTGGGAACTATAGACACACCCAAAATGTGTTTGTCTCAGCAATGATTGCTAAGTTAGTACCCAAAAGATCAACATCTTTCTGAAAAAAATTAAAAGGTCCAGTTAAACTGGAACCTGAACGTGTCATTGACTGAACCTTCTGTTCAAATACTACAGTATTACCATACATAGAGAGAACAAGGAGAAAAACAAGCCTTTCTCTTTTCTGATGTAGAGCTGCACTTAGGTGTATGCTACTGCAACCATTGTTTAGTCATTCTATTCTGTTAAGGTTGACAACTGCTTAGAGGAAGGCCAACCTGGGTGCTGATCTTTCCTTTGCACATAGCTGACTTGCCTTGAATTTCACCGTAGGATTTCCGGGCTGAACTGGATACTTAAGCAACATGTAGCTTGTTGTTGCACTTGTCTGCGGACAGATTCAGAGGTGTTATATAACATCCTTAACTTTTTAAAAAAACCAACCAAACTCTGTATGGACCTGAGTAGCATAGGGTGTGTGAGTGGGACATGTGCTCTGACTACTGCCTAAGGAAAGGGATGGCAGAAGGGTGGGGGAAAGGGGCACATCACCTTCCCATCCTCCACTCCACCTGCATTTTCCAGCTGTGGGATGCAGTGGTGCAGGCAATGTGTGTCATGGAGTTCAAGGTGTTCTGCCAATCATAGTTCTGTAGAGCAGAAGTGAAGTTCACTGCTGTCAGGGGAAGAAATAAACCCATTTTTTTGCTGCCAAACTCAGCATTTCTTTTCCTTCTGGACATGGGCTTTGGCAGCAAAAAAAGGGGATGAAATTTCCTCCCCCGCTCCCCCAGAAGTGAACTTTACTGCTGCTCTACAAAACTGTGAGTCCCAGAATGCCGTGAACTGCTTCTTGCTGCTCCTATGTACAGCTAAAAGGTACAAAGGGGAGGAGGGAAGGAAGGTGAGAGAGAGAGGACTGCCCCAACTGCATTCTTTGCATGTTATGCCTCTGATAGACATATGCCTATATCTTTGAGAAGCCACACTAAATTGCACGACTGCCGGTGATACGTTCTGTGTAACACGTATATGTGTTAAGTACACCTGCCAGGAGATGGAGCTATTCTATCTGGTGTTTGTCTCCTATTGCTGTTTTACTTGAGAAACATGCCGTTAAGTCTCTTGTTTGTACAAACAAGCCGGATGCCCTTGTTGCTCCCGGTCAGATCTTATCAAGATAAACCAGTCCTGGCTATACACTATGCTGGCGTGAAGATGGGACAGCACCAAGTAGGGATCCCAGATAGGGGGTTCTATCCTGCCCATGATAACCACTTGGAGTTGCACTGAGGAATTTGATGTGACCCAGCCTACATCTTGAGACTCCCATGCTGACCGGCTCATATACTACTGGAAGTCAATAGACTTACAGAAACAAAGTCCACTATTTGATGGCTAGAAAATGGTATTTATAGGTTTGTTTTTGGAAATTAGCTTGTAGGTAAAATAGATATGCATTAGAACAATGGACCAGGGCAACAATGGTCCAGCAAGAGTTAATTCATTTCTAAAAGCCTGTTTGTGACAGTTTCTTCAAAGTTCACTATGTCTGACACAGGCAAACAGACACACAGGCTGGGAAACTGAAGATGTGTACCACAGTGTTCCACAACATGAGATAAGGGACTTTGCCACATTGGCCAGGTCACAGTGACCAAACTGCAGGGCACTTGGGATTTCTGGCTTTGGTAGATGAATCAAATTAGTAGGACACTGGAAAGCACCAACTTAGGATGCATGCATGTGATGGGCTTGAGAAACAAAGGAATATGCTGACAGGACAGAACGTGGACAATATGAAGACCACAGAGAGACCAATCCACAATACCCAAAGATGAAAAGTCATCAGAAGGAGAAAAAGGATACAAAAGGAGGGATTTCAGAGCAGCAAAGGGTCCCTGAGAGGGGAACATGAGGCCACCATAGACAGAGGGAACACACCTGCCAACTCACCCACCCCACTTGGGGGGGTGGGGAGGGGGTTGGAGGGGCAGGGCAGTGGGCTCAGCCTCCAGGTTCCTGCCACGTGACATTCAAGAGAACCTCAAAGTGAAGCTTGCATACTGGCTAGACATATCGTGACTCTGTGAACCCTGGTACTGGTAGATATAGAATTGTTTGCATTATTTTTATCTGCTATCACTGTGTATCAATAAAATTTGACTGTTATTGAATGGAAAGGTCATGATCGGTCTGAGGGTTTGGGTCCACCTGGAACAAGGTATCTGGGTCATAAATCCAGTGTCAACACTATTGACTGCCATTGACTAACAAGATTGTGACACTGTTCTTTCACTTGCATCCCCAGCCTAACCCTGTGACAAGTCCTACAATGAAATCTTCACACTATTAAAAATCACTTTGCATTGACTCCATCTGAAACATTGATATGGTTCCATTTCAACCTGATGAATGAATTGCAACATATATAGTGGAGTTGTCCAAGGATCTTCTCATGTGTGGGGTTTGAGATGAAGCCCTACAATGAAGCGAAATTTATCATTTGCCATTGCTGAACATGCTGGTGGCTAACAATGAATGCTGATATGGAACAAA
Organism: Alligator sinensis; assembly: GCF_000455745.1. Classification (NCBI taxonomy): domain Eukaryota; kingdom Metazoa; phylum Chordata; order Crocodylia; family Alligatoridae; genus Alligator; species Alligator sinensis. The sequence goes on along the minus strand of NW_005842019.1, from coordinate 1,695,695 downwards.
TCATAAAGAAGAGCAAACTGCACTAGGTTACTCGCCATGCTCCAGCTAAAGCTCCAATCTATTCATGGGAGGTGACTAGTAACATCAGCATATAGATTTTCCTGAATGATTCAAAGGTCAGATATGTTTCATTGTTGTTGATTCCTTTTCTGAGCGGCTGGAAGTTGTTACAGTTGCATCAATGACTTCCTGCATCATAATTTCATGAAACCTGTTTGTGACACATAGTCTTCCAGCTACTTGGAAGACAGTGGTGCACAATATGCTTATGAAGACTTCCAGAAGTTCATAGACAGAAATCTTATACGTCACATAACATCTGTACCATTTTATCCATCATCCAATAGGTAGGCCAAGTGCATGGTCCACACTATTAAAGATACTTTGAAGCAGATTGTAAATTGAGATTGGAATTTTTGATTACGTAATTCTTGCTACAACAGCATGTAAGCCCATACACAGCCACAGGTGAAAACCCTGCAGCACTACTGATGAACCACCTGCTGAAAACTTCTTTGGATCAGCTACACCAGGATTTAGTAACTGAGCACTGAGCAAAGTAAGAAATCCAGTTGTATACAAAACAGGCTACTTCAACTATGCAGACTTTAAAACCAAAAAAAATCCTGTGTGTTCTGAAACTACACCTGCAAGTGTCCTTGAAGCCACAGGACCGGAATCATGTACCAGATGGCAAGACGCTTTGTAGGTATTTTATATAGATTGCATTCCAGATGACGTGCTGTCTACAGATCTAAAAGGCATTGCACCACCAGCATGACTTGCTATTGTGAGTTCATCAGCTGTTTTATCAGACTTGCAAAATTTTCCAGGTGTTGTTGTGACTTAAGAAGAGCCAAAACAGCCTACTTCAATTTCCAATGGGACAACTCCAACCCTGGAATTAAATAAGTACTATCCAATGGCAGAGTAATTTACTACGCTTAAATGCATATATAGATGGTGAAGTCCAGATTAGTTTACTCTGGCTCAAACTGCACCGGAGTTTATTCAGTCACATTAATCGCATGTGTAGATGTGCCCATTGAGTGGTACGTATGTGTGTTATGCACTCTCACTAGTAGGATGGACTATTCTATATTGTATTTATCTCCTGTTGATGCTGATGTGTTGCCTAGAACCATTTAGTTATGACTTTTGTGAATATAATCATGCTAGTTTCCCTGTTACTCCCAATCTGATTCACTGGGACAAACTAAGACCTGTAAGACACAGAATCCAGTGTATAATTCATTCAGTGTCAAGGTCCTGAACTTGTTATAATTCAGATATCTTTACTCCCAACTCCCAAAGAGCAACTTCTGAATTGACTGAGATGACCTGCAGAAATATAGGCCTCAGTCCAGAGCTGAGACCTGATTCAGAGCCCTTTAAAGTGATTGGAAAGGCTCTCATTGACCTCAGAGGGCTCAGGATCAAGCTCCCTGTGAATAAATACAAGGTATGACCCACAAAGAGACTGGTCCTTCCTTCTTTTCTCTATTCATGTGATATGTATCAGGGTTACTTTAGTGACTACCACTACAGAATGGTGTTTTACAGACCCTCGTCCATATAATTAAGGTCACTCCCTTCTTATTTTCTGTAAGTTTTTAAAACATTTGCTCAATTGTGTATCTTCTTGCCATTAAAAAGAGGATTCCACTTACCTAACAGCTCTAAATTAGCAGTTTTCTATTGAATCAATTCTCTCTTCATTATAAGAAAACATGGCATATCACTTTCAAATCTTTCTTCAGTAAACTGGATGATATATACTTTTTAGACGTATAATTAGTTTTGTGACACACTATTCATTTATTGTGGTCAATAACTTAAAAAAAAAACAGGGCTCTACAAAACTAGCATGATTTCAAATCATATGTTAAACAAGATCTTTATTCTTCTACCCTTTGTACAAGACAGTCCAGAAGACAAAGCAAAGTGTATGGTCAACTCTCTGTATAACTAAGTTGATGACATTAATGCAAAAAAGAGGCACAAAATGGGCAATAAATCACCTGATTAAAGTCTGAAACCCTCTTTTTGTTTGTACATTTATTGATTTTTTCTCTTTAATCTTGTCTAGCTCCTTCAATCATCAGTCTCTTGCCTGCCTTCCATGACCCAAAACAAAGTAATAGACTTCAACAAAACAATAGTTGCAATTTATAGGAGAGAACAAGCTGTGCCTTTATCCACCAGAGACTCCTTTCTACTCCATGGAAGGACAAACAGTTTAGATACTCTTCAGTCTTCAGCCAAAAAAGTAATCACAAAGAAAACATTCTCTTTACAAACTGCTACTGAAGCAGCTAAAATGAAAGAAATGAAAGAAATTTTTTTTTTTTTGGCTAGCAAAATTAACTCCGGACAGAATAGGTCACACAAGCCAAGGAGCAACCTTATTATTGCAGATCATAGCAGATGTGTTCTGCAGATCTTCCCTAGTCTGGCAGACTCTCGGGTCACTCTCTGCTTCTACATCACAAATACATAAACGAATGACTGATCTCCCATGGAAGTTCTCCATATTAACTAGTCCTGAGTATGGATAGGCATTAGGAATATGGTTGCTGCATGCAGGAGAATAGTGTTAGTATTGTTGGGCATACAAATGAAGATGATACCACTGAGATTCCAAGACTAAATGGGTGCATCCAGAGAATCATAGAAGTAGGGTCAGAAGGGACCTTGTAGATCTTCAAGTCCAACCCTCTGCCTGGGCAGGAGGGAAACTGGGCTCAAATGACCCCAGCCAGGTAGGCATTGAGCCGCTTCTTAAAGACCCCCAGGGTAGGAGCTAGCACCACTTCCCTTGGAAGTTGGTTCCAGATCCTAGCTGCCCTAACTATGAAGTAGTTCTTACAGATGTCTACTCTAAACCTACTTTCCAACAACTTGTGGCCGTTATTCCTTGTTATCCCGGGGGGCGCTAGGGGAAACGAGGTCTCCCCCAAACCCTTCTGGTCCCCCCTAGTGAGTTTATAGATGGTCACAAGGTCCCACCTCAACCTTCTCTTGTGAAGGCTGAACAGGTTCAAGTCCCATAGCCTCTCATTGTAGGGTCTGCCCTGCTGTCCCTGGATCATGCGGGTGGCCCTCCTCTGGACCCTCTCAATGTTGTCCACATCCCTCTTGAAGTGAGGTGCCCAGAACTGGACACAGTACTCCAGCTGTGGCCTGACCAGTGTC
>NW_005842019.1:1686736-1691572 GCF_000455745.1 Alligator sinensis | reverse complement strand
GTCCCTGCACAAGAAAATGGAGGTGAAGAATTTGTTAAAGAGGTCTGCGTTCTCCTCTGGCGCAACCACCAGATTGCCCAGCGCATCTTGCAGGGGCCCCACATTTCCCGGTGCCTTCTTCATCCTCCCTATATATTTGAAAAAGAACTTTTTATTATCTTTGATCTTGGACACTAGTCCTAGCTCTATGTCTGCCTTAGCTTTCCTAACAGTCCCCTTACAGGCCCGAGCAGTGGAGGTATACTCTTCTTTGGAGATAGTGCCCCCCCCCTTCCACCAGGTGTACACCACCTTTTTGGCAACCAGGCATTCCCGGATGTCCTTGGTGAGCCAGGGAGGCTTTTGGGCACTCTTGCCCCCCTTGCTTCTTGGTGGGATTGTCACCCCTTGGGCCCTGAGTATCGTCCCCTTAAGGAACAACCTTAAGTGCCGGACCTTAAGTGAGTACATGCAGGACCTTAAGTGAGTACATGCAGGCATTCACTGCACTGCTAATTTGCAGCAAAGCTTGGGGGACGGGGGTGGGGGGGTGACACCGGGAGATCCCAGTGTCAGAAAAAATGATGCCTGAAAAAAGTGGGGCAGCACACGTGGTGGCAGTGTGTACTGCCCAAAACTGCAGCCTGATAGGTAGAGTCACACTTAGCATGCCACCGGAGCCCCAGGAGGCCCCTAGGACTCCAGGCAAGGCTGCTGGGGCCAGGCAAGGCTGCTGGGGCCAGCCCAGGTGCTGGCCCCAGCCTCCCCTACCCAACCTGGAGTAACTTGCCATACAGTAGAGCATGCATGTATAGGTGTTCCCCAGGGACAAGTAAGAGCAGCACAACTATGTGCCACTGCCATTTGTCCCTGGGGAAACACGTGCATAGTCATCAGAACATACCCAATGTGTTCTCTTCTTGTCCTTGGCATTTGAGTACTAGTTTTAATTTAATTAATTAATGGTATCCTGCCAAAATCTTTCTTCATCCAAATCAATCTCAAAGCAGTAGACCTTAGAGAATTTTAGAAAAATTATTATATTTTTGCCACTCGCTTCTTTTTTTTTTTTGCAATCGAATGTTCTTACAACCTTTCTTTAAAATTTATTAGTTGCTGTTTTTTTATATATGCAATATATGAAATTTGAAAAATAATTACAGGTTTTGTAGTTAACTGGGGAAAAAAAGTGTGTGGAAAGGAAAAATTGTTCATAGTATTTTTTATTCAATTTCAAAATATTTCTGATTTTTTGGAGGAACATTTAGATAAAATTAACTGCTACTATCTGAACAAAGTTGAATGGTCAGTTGAATCCCAGGCTTCTTGTTATCTCCCAAGTATTAGTTGTTTTCATCTTCAATCTATCAAATGAAATTAACTGAATTAGAATATCTTAATATTTTAGTCTAACATTTTTTTCCATTTGAATTCTCAGGTCATTTGTAGTTCTCCTTAAAAGTGAAAAACAGGAATTCTTAATGCATTAGCAGCAGCAGGGGACTCAGATATCCAAGTATGAAAATATGTGCTTAATTTCCGATATGCGTCAAGGTTACAAAGAGTTATACCACTTTTACTGATTGTAGTAGCTACCTAAAGTGCTCTTCATAACAGATTGATACAATAATTTATTATTGTTGTTTTCTTATTATTGTTATTTTTTTGTTTTGTTAAAAAAAAACTGCTAGGCAATAAAGTGGTTTCGGCCAGAGTATCTCTTTGGTGTTCCTGCTAAGGAGGATGTGCGGGGGGGGCGAGGACCTGGCCCAGATCCCTGCGGCTGGCTAGTCTGGCTTTGCACCAGAGCAGGTCACACGGCTCCAGGAGGCATGTACAGGAGCCACACCTCCCAGAGCCTTGTAACCTGCTTCGATGCAAAGCCGGACTAGAGAGCCACATGGGGCTGGCCCAGGTCCTCACTCCCCTGCAGGTACAAAGGACAGAGGCAGGAGCCAACCCTGGGGTCTGGCCCATGGTGACAGGACCCAGCTGGGTCCTTCTTATAGTGGCAGGACCTGGCCCAGCGTGCGGGAACCATGCAGAGCTGATCCAGGCAGCACAAACAGCCTGGGCCCAGCAGGACCAGACTCAGCATCACGTGGTCCCCACGTGCCAGGCCAGGCCAGGCAGCATGAGCCATGCAGTCCCTGGACTGCTCATGCTGCCCTCCCCAGCATGCAGGGACCGTGCAGAGCCAAGCCAGGTCCTACCAGCCCTGGGGCTGCTCATGCTGCTTGGCCCAGCTGGGTGGCACGAGCAGCCCCAGGGCCGGCAGGACTCAGCTTGGTTCTGCGTGGTCCCCACACACCGGGCCAGGTCTTGCCGCTATAGGAAGGGCCCGGCTGGGTGGCAGAGTGGCCCCAAGGGCAGCAGGACCTGACTGGACCCAGCACGCGGGGACTGCATGCCACGCTGGGTCCTGTCATCATGGGCCCGGCCCGGCTGGGCTGCAGAGGGGCCCCAGGACCTGGCTGGGCCTGGCCCGCAGTCCCCATGTGCTGCGCTGGGTCCTGCCGCCATGAGCTGGGTGGCAGGACCAACCCCAGGGCTGGCAGGACCCAGCTGGGCTCAGCGTACAGCCCCTCCCCCACTGCTGCTGTGAAAGGTTAGTTACAGGCCCTGGGTGGGGTGCTGGGGCCCTCCAGGGTGGATCTGGGACCCTGGGGGGGGACCTTCCATGTGCTGCGTGGGGAGATGCACCTTCTGGGGGCCAGGGAACCCACCCCTCCTGGGCAGCCCCCCCACACAAGGTCCCCCATACCCACAGTCCCCCCAGCAATTGCCCCACACCTACCCATAGACCAACCCACATCCCTCCACACCCACCTATCCACCTTCCCACACACACCTTCTTACCCACTTCCTGCAAACCCCACATCCCCCATCACACACCCATCACGTGTGAAGAAAACCAAAACAAAACATCAACACATATAGGTATTTAGAATTTATTTTTTCATGATGATAGAGATACTGGCAGGGTTCCAAATTGCTTTAACATTGTAAATATACCAATAAAGCATTACCCAACTGATCACTGTCTCTCTATGGGTCTGTGTGTGTGGGTGGGTGTTTTGTTTTAACTGTGGAAGAACATGGATTTTGGGGTATTTTTAAAAGTGGATTTGGGATGCTGCTGCAGCAGTCCAGCTGGCAGAAGGGGTAGTGTCCCCAGGAGCCAATTGCCCCGGCCCCAGAAGCTCCTGTATATTTGTATCCTTCAAGTATTGTGGGCTCTAAGGCCCACCTGGCTAACTAATAGCCCCTACTGTGTGGTGCCAATGGGTGAAAGATGCAAAAGAATTCTTGGGACAAAAAAGGCAAAAAACAGGATAGGAGTGTCATGTGGGTCAAAGGGTCAAAAGTGTAAAAATAAGTGCACCTGAGGGGGACACCAAGCAGAGCCCCCCAGGCCATACCCACCAGTCCTCAAAGGCATTCAAGGAGCCAGTGGACACTGCCTATTGGTACTCTGCCCAGAGATGTGCACAGACAAGTGAAAGGAAAGCAGCCCCACAGTCTCCAGGCACCTTCCTGGCAAGAGCCTCCTTCCTGGTAAAATACAGGGCCCACTTGCCCAGGGCCAGGAGGAGGTTGACCAGGAGGTCCCAGGACTTGGTGAGGCTGAGGATGGGGTGACCAAAAACAAAAAGGTGTGGGGTGAAATTCAACCACAACCTCAAGAGGAGGCTGCGGAGGTGGAGGGGCTGTAGTCTGGCACACTCAAGGGTCGTGTGCACCAGTCCCTCTGCCCACAGAAGGGGGAGGAGACTGGGATGTCCATGAAACTCACCACATATATGGCCATGGTGACAGCTCCATGGAGGAGCCACCAGCTGAGGTCTTCAATGGCTCATGGGATGAGGGTAGAGTACAGACTCAGCCACTGGGGTGCCCCAGCCATGCCCTTGCCAAGCAGGCAAACCAGGCCCTGGCTTCCCTCCCACAAGGGGAGACTCAGGACCTCTGCAGTGACCATTCTGGCCAAAAAACCTCCAGCATCCATCTCTGGAGTCCCACCAAGACTTCAGGGGGCACAAGCAGGGTGTGTAAGCAGTGCCAGAGCATGGACAGGACTAGCTGGTTCAGCACCAGCATTTCCATGCAGGGAGAGACATTCCAGGAGACCTGCCCATGTCTGGAGCCACTCCACCACCCTTGCCTCCAGTGGGTTCCAGTGGGGGAGGGATCTGTGGGGGACAGGTAGACCCTCAAGTAGAGCACTGAGTCCATGCCCCAGTGAATCCTGCAGAGCGCAGATGGGAGTGAGCCCACCTCCCACATGTCACCCACCACCAGGCCAAAGCTGTTGACCCAGTTTACCTGGGCAGAGGAGACCACTGAGTACAATGCCTGGCAGGCCTCCACCCATGCCAGGTCACCTGAGTCCTGGACCATGAGAAGTATGTTGTCAGCATATGCTGACAGGACCAGCTACACTACTGGCTCCTAGAGCATTGACCCCCGACCCGCTTCTGCAGGAAAATGAGGAAGGACTCCAGGGCCAAGGCATACAGCTGGCCTGACAGAGGGCAGCCTTGATGCACCCCTCTCCTGAATGGGATGGGCTCCATCAGGGTCCAGTTGAGCTTGACCAAACATTCTGCAGAGGTGTACAGCACCTGGAGAGCCCGCATGAAGTGGGGCTCAAAGCCAAAGGCCCGCAGCGTGCCTGTGAGGTACCCATGATCCACTGTGTCAAACACCTTCCCCTGGTCCAGGGAAAGGAGGGTGAAAGACAGGCCCTCCTGGCACCATGTACATCTGGTCAGGATGGATCGCGTCCACCAGCATGGACTGCAGGTGCAGCAAGATGGCCTTTGCTACCACTTTGTAGTCCATGCAGTGGAGGGA
>NW_005842019.1:1685000-1686726 GCF_000455745.1 Alligator sinensis | reverse complement strand
CAGCAGGAGGGTCAGCATGACCCTCCAGCATGACAGGGGGAGCTCCCCACTTCCCTCTGATTTGGCACAGACTGCAGCAAGGTCTAGGCCAAGGACATCCCAGAAATCCCAGTAGAACTCTAAGGTCAGCCCATCAATGCCCAGAGCCTTGTTGCTAGGCATCAGGCAGCGGGTGGTCAAAACTCAACCAGAGTGAAAGGAGCTTCCAACCAGTCCTGGTCACCCAAGCATGACAGGGGGAGCTCCCCACTTCCCTCTGATTTGGCACAGACTGCAGCAAGGTCTAGGCCAAGGACATCCCAGAAATCCCAGTAGAACTCTAAGGTCAGCCCATCAATGCCCAGAGCCTTGTTGCTAGGCATCAGGCAGCGGGTGGTCAAAACTCAACCAGAGTGAAAGGAGCTTCCAACCAGTCCTGGTCACCCATGCTGACCTGCAGGACTCCCTCCCACAGGGTGTGACAGGCCTCGGCATTGGTCAGATCTAGGGAGAAAAGTTCTTCATAGAAGACCCAAATGTGCTGGCGCATTTAGCCTGGATCCTTGAGGGGGTGCCGTCATCCGTCAGAAGGCAGGTGATGTACTTCTTGGCTCCCCACCTCCTCTCCAGGGCATAGAAGCAGCAGGAGCTGTGGTCCATCTCCCAAAGGAGCTGGATGCGCGAGTGGAAAAATGCACCATGGGTGCGGTGGTCATCCAGAGCACAAAGCTCTTCCCGCCTCTCCCAACACTTTCCACAGAGGGAGAGTGGCCAGGCATCTCTCCAAATCTAGCACTTCCCACTTGAGCTGCTCCTGGACCATCTCCCTCTGCTGGGTGTGCTACCGAGTGTAGCCGCAGCAAAAAAAACAGGTGCGCACCTTCCCCGCATTTCACCATCTCCAAGCCAAGGGGAAAGCTGCCCTTTGCTCCCACCAGGCCAGCCAGAATGCCCATAAAGCCTCCCCAATGCCCACATCCTTCAGCAGGCTGGCATTAAAATGCCCGTAGGCCAACCCCAGGTGCCCAGGCCCCAGCAGGCCCTGGGCCCAGACAAGGTGGTGATCACTAAAAGGGGTCAGCCAGATGCCAGAGGAGTGGGCCCGGGCAAAGTGCAGCAAAGAGATCTAAACCCAATCTAACCAGGAGTGGCATGCCTGCTCCACCCCCACCCTCACAAAAGTGAAGGCAGGGGGTTCAGTGGGATGACAGGCACACCAGACATCCACCAGGGAGTAGTCCATCAGGATCTCCCCGAGGACACCCATGGCAGCCTGGTTCCGCTCTTTGCCTGACTGGTCTCATGCATCTAGGGTGATGTTAAAGTCCCCGCCAAGGACCAGGCACTCAAGAGGGTTGAGAGTGCTGATGTATGTGGCCACCTGGCAGAAGAAATCTGCTAACTCTGGGTCCTTCGCAGGGCGTACATGTTCAGAAGGTTCAGGACCAGCCCCTGCACCTGGACCCGGAGGTGCAGCAGGCATCCCAGCACCACCTCAATGTCCTGGAGAACCTCCAGCTGCAGGCCCAGGGAGAACAGGGTGGCTACCCCAGGTGAGGTGGCTGAGAAGTGACTAAAAAAGATGCTGCCTCCCTACTCCAGCCACCAATTTGTTTCATTGGTTGGAGTTGTCAGGGTTTGCTGCAAGAATAACATGGGGTACCCCCCCTCCTGAAAGAAGGAGAGCACCTGGTACCTCCAGAGACCCTCCCTGCAGCCATGGATGTTGAGGGTCATAATCTTAAAC
>NW_005842019.1:1658913-1684908 GCF_000455745.1 Alligator sinensis | reverse complement strand
GGGGCCTCACGCATCTCAACACCCAGTGTGGGGCCCACCAGTTCATGTAGTGCTCTCCCATATGCATAGAGGGCATCTATGAAACTGCAGGCCTGCCTATAGATCTGGGTGTTGCAGCTTTTGGGCCCCTTGCCTTCCCCCGCCAGTGCCTTTGCAGTGGCAAGGACACTATCAAAATTCCCCCAGTGGTCCAAGGCTAGCTGTACCTTGCTGGCAGACCAGCAGGTGTAGTCATGGTCAAGAAATGCAAGTAGCACATCCCTGGGGACTGCCGGGACCGAGAGGTCAGCAGGCTCCATGGAGCCTACTGGTTCTCGGGCATCCTCCTCCTGGTCCTAGAGCTCAGAGGGCTCTTCCAGCATCATCTGAACCCCCTGGTCCCCTAAGACCTCGGACTCTGGCTGGGATTGGGAGAGTGCTGCAGCTCCCTGGGACAGGGGTGGGGCTCCTTCACAAAATGGTGGGGTAAAGCTAGAGCCCTGGAGGGGTGTGTGCAGGGTCCCAGATGAGATCAGCCTTTTGATTAGGGGACCCTACCATGGCCCCCTCTAGTGCGGGACTATGGGGCAGGCTGCAGGTGAGGTTTTCCTGGGAGGGGGAGGGAAGAGACACACCAGGCACTGGGGTGGCTCAGGCATCTGCCTCAGTGTTGTGGGAAAGGGTACCTCCTCCCTCAGAACTCACTGGGGTGAGCCCCAGGGCCTCTGTATCTCTTAGATCAGAGGGAGGAGGCTCTGCCATCAGGCCTTCCTTTGGGCAGGCCACAGCCTCACTGCCCGTGGTTTCAGAGAGAAGGCCTTTGTCAACAGAATGAAGGCCTTCCCCCATGGGCTTCTTTTAAGGACTATCTAGCAGCCCTGAAATGTCCTCTGTGGGGATCACCTGTTTGATCTTTCCTGGGGTGGGGTGTCAGGCACAGCTGGGGAGGCCCCTGGAGGCTGGGTGGTGGTCTTGAGAGGGGAAAAGGAGTCCTTCATGTCAGAGGGCTCCAGCTGTGCCCAGGCCTTCCTCTTGCCTTTACACCCTGAGGGGACCTGCACCCACTCAGCCATGGGGTGGTCCTCAGGTAGAAAGGCTCCAGCAAGAGAAGGTAAGGGTTGGGGGGCCCTTCTCCCTCTCCCCCCAGTTGCTGGTGCCCTCCCTGGGACTCCACTAGACTTGGTTGGGGACAGGGTCCCTTGAGCTCACAGGTGGGCTCATAGTTGTGGCTGGGGTGCCGGGGGGGCCTGAGCGAGGTGAGACACTGGTGGTAGGGGCACTCCTTTTTGCAGTGGGACCCACAGATCCCCTCCCCGCCTGGCCCATGGAGCACTCATTATGCAAGTGCCCTGGGGCATGGCACTGGAAGCACTACAAGTCCCCCAGTGTACAGTGCCTGCGGGTGAGTGCCGGAAAGGGGGCCCTGCTGCCCAAGCTGGAAGGGCCGGTGGTGGAGGGTGTAGGCCCCCAGCTTTGGGTCTCCCCGCATAAGTGCGGTTCCCCCCCTGGGGGGTGCTATGTTTGTGGGGCCTGAACTAGGGCCAGGGACAGGCTGAGTGGGTGTGCTGGCTGGTGTAGTGCACCTGGTCCCCTCAGGCACTGGTGATCTAGGCTTCGAGGCAGGGCCCTTGCCCTTCCCACCTGCAGCTGTGGAAGAGGCTTGTCTTAGAATGAACTACTGGGTTCAGAAGATTCTCCATACTTGAACAAAGGACGTACTCACGGTTGTTCTCAATCTTGTGAGTATCCTTAAATAAAGCTTTGCAGAGGCAGGCAATAGGACAGAGCAGAGAGGATGGCCACTTTACATTGGCCTTAGGTGGCAGCCACCACCCTGCATAGTTCCCCTGGCCCCAGAGTGTCCTGATCCCAGGGATGCAATAGCCTGCGCTGGGGCTCTGTGCAAGTCAGAACTTTTGCCAGAGCTGAGGAACCCATTGTAACTCAAGAATGTACAGCTTATATAGTCTAGAGTAAATAACGTTATCTCAAGCTAAGAATTTGGGGATGAGTCGTGATCCAACACACCTGGTGTTTACCACATTCCACTGTATTACAACATTCTACTATCTAAGTTCATGGTTTGGTCACACTCACAGAGCAGGAGGCTATGTGCCATTTTGCCGGCCTACTATGGAATCAGCATGCAGAACTCTTGCCATTAGCATTAGCAAAGCTCTTACTATTACAAGGCTGAAGAGGAGCCCTTCCCACTGCCCTTGCCCTTGGTCCCCGATAATGGGAGAGGGGGCTTGGGAACCCCTTGGGGGGGGGGGCCTGGCCAGGGGTGACCCCCTCGCTCTGTTGGCTCCCTACCAGAGTCCCACCTTCCCCTGCAGTGGAGTTTGCAGGCTTCTCCACCCCTGGAGGAGGTTGGCTGGACTCTGCCTGTGGGGTGGAGGCTGCAGGGGAATGCATCCCCTTGGGGGCTTGGCTAGGATCCACCCACATAGTTGGGGCTACAGGAAGCTCTGTGGGGGCATCTGCCCCCAAGAAGGTTCCTGCCCTGCCATTGTTTCACATGAGGGCAGGGAAGACAATAAAGAAAAACAAACTATCCTGCGGGGCTGGTGAATCTAGTAGGGGGAGGCTGGGGTTGTGGGGCAGAAAGAGGATAGGGAGGAAGGGGGCTGAAGCTCACTGAGCCACAGCCCCACAGGAAAAAAAGTACTGGGAGGCCTATGTTTTGAGAATGTGTGTGTGTTTGGAGGGGGGGTGGAAAACACACACACAAGGGCTGGGGAAACTCGAGCTGGCTTACTCAGCCACACAACAAACACCAGGTCAGGGGGAGTGGACCATCTGACTTATCGCACAAGGGCAAAAAATACACAGGAAAGGCTGCTGAGGCAAGTGTAAAAGATGGCTGGAGCAGTCAAGGGGCTTTGTTTGTGGAACATCTGTCCAGAAGCCCCTCAGTCCTTCAGCTGGTCACTCAGTAGCAGAGCAGTAGGCAGGAAGACAAATCAGGATCAGATGCTGTGAGGTAGTTGTTGGGGAGGGTAGGAGCAGTCAGTCATTATGAAGTGATCCAGTGCAGGTGTAGTGTCAGGTGATGCAGCAGGGAATCTCCCTCTCACCTGAGAGGAGACAGCAGCAGTGATGGTAGGAGCCATCCAGTTCAGCCACTCGGGGTGTGCTTCTGGTGAAAGTGGAGGTGAAGGTGGGGGTGGCCTGCCAAGGCAGCTGGGGCAGGCAAGGTTCCTTTAGGTTTCAGCGGTGATGGTGGGAGAGGGAACCACAGGCAGTGCAGGCTCCCTCCCCAAGCTGTCCCCTGACCATGGCTTGGCAGCAGGCTGGACAACAGACTAGAACAGGGATGTAGAAGCTGGGGTGCGGTGCTGGGGTCCAGTGCAATGGGCCCTTCCCTGAGGGGCATAGCAGCTTGCAGCAGAGCCAGCCCCCCCCCCCGGGGGGGGGCAGCAACAGCAGCAGCCACCCAAAGTAGGAAGGGGTGCAGCCAGTTTACTCCAAAAGCTCTGACACCAAGACAGCAGCTAATAGTAGCCAGAGGCAGGAAAAGGCCTGGCCATCTTCTCCCCAGAAACTCCTGAGACCAAGCTTGCAGCAACCAGCCAGAGCAACCACAGCAGCAGCAGCAGTCTGGGACAGAAAGGGGCAGTGACTAACTTCCTCCCAGAGGCTTCACCCCCAATAGCTCCTGAGAGCATGTAGCCCTGAGTTGCTTGCCAGGGCAGCTTTTTATATTGATGGGGCCAGGACAGGGCAGCTTTTTATACTGCTGAGGACAGTGCAGGTGCTGGCCCCAGCCTCTAGCTCCCCCTGGCTGCAGATCTAGGAGAAGCCAGGCAGGGTTATTTTGCCCCAAGTGGCACAATTTGCTCCACAACAAAGTGCATATCTGAGCACGTGCGCTGAGGCAAAAAGCCCTGGCTCAAAATTTGCACTGCTTCTATTTGAGCAAGCACATGTGCCTGCATGTGTGGACGTGCCCTAAGATGGCGTCTGCTCCAAAAAGCTTAAGTTGGAGTTTAAGATGGAGGTATCTGAAGTTAAGATGGAGCAGCAGAAGGCAATAATGAGAGTCTGGTAAGCTTTTATCTCAGCACACCATCTGCCTAACCATTTTCAAGTTGTTTGTGTTAGATAGATGGGCTTGACTATGAAGTACAAATGTGGACACTCCTTTCCTTTTTTGTTAAATTACTCTTTAGTGGATTTCTATACAACAGGTTGCACCTGGTGAAATTCAGAACAGATTTTGTTTCATCACCTCCAGCTTTCCAACTTAGAGAGTAACTTAGACCTTATACGCATATTCAGATGTGTTGAATTGATGTGTTTCACAAGCTATCGTATCTTGAAATGGCAATAGTTTCCACAGAGAAGCCAAAATGCAGACTTGTTTACCCGTTTTTAAACTATTTTAACTGTATCGGTATAAAATAGTTTTGGTCATAAACTACTACAAGACCATTTCAGGCTGGACATAAGGAAGAATTTCTTTACAGTCCGAGCCCCCAAGGTCTGGAACAGCCTGCCACCGGAGGTGGTTCAAGCGCCTTCATTGAACACCTTCAAGAGCAAACTGGATGCTTATCTTGCTGGGATCCTATGACCCCAGCTGACTTCCTGCCCTTTGGGCGGGGGGCTGGACTCAATATCTTCCGAGGTCCCTTCCAGCCCTAATGTCTATGAAATCTATGAAAATAGGTAGGGCAGTACCCCATATTGGATATAATGGATATTGTACTGGTACTAGTGCTTATTTTGGTTAGCTTGATCTCATAACTGGACTGATTCACAAGTCACTATACACCTACATGGATGAGGAAGTTTTTGATATAGTTGTCTACTTACATGGCCCTCAGAAGACCTGACTACCAGCTGAGCTGTAGACCCAGTCACCCCACCTTTATTACACTACCAATCCAGAGTCCAGTTTATACATGAGTTAAAAAACAGTAACTTCTGTCAACTGTTTACTCTTCCAGGAGTTGTTCCTAAGGGACTTTGAGTGCCAGGCAAGTGTGTGTTAGCCTGAGAGGCTAAGCAGCATTTCCTTCAGTACCAAGGCAGGCTGGGATTTTTTTCCTGGGAGACGTGTTTTGCATATTTGGAATATTTCTGCAAAAAGAACCAAAGCTTTAAAATTGCCACAAGAACATCTCAAATGCATGGAATATTTTGGGATGCTTCAGTGCTGGATGAATTTCTGTTCTCATGTTGGAGTACAGATATTACTTGAGTGTTTCAAAGCCTTACTCCACCTGGTGTCTCTTTGTCCTTCTCCATTTACTCAGCTGTGCTCCCTCCCATTCCATTCCACTCTGTATCGGCTAGTAGCAGCCACATGGAATTAACTTGAATCCTGATCTCTGAAGCGCTCAGTATGGGCTCAATTGTTTTCTATCAGCATTTCAAAGACTGAGATTTGAGTCAATTGTACTCTGGTGCTATCAGCACAGTAGCAAAGTAATCAGAGGAAGAGGGTGGAAATAATGTAGGAAACATAGTAAAGAAGGTAAAAGAAGTCAGGAAAGGATAAAGGCTACAAAGAGAAGGAAGTATGACTGGAGGTAGAAGCACAAGGACAAAGATGTATCATAGCAATGGTGGAAAAAGTACAAACATTATGGTGAAAGGATGAGAGGCAATGGGGAAAAGATGAATGGGATGGAGAAAAAAGAGGTGAGAAGCAGCTGGGACTGGGTAAATGAAGTGGAAGAGGAAACAAGAAGCACAGAGAACAGGAATGAGGAGAAAGTGAAAAAGAAGAAAAAAATCTAGCCTGGAAGAAATGATCATCCTGAACATAAAATGTCCTGTCAGTTCAGCTTCTGCCCTTGCTATAATTTTAATTTTACTCATTTCATTCTGAATTTACTGTGGTGCTACAGGGTTCCAGGAGCAATACCCTTTCACAGCTTAAGTGGAGTTTGACCCCTTCCTTTTTACCCTTCACAAGCATATGCCAGCTTCAGGTCTCCAGCATCCATATATTGATAGATGGGCTAGCAGTTCCTGCACTTGCACAGTTATCATGACCCTACTGCTTCCAACAGCACACATCACTAGAGCATAAAACTGCCACTAATTATAAGGAGCAGAATTGGCCACATCAGAATCATCCACAAGAGTAGCATGTAGGGAGGCATGTCTTAAAGCTAGAAATGAATGAATACACCTTGACGAGTGTGTGTCACCCTGGGAGAAAATGCTGGTTGGTCAGTGGCTGTGGTCAATTTGAGTCTCACATCAGAAATTTGAAATAGTATCATAACAATCCGTCTACTTCCTCGTTTTGCACTGCCATCCAAAGCAAAAGCCCATCAAAACCCAGATGTAGACCTGCCCTGTGATATGTGGACATATGTCGTCATTTAGGATGGAAAACAAAACCATGTGTGAGCACAATAGTTTTCCTGGTAAGATAAGCCATAAGTTTGGTACTGCCCCACATGACTGGGTTTACAACCATAGAGCTCCTGTGATTTCATTAGTGTGATATAAAATAGTCATGAATCAGGCCCTTTTTATCCTAATGGGTAGGACAGGCACTGTAAGCCATTTTTCAGTGTTACATCAATAAAATAGGTGGTACTTTATGTTAATATTAAAGCATACAAGCTTTACAATAAATGGCCTAGTTGATATAACTAAAAGAATGGTCAAAGCATGGAAACCATAATTAAACAGCCATCTTAAAGAGAAACTGTTTGGGAAATAAAATGATCCAGGTCAAACAGAATGTGAATATAATTTATCAATTTGCATAATATCTTAGTTATGCAAGGGCCAACAATGAAAATGTTATTTGTATTACTTAATAAGAAGAGGGGAAAGAGGGTGTGTGTGTGTCTAAGCTAGGAGAATAATACCCATAATAATCTTTCTAGACAGGAGTCAACAAAATTTCAGAGTTCCAGCTGTATTATTACGAAGGACTAGATACCTAGGGGGAACAGTAGCAGATTATAAAACTTTTGACCTCCATCACTGGTTCAAATCCAGATCAGACTGATAATGCCTAGAAGTTGTCACGGGCTGACGCTTACTTAACAGTATATATGTGGTGTCATTCCAGTTCCCAGTAGGCAGATGCCCAGTGTATAAACAGTCACTAAAAAATGAGACTCTTGTGTGCAGTCTCAACAGAGCTGTTAAAGATTCAGGTGAAGAGGCAGATAAGGTCTAAATTCCTCTCTAACTAATTGCTCACTGGGTAGGAAAATAGAAAAGGGCTGAGAATGCTAGGCAGCTCTAACTCGAGGCCAGAATCTGGTTCTATCCCCAGTAGCTGTGCAGATGTCATAGCTGTGTTAGCCAATTAGAATGACCCCTTGAAAACCAGAAGCAGATCTCTCTGAAACATTTGCCCACATCTGTAAAAATGGGTGAAGTGTTCTTCTCTTGATTTTGGGGGGATTTTTTAGTTTGTTTCTTTTGGGCAGGGGAGAGGTAGGTTGGCAAGGGTTTCAAAATGCAGACCGGTTCTTATAGAAGCTGACCAATGCTCTTGTCTTTCTCTACTGTAGCACCATGGATCAGTTGTCAGTCATTCTAATGAAGTGGCAAGGCTCAGTAGGTGGCCTAAACTGGCCAAATCACTTGACTTGGCATTAGATATGCATGGTGTAAAAACAAGAGTAAAGGACCTATACCTGGTTTGTCAGGGCAGGTCATAAATTCTCAGGGGAAGTAAGAAATCTCAAGGATCTGCCTATATCTACAAGCCTTCTTTCCCTCAATGTGCTAGGGCCATATTAGGAGTCACTGTTTCCATGGGCTCTCTTCAAACTTAACAAAAGATGCACCATGGCCAGTGTGAAGGTTTCCTCTCCACCTCCCAATAATCCAGGAAAATAAAACATTTGTATTCCCCAGCTGAGTACACTAACTGCAATGCTTCAGAGAGATCTGCTATGCAATTTCTATTTGCTATGAAGCCATTCATATATACTCAGTTATCAGAACACATCCTGTTCTGGGGGTTCTAAGAGATTTGTGTCTGCTCAGCCATAAATTATAGCCAGTCTGGGAAGTATCTCAGACCTCACCCTTGGGATGAGAAAGAGGTAGCCAGATATCTCAGAGCTGAGGAGGGCATAGAAAGAGCAGAGGTATCCTTCCACTCTAGACTCCTATTCAGTGACTGCAGCTGGATATGAACCTTCTGCAAACTCTAAGCTTGTGATTACAGTTGTCTGAACCAAGGATCCAGCTCTATACTCAGCGATTTGGAGTCTTGCTTATAGCTGCTTATAAATTTCATTGTAAGATAGCTCACAACTTATTAGCAGGTGGAGAAAGGTGACTTTTTTTCCTCCCTCTCCTCAGCTGGAACATGAAGAACACATTTTATGATCCAATTAGTGCTAACAGGAGTTCTCTAATTGCATTATAAAGCATCTTAACAAAATAGGAAATCAGGTTGGTTTTGAGTTTGAAGAAGAATAGAAGTGTTTAACTGTTTGCCCGCACAGTAGCTCAGAGGCCAAAGAACCCAGGAATCCCTCTGTGTGACACTTTGTACAGAGGTTCATAAAGTGTAACGTGTTTCACCAGCCCAGCGCTCCTACTAGCAGACTACCTTTTATTTCTTTGCAATCCAAGCATGAAGTATTCTGTGATGTTTTGCAACAAATGCATTTTGCCCATCCAGGAAACCTGGAACTGCACTGTTCTATCTGTGGCCATTTTAGCCTACTAAATATCCTTTCTCTTGTGATTTTATGCCATGCTCATCAGCAGAGTGTCTGAAATATCTATATAATGAGCTTTCTACTTCAAAGCTTAGCCACTTGAGAGCTCAGTATAATAATCATATTACTTTCTATAACTCTCACGTACTTTACTTGGTGAGTGGGCGGGGAGAGGACATTAAAATAATATTTAGACTTATATAGTCCTTTCAGCTACAAATCAGAAAATATTTGACGTTGGCAGTTAAAAATTGCTTGCTTTATTTTAAAGATCGAGAAAGATGAGGCTCAAAGTTTTAATGCATTCCCTTTGATGACATAGAGCCAAGAATAGAACAAATGTCTTTTAACCTGTATTTTATTGGTGCATGCACTCCTTCTCTCTCTCTCATATGTATATGTATATGCATATACCAGACATATGCATATATGTGAAACTTTTATGAACCACAGTTTTGGATCTCAGTTGTCCCTGATTAAGTTTTTATAATTGATTGGATACTGGGGTTTTTCAGACCATAGAAATATATGGCACTAATGACCCCTGAGAGTGCATGGGATGCAGTATAAACTTATGGGATTAAAAGCAGCCTTATGATCTTTTTATACCCTGGTGATTCTGGGTTTGTTAGGGGCTGAAATAGCCCTATCATAACAGCCAGGAAACTGCAAGAAATCAGATTGTTATCCAGTTTCAATCCTTTTACCTTCCCCCTTGCCAAAGTGTGCCCTGCCGTGGTAGTACAGAGGAGCCATAATTCGGAGAAGAATCCCATTCCTCTCTCCAGATTCAGGCTGGATGCCAGTCTCCCTAAAATATTATGGGTGTTTGGTTTGTGTTTGCGTTTCTCTAGTTCTGACATATTCCAGTCAAGGGAGGCCATACCTGTTAGACCCAACTCCATGAGGTGGCTACCGACTAGGAAGACAACGGTCCAATTGCTCACGGATCCTGGTACTCATTAACCAGCACACATTGCTCGCAACGGCTTTATTCAGAATGGAGACAGCTTCGGACTAGCTCCCAAAAACAACAAACTGGGGAGCCGCGCTGAACAACAGTTCTTTCCAATATTTATACACTTTGATTCGTACAGATTAACATTTACCCTGCCTATATCCTTCCTCCGGTTCCACCTATTTCTCCTCCCATCTCAAGCTCCACCTCTGCTTACTGGTTGCTGCCTTAGCATGGTATTGCCTATGCATTTCCTTCGTTTACATACCTCTCTGCTAAGAGCGCATGCATAAGACTTTGACCCCTATCTTCTTTTGGCCACTTTGCAGTTTCTCACTGGTTCTTGCTGGTTTTCTTGCTGACTTCCCCATCTCCAAGGCTGTATCTCTGCTTTTGTCTCCTGACAGTAGTTGGTGGGCTATTCTGCTTTTTACTTAACACATCATGCACTTTGCACCCTACCCCCTTATTAAGAATCCATTTACTTAAGCATTAGCCAACTTAGTTGCTTTTAAAATATCAGCTAGCCTTGTGACCAGCAGCTTTTGTGAGGCTACCTTTTAATATATTTTCCAGCCTTGTGATCAGCAGCTTTTGCTGAGGCACAGGAAAACACCTTCATTCAGCTGCAAACTCAGTACTCCCCAAATTCCATATTGTTACCCCAACATCCAAAATCCATATCATTACCCTAATAATACCCACTCACAAATAGTGTTAACTAAAACAGTTGAATACCTAAAGGTTTTCCCCCATGGTTACTTATGGGAATATTCTGCTTGGTTTTACTTCTCACGGGATTGTTCTGACCCCCCTTATCCTCCCTGCATTTTGCTTTCTGTTTCCTACACAAAGTTCCAATGCAGAACTTGGTTACAATCACTGAGTTTCACTTGCAATAAATTGACTATAAAAGCTATGCATTGGTCCAGAACCTTTCCAAACTGCACCCAGTTTCCACTCTAGCAAACCTTAGTCAATCTTCTAGTGATGCTGGTCTGAATTTCAGGCTTGTAACACACTGAAATATGCTAAATGTTGTTTAGTTTTTGGATTCTGTCATGAACACTTCTTATAACTAGCACCAACAGATGGCACATGATGCTACCATTAATCATTTGTATACAATCTGAATATGCTAAAGTCAATGCTGAGTAGAAAACTCCCCTAAGGCAAGACTTGGGCCATGATTCTGATTTCTCTTACATCAGTAAGACACCACACACTTCAGTTACTCTTGATTTATTAAAGTATAAGTCGTAATATAGCCCACTCTACCATATGCATCATTCTTAGTGGTTTAAAAAAATTGCATTACATATATAATATAAAATCTCTTTAACAGTAATTTCCCAGTGTTGGACAAGGAGGAATATTAATGGAGAAAACCTTGCAAAGCATTTCTGGAAACAATACACTTGCATGTAGAAAGAGTCTTTTTTGGCTTCTCTTTCTGGTGGTGTTTTCCATTCCAGTAGCTATAATAAGAAAAAAATCTGCCCTATTTGTCAATCTGTCATGAAATATATTTCAGCTTCAAGCATCATACTCCTGGGGTTTATGGAAATCACAAAGCATCTCATTCAGATGAAGAGGCTGAAACTATAAGTAGTACAATTAATATCTTCAATTTCTGCCTTTAGCATGAAAAGAGGCTTCAAAGCTTTTCTGAATCTGAATCGCTAATGCTGTCTAATAGTCTACATCTGGCTCATGCTATTTCTGTAAAACAGCAGTTGTGTTCAGCAGTGCATTCAGTAACATACTAACCTTCTTACCTAGTAAGCCATGAGGCACAAGTGACCAAGTCATTTCCATATGAGGGGTGCTTGGTAGACTATGCTGATTGGGTTGGTAGATTCAGGCCAGTGTTTGTGTCCAGATCATCTGTGTCACCTTCATAGAGGGTTGAGTGGCAAAAAATATATATATATGCTATTTGATTTGCCCCTTGCTCTTCACTGTATGGCTGCTTTCCAGGAAATATTTTCTACAGTTTAAAAGAATCGTACCTGAGATTGACCTCCATCTTGGCTTAGACACCAATAAAGATGGGGACTTGGCCAGTGCATCCGAACAGACTTGATTAATCAGCCCACTAGAGTGTGCTAATTAGCATGCTCAAACCAGCCTCCACATCTTGTGCATCAGCATCCACGTGCTTTAAAATAGCAGCGGGAGTGCTTTAAAGTTTGTTCAAGCCTTAGATAAAGCATCCCCACCACCATTTTGAAGTGGGGGATGATGATACACAAGATACTCTGGGCACTTTAACTAGAGTGGTTGTCAGAGCTTCTCTGATTAAAGCGTCTACCCCCAAAGCATGTAAAACCACCCTTGTTTACTGTCTGTTTTACAGTAGTTTTGTAAGTGGGGTTCAACTGGGGTTACAACCCCACTGTACCAGACCTTCTACAAACGTACAAAAAGCTTACAGTCTGTGTCTATGAAGAATGACAGAGGCAGATTTTAGAGTCTCGTAAAGGTGCAAGCATCTGGCAAAAATAACACTTGTAGTTTTACAAACAAAAATAAATAAGCCAAAAGTGACAGACATAAGTTAGCTGCTTTTCTGAACATTTTCAAAAGTAGATACCTACATTTGTTATCTGAATCCACTGTAAGTGCTTAGTGCAGTGTTCTCTGCATGAGCAACCAGTTTGGCTTTAGCAGGGCTCCAGACAGGCCAATTCATTTCCAAACCAAGACTATAGATTATGTATATACCATCATATAAATTTAACTGACTAGTTTTTAAACATGGGTAGATCTAGGATTTCAAAAAGAGGGGTGCAGGGGGGGCTGCATGTCCCCTTCCCCCAGGCAGATAGTACCATGGCAGCAGCTCCCAG
This sequence comes from Alligator sinensis, assembly GCF_000455745.1. NCBI lineage: Eukaryota > Metazoa > Chordata > Crocodylia > Alligatoridae > Alligator > Alligator sinensis. The sequence goes on along the minus strand of NW_005842019.1, from coordinate 1,672,453 downwards.
GTCCCTGAAGTAGATTGAGTCCCTGAAGCACATATGACATTTTTGCTGCCCCCTACATGCCTCACCACACTTTGGGCACTTCTGCTCTCCTTCTATTCCCCTGTCCCTTCTCTAGTAGGGCTATGATGAGCAGCTGCATGGGGTGCCATGCTCAGCTGGCACAGCAGCAACGGTGGGCAGGTCAACTCTAGATAGCTGCTCCTTGCAACTGGAGCACCAAGGCTGACAAGAGAAACTCAGGGGAAGGGACAGGGAGCAAGGCCTTGCCTGCTGCATCTGTCTCCAAGTCCAGCACCCCATGCAGCCATTCCTGGAAACCCCTAAACGGAGCAAGGCACCAGTGGTCTGGGGCTTCCCTGCCTTAGACAGCCAGGGACATTTGTGACAAAAGGCAGGGTCCCCTTGCTTGCTCCCTGCTTGGTCCCCCAGGTATCCCCTGCCAGTCTGGGGCTCCAGCCTGGGACTTGGCTGCAGGAAGCTGCTGTTGAAGTGAAGTGTGGCTGCATGTAACAGGGAACCTTGGCCCTGTTACAGAAGAGCAATGTAGTCCCTCTAAGGGCAGAGTCTTTATAGCACAGGCAACCAGCAGAGCATGGGTTAAGGGACAGCCCTATAGTCAGGTCAGCTGACTGGGGTATCAAATGACCAGAAGAGGACTCAGGCCAGAGCTATATAAGCCCTGGGCTTCAGCTAGCCAAGGAGGCTAGCCCTGAGAGTTATGGAGTGTGGAGCTCCTGACAGCAGCACAGCAGGGCCCCTGAATCTACAGTGGGACTAATAGGAAGCATCTCTGCAGGCTTGGGAACAGGGAAGAGCTACCTGGGACAGAAAGAGACAGACTTGTTATGCAGGCAAGTGGCCTTTATTTTTTGTTAAGCCCAGTGAGGGTTTGGGTGCCTAGCAAAAGGCTGAAGTGTTTTAATTTAATCTACATGGGTGGCTTGAGTCTGGCACTAAAGGGGTGGTTTAAAGGTCCCATTATTATCCTAGGGGCACATGATTATCTTGGACCCTGCTGGGGGCAGACTCAAGGCAGAGCAGGTGCTGAACCCAAAGCATGGAACCACAGAGCCCAGACCCCAAAGCCAGGTGGAGACAGGGACCAAAGGCCCAGCACCCGAGAGGGGCAAAACCAGGGCTGGGGTCCAGAGGCCAGGTCTAGAACAGTGGCCCTTGGCTACAGGACCAGTGTAGCGGGGTAGAAGTCTGGAAGTCTAAAACCCCAACAAGGGAAGGAAGTCCTGAAGTGGCTTGGAGACATAGGGACAAGTGCCCCACCTGACTGGTGACTCAAAATACTTGAGGCATGGGGTGTGGTGTAGGGATGGACTGGAACCACACATTTAGCCCTTAAGGTGCTGACCCCCAACATCTGGGGATCATTAGTGTAAGATCAGGGTGGTCTCCCATGCTTTAACAACAAGTTAGATCAAGATGTGTCATGTGAAGGAAGGTTGGACTGCCCTAAGAACAGGGTACAAGGAATTTGCTCAGCCTCCAGGGGCTTTGCAGCCACCTTTGGAGATGGTACCCTTTTACACCGTGTCAACACACCCTCTTTGGAACTACTCCTGAGCTTAAGTGCCAAGATTTGCATTTGTGCCTGAATACCCTGCTGAGCTGAAACAGCAATAGTTCATCAGGGTACAACTTATATCATATTTTTAACCTCAATTCCTTCCGCCTACCCCTGATTCAGATTTTATCTTGTAATTTGTTTTAGGCTGAAATGAAACCCCAAGCTATCTGTAAAAAGGAAAAAACCTAAAAAAACGCATGAGGGAGCAATATCTATCCCATTGCAAGGTATGAAGAATATGTCTAACTGTGCTCTAAAATGGTCTCTTGCCATGTAGAACAGTGCATGACAATAGCCCACACTTTTCTGAAGAGGCTTCCAGCAATCATACTAGATATTCCTGCATACAGTGCATCGAAGACAAATATTTTCTAAATTCAGCTTTTTTTTTTTTTTTTAAACTTAACAGAGAATAAGAGAGGAAAATGTGTCACACTGGAATAAATGCCTTTGCTCTACCTCCACTTTATCATTATTAAGGCCCAAAGAAGCCTCCCCAAAGTTTGCTGGCCAAAAGCCAGGCAAGAAATGGTTTTTTTCTTCATTGTTTAGTGCAAATTCCTGTAGTCAGCAGAGAACTGTCTGGTGTTCACTACAGAGAAGCTACCTGTTCAGTCGAGTTCTGATTAGAGGTATATCTTATCTGAGCAGTTATGGGGCTGCAACATATGAAGGGATACTGAGGGTTGGAAGGTAATTCTGCTGTGCCAGGATATGCAGCTATAAAACAGATGAAAGAATTCCTAAGGAGTTCTGAACAAAATGAGTGTAGCACATGGCTATGAATAATGATAAGTTTTCATTGCTAGAATTTTCACACAAGAAAACAACTGCTCGATGGAGCCCTGTAAAGGGAGCAGGATGCATCTGGGACCCTCTGACATGCTAGGTGGAGTGTGGGAAATAAATTTTGTCACATATGGGATTGGCTTGTGAGAACTGACAGGAACAGACTTTTAAAAAACTATCCCCACTACTGGATTAAGCTGGGATATAAATCATTGCTGGTGGAAACCAAAATAAAAATTAAAAAATGAAATGAAAGCAGGAAGGGTTTTTGTGGGGCAGGATGGAATGGGATTAAAAATATAGTCCCACGCAGGCCTATATTCACAGGTTTACTGGGAGATTTTTCCAAAGTCCTGAACTTCTAATATAGCTCAGAACAGTTTGTGTTGTAAACTTGAGTCTCCACTGCTTTGAACCTTGTGCAATGTGGATATAAAATATCATTCTGGTTAGATAACACTCTGTTTTGCTTTGAAGAAATGTCAGTGACTAGAGGAGAGTGGAAAATCAAAACTAGTCAGTAACTGACCTAGAATATAAACTGCTTGATTCAGAGATTGTATTTTCTTCTAATATGTGTACAGTGCAAAGACAACAGTTTAATTGATCTGAAGATAAAAACTTATTTCCTTCACTGCATACAATGGGCCAGATTGTAGCTGATACTGTTGTGGGTGTATGACAGGCAATAGAATAAGAAGCTCAGAGCAAGGGACCTATCGTAATTGCCATATCACAATTTTTGTGTGGTCTACACCAAAAAGTACAGGCCCTGTGAAAAGACACAAAATTGCTGAGTGGGGGGGAGGGGAAACAAAAGAAAGCTGAAAGCAGAGAAAGGGATGGGAAGCCCTTGCATCCTGAAGTACAAGGGGAGGGAGGAAAGAGGGGAAAAACTCAGTCTCTGATTTGTTCCCCCTGACATAGGCTCAGTTCATGGTCCAGCCAGGAAAACAGGAGTTTTTTGGCACTGGCTTTCAAAGCACCCACAGGGATACTCCTGCAGTATTCATCCTCCCACCTGAGAAGGATTTTTCTTCAAGATTTTCACTAAGAAGTAATCCTCCAAGATGGTCAAATACATTTCAGCACTGGACAATGCAAGATAGTATCGTTCAGGGACTTTGCACACAGATGAAGACAGACTATTCTGTACCTTGTGCAATGTACCTCTGGATGCGTCCAAGAAATCAGCATAGACCGGTACTTGGAGTCTGAGGCACACATGAAGAGGAAGGCTGCTGCAGAGGCTGAAGGTTGGAGCAAGAAGCAAGCAATCATATCCTTCCTGTTTCAAAGGACCACAGAAAGCACCTTAGCAAGGCGAGAGGCAGTATTTTACCTCATGGAAGCTTTCGCCGTGGTGAACACCCCACCGAAGAAACCTGATCACCAGAAGTTAAGAGACTACCTGAACCATAATTTGCCAAATGCTGGCAGTTTTCTGTGTGCCAAGAAGCTTCACCAAGGCTACCTCCCTGCAGTGATTGCTTCACATATACAGTAGGGGTGTGCAAAATGGACCCTATTCGATTTGGATTTGGCCTGAATCAGGGATAGTGATTCAATTCATTGATTCAGAATCTGAAGATTCAATGCTGATTTGGAGAATCAGCGATTTGGCCACTGACACAGCTTTAAATGTTTAAAACATTATGTGCTTATGTTCACATAAGCATACTTCAAGGTACCAGGCATGGCTCATGAATGCTGCAAAGGTGGGGCAGATGGAGCATCCCACAGGAGCGGGGGCGGGGGGGGCTCTGCATGCTCAGCAGTGAACCTGGAAGTGGACTGCAAGTACTTCCACTTCCGGGTCTGCCAGGGAGCACACAGGGGGGCCCCCCTGTACCCCTCAGGCTCAGCGATCAGCCACATGGTGACCCCAGGCTCCCCCCCACCCCCCCAGACCCAGGAGGCACCAGTCACCAAGCCAGGAGGCACGGTGGGCCCCCAGTGCGTTCTCCAGTTGGCCTGGAAGTGGACCAGAAGTGCTTCTGGTCCATTTCTGGGTCTCCTGCCAAGTACACTGAGAAGCCCCACACGCTTCTGTGAAACACTCCATGTGCCCCAGCATCGCAGCATTCACGAGTCACCTGCTACCAAGAGTTATGTAGAAAAAACATTTAAAGCTGTGTCTATGTCTGAATTGCTGAATCTCTCCGAATCAATTCAGAGGGTTCCAATTCAAATTGGAGAGATTAAGGGTCCTCTGATTTGATTCATATTTGGAGATTCAGTCACCGAATCAGGTCGAATCTCCACTGTATTGAATCAGGGACCAAAGCTTCACATAGCCCTAATATACAGTCCATGTAGGCTGCTGTGATAGAGTATCATTCTTCTCCATTGTGGCTGATGAAGTCACTGACCCTCAGGATAACTATGTACTGCATGTCTTATTTGTATCAGGGAGCTGGACTGACGGGAACCTTCCTGTGTTTGAAAGTGAGTTGGTCCAGCTCATATCTGTCAATTTTTCTACCATGTCCCAAGTCAGCATGAAGATAATTGTTAGCTATGATGTAGACTTAAACAAGATCTCAGCATTCATGTCTGATAACACCATGCATTTGTACAAGGCTTTCTCCCATGTGCTCCAAGGAGTTCTGCCCAATGCTGTTCATATCATCTGCCATGTACACATTCTGTCCCTAGTAAGTGATATCTTACAGTCCCCTGAGATGGATAGAGTGGTATCTTCCTTCAAGAAAACTTTCTAGCACAGTCCAGGTCATAAGGTCCAGTATAGGGAGTCTGCCACCAGTCAAAGTGTCTACTCACAAGGCACTGTGCCGCTGCCCCCAAAGCCTGTGCTCACATGATGGAATTCATGGTTCATCGTGGTCCGTTACCATGCCAAGCATATACAGCACTACCAGCAGTTTGTGAGTGAGGACCTGGTAATCGCAACCAGTATACAATGCATGCTCAAGCTTAGCGATCTCTTAGGGTGAGGCAACATTCAAGATCAAGTGACTTGTAGCTGTCAACACCACAGTTTATGGAGCTCCTTATGTCATTTGAAGGCTGACAGGCTCTGATCTACCATGCACGCAAGAAGGTGATGGATTTGATAAGCTGGGTTGAAGACAGGGCATCGCAAGAAGTGTCGGAGCTGTCCTGGTTGCAGAAACCAGTGCAGAAGGGACCTGTTCCAGGCAATATTTTCCCCATTCCTTAGTGCTGTTCACATTTTGGAACCCAACCAAGTGTCTTTGAGTTGTGACCCTCACCTACAGAAACTGATCCCAGGATGGGGGCAAGAGCATGATAATGAATGAGCTGCTTATGTGAACATCATCGAAGAGTGCAAGAAGTCTGTGCCTGTGTTCTGGAATTCTGTCTGTGAATGGTTTCCACATCTTTATACCCTGGCAAAACATTGCCACAAACTTGATGGATTCTGAGTGTGCCAGTGTTCTCCCCACAGAGACAAAACAGGTCTCCTGCAACTATGGCTGTGAGCAGCATGTTCATATTTAATGAACTGCCTGTCTCAAAATTAGCATTCAGTTTCAGTAAACTCCTTTTTATAATGTCCTTTAATAAGATATATATCGTTGGTATTAGTTAATAAGGTGTATATGGTTGGTAATAGTTATACTTCATGTTGTGCATAGTTTTATTTTCATAAGATAGTTCAGTTTAGATTGTAATTAAATTCTTAAATTCAAGTGTTAATACAGTGTATGTAGTTGGTAGTACTTGCATTATTAAGACTTCTAAGCAGTCGTTAATGGCTTTGTGGGGGGTTTGACAAACCCTGGGAAAGCCATTAATGGCCACTTAGATTGCTTACTAATACATCAATTAATGGCTTCCATGGGCTTAATTAATGGCTTCATGGGATTACGCCCATGGAAGACATTAATTGACATGTTTGTGTTAGCAAGTTGTAGTTTGGAGCCATCTGGCTATCTACAGGGAGAGGCAGGACTTCTGGGTCCACTGGGCCAGGCAGAGGTGTGGGGGGGGTGGCTGCCATGCTCAGCCTGTGAAACTGGCTGCCCAACCACTGGTCTCCCTGCAAAATCTGCCAGCAGCTGCCTTGATTTCAGTAGATCCCTTTTAATAGCTCACACAGGGGATGGGAACAATTCAATTTCCTACTTTCCATGGAATGTAGCTTATGCCCCTTCACTGCGTCTCTTGGGATATAAAGTATTCCACAGGAAGCAGAAAAAAGAACTAGACAGATGTGCAAAAAATAGTGAGATGTAACCTATAAGAGAGCATAACAATGTGCAGTTCTCCTTATGACCGTGTATCACCTAGATGCCTTCTTCTGGTATTCCCTCAGACTTGGTTTGGTCTTCCAGAGCCACTTACAAGGTGCAGGTTTTATGGACCTGGCACAATCCAGTCCAGGCTAGTATGTGCACAGGAAATTGGCAACAGATCATTCCAGTGCTGACTGTAGTTAGTAACAATTTTTCCCCAGGTGAAGTGGTGCTGCTTCCTACAGAGAATTAGACTCATAGATGTCATGAGAAGAATTCTGTCCACAAGGGGATAGCTGTTCCCCACTCACAATAAAACTGCCTTTCATATGTATGAACTGCAAATGGCTGGAGACAGGGTTGTCAAATATCTTGTTTTCCCTACAAATAGAGAACTCTTATTTTATTTTTGTTTTTTGACATTTCACATTTTTTCAATGTTGCTCCAGTCCTGAGTCAAATGTCAACCCATTTATTCAGAACCTCTTCTCCTACACTCATTTTCAAATGGATTAGCAGCTACAATTCTGTCCACAAGTAAGAAAAAGCCAAAGCTTTGGCTAGTTCTAGATGGTTAATTACACTGTCAGGTTCAAGGAAAACCCAGTTTCTGTAGTGAACAGCACTGAAGGGAGTGATGGGGTATCAAGCCTGTGTGTGCCTCATCCCTCAGACCAAATGATCACATGCCCACTTGCAGCTAGCTGAAATGGAAATGTCTCTGAGCATGCGTCTGAGGTTCAAATTCACATATGTGAAGAACAGCTTAGCAACACTTCCTCTATGCCCCTCCATACATAAGTGAGAATTCTGACTCTGACTCTAAGGTCCCTTCTACACGTTACACATAAGGCATGAATAACCAGTTAATCATGCCTTAAGTTGTAACCCAGCTACATGTTCAACCAATTAATGGCATGATAACTTAGTAGCTTATTGCTTGTTTTATTCCACAAAAAAAAAGTATAATAACTTTGTAGCTTGTTCTAGTCATGCCATTGAATGTGTGGCCAGGCGCTGCCCTGTGGCTGAGAGCTCCATCAATTGAGGGTCCTCTAGCTATAGGGGTGCACCAACTACTACCAGCCTTACAGTTGACAAGGTTCATGGTGGTGGCAGCGTTCCTCATCTGCCGCTGGGCTTGCATAGGGAAAATTCTACCCTCTCCTCCAGGACCCTTGTTGGCTGTGGGACTTGCAGCAGTGGCAGCATTCTCCCCACTGCCCCTGCTGATAGCCTTGCAGCCCATGTCAGCTGTGGGCATTACAAAGGGGGCAGCATGAGGAATGCTACCCCCGCTACAAGCCTCAGCAGCTGCAGGGCTTACAGCCATGGGAGCAGGTGCAGGGGAGCCCAGGATTGTGATCCCAAGCTCCCCCTTCACCAGTAATAAGGTGCAATGGGCTCCAATGCACAATCCCACAGTCACGCCTCATGCCATGCATATGTAGCACAGCAGGTGATGGGATTGTGTGGATCATGCACTAGATCCCATTGTACCTTCACCTGCACATGTAGGGGGACCCTAAGGTGGTTTCCACACCACAGTTGAGGCATTTCCTGCCTGAGCAGTTCCCAGACAACACTCTTCACTGCTATCATTCATATGATCCAAACCTAACTGTGCACCAGTGAAACTGCTCTCTGACCTCAGTGCCACTCTCATGCATGCCATGTAGCTGCAGAGAGGTGCCCTGGAGTGACCTCAGAAGTACCTTTTCAGGGCTGGAGCATGTGAGTGAGAGTGAGCTGCTCAGGTGTGTTGTACCCTCCTCCTGCTGCAGTGTAAATGTACCCTGAAGTAGCTTTGGACTTTTTTTTTTAACCCCATGCTGAGATGGACTGGGTGGGGGGGAGGGGTTGCCCACTTCTGTAGTGGTGCACTTGGCCCTCTACCTGGGATTTCTTGAGCTTATATTAACAACCTTTTACAGAAGCAGTTGGTTCTTATGGTCCCCCTGCTTTACCTGTGGCAGGTTAGGGTGTTATATCTTGTGTTGCCAAAGGTGATAGTAGTTTTACTAATAAGTTAAACAATGGATTTGTACAGGATGGTGTGGATAGGAATGATCCTCCTTCTGGTAGGGTGCTGAATTAGATAACATATGGAGGTGCCTTCCAGCTCTACTTCTTTCTGATTCTCCATGATTCTGACTTCTGAGATTCTTTAACCATTCTCTCTGACAAAATATAAAAGGCATCCAATTGAACATTTAGTTTTACTTATCCTGGTGTAATTTTTTTTCTTGGCTTGACTCTTTGAAGAGTATAGAGTATTTTTACATCTAAATAAAAAAATATTTGTTATCATATGCTTTCCTATTTTATATACCTTCCTATCTCTAATAGGTCTTTAGTAATCTTGCCTTTTAAAAAAAACCAAACCTTTTCTTCCAGACAGCTGGCTGCAAATACAAATGTTTTAACAAATGTATCTTCCTGGTGATTTATTACATTGTCTCCTGGTGGAAAGCCTGATCAGTAAATGAATGGGATTGTCAAATTCTATGCTCCACTTTCTAGCAAATGCAACAGGATTACTGGCAGAGAGTCTAAATAAAAGAGAAGGGAGAGGGAAACGGAAAGTAGGCAAAAGAAAGGGTGCTTACAATGAAGTTTGAAAAGAAAAATGCTGAACACCTGATCTTGCTTGCATTGAAAGGTAATGTGAATTTTGCCAGTGATTTCAATTAGGATGAGAGTTGGAGTATTCCTAAAATACATACCCCTTGGAAACCATTTTATAACTTTGAGAGAATATGAGAAAACCCACACTGTACAGGAAAGGAAGAAAAGAGAAATAAATTTGTAGGAGAGGGAAATAAACTACTATTAATACAAGTCCTCCCCTCAACACCTACATGACAACTTTAACCTGATAATCTCAAAGACCTTTCAAATGTAATTAAGTTAACCCCAGTATACAAATCAAATAGTAAATTAACTGTCAGCTTAGTTTTCAATTCTAATGCAAATCAAATGTATAGAGAGTTAAGCACTCTCAAAAATTAATCATTTGACTACCATATTTACTCAAATACAAGTTCAGGTTTATTTCCCCAATCGGCAATGGGAGGAAAGCCCCTTTTCTTACATTTGCATGCATGGAAACCTCATTGAATATATTGTCTATCATTAAATTGCTGTCAAAAGCAGTATGTATTCAGCAATGGAACCCAACTATGAAGTTGATAAAATGCAGCCAACACTGAGCATGACTATAAAACACATGGCCCATATTGAGCAAATGATGGGAACTTTTTTTTTTTTGATCACAAAGATAGATTAGTACAACCCATCTGAATGATGGTAGTGCAACTATATGGGCAACTATAGACCCATTAGTCTTACTTCAATTCTGGGGAAGCATTTTGAGAAGATTATCAAGGAGCACATCTGTGATGGGCCAGCAGCAGGGATGATGCTCAAGGGCAACCAGCATGGCTTCATTAGGGGCAGGTCCTGTCAGACCCAACTGATTGTCTTCTACAATCAGGTCACAAAATCATTGGACACAGGTGTTGCAGTGGATGTAGTCTTTCTGGACTTCAGGAAGGCCTTTGACACTATCTCCCACCCCATTCTCATTAAAAAGCTAAGTGACTGTGGCATTGATGCCTACGCAGTAAAATGGATTCCAAATTGGCTGAGGGGTCGCACTCAGAGAGTGGTGGTGGACAGGTCATTTTCAACCTGGAGAGAAGTGGGCAGTAGGGTCCCCCAGGGCTTGGTCCTTGGGCCTGCACTGTTCAATTTCTTTATTAGCAACTTGGACAACGGGGTGAAGAGCAGCCTGTTTAAATTCACAGACGACACCAAGATTTGGGGTGAGGTGGGCACACTAGAAGGGAAGGGCAGATTACAGCAGGACCTGGACAGATTACAGGGTGGGCAAATGAAAATAGGATGGGATTCAATACTGACAAGTGCAGGGTGCTGCACTTGGGTAGTAAGAACCAGCAGCATACCTATAGGCTGGGGAACTCCCTTCTCGAAAGCATGGTGGCACAAAGAGATCTTGGAGTCATTATTGACTCCAACATGAACATGGGCCGACAATGCGAGGACATGGTCAGTAGGGCTAACCATACCTTGTCCTGCATCCACAGATGCATCACAAGCAGGGCCAAGGAGGTGATCCTCCTCCTCTATGCGACACTGGTCAGACCACAGCAGGAGTGCTGTGTCCAGTTCTGGGCGCCGCACTTCAGGAGGGATGTAGACAGCATTGAGAGAGTCCAAAGGAGGGCCACTCGCATGATCCGGGAACAGCAGGGCAGACCCTATGAGGAGGGGCTACGGGACCTTAACCTGTTCAGCCTTCACAAGAGAAGGCTGAGAGGGGACCTGGTGGCCATCTATAAACTTACTAGAGGAGGACCAGCGGGGTTTGGGAGAGACCTTGTTCCCCCGAGCACCTCCTGGAGTAACAAGGAATAACAGCCATAAGTTGCTAGAGAGTAGGTTTAGACTAGACATTAGAAGGCACTACCTCACAGTCAGGGTGGCTAGGATCTGGAACCAACTTCCAAGGGAAGGGGTGATGGCTCCTACCCTGGGGGTCTCTAAGAGGAGGCTCGACGTTTACCTGGCTGGGGTAATTTGAGCCCAGTTTTTTTTCTCTCCTGCCCATGGCAGGGGGTCGGACTAGAAGATCTACAAGGTCCCTTCTGACCCTACATCTATGAATCCTATGAACTACATTGCATACAGTTTTACTGCCTCTTCACTCCTACAGCTGAGCTGTACATTTCTTTCCCATTTCCAATGATTCTTGTTTCTTCACCACCTTAAATGTCTGGCAAATATCACTAAATGGGGCCCCAAACAATCATCCAGAATCCTTCTGTCATCCCCTCTCTCAGCCTATTGCACATGATTAGTATGGCCCTGTCCTCCATGAGGTGAAGCCAGACCAAGTTGTCTTATGCCTCATCTGCATATACATTTTTGGAGCATCTTACCCAGGACTCGTGACAAGAACACCCAGTTGCAGTCATGAGTGGGGGCTAATTAGCACATCGATCCTTTCTGGGGGATATATGGACTACACACATGCTGAGCTGTGTGGTCACCATGGCTTGAAATACAGTTAACTTTGATGGGGCCCAACCCAATGAATCATATAGTAAATCATTTTGGCTTTGGACTAATCATGCATAGTTTGATTTATATATAAGTAGGTATAAAAGTGCTTCTTAAAACTTGCAGCAGTTTCAAAAAAGGTAAATGCATCAATTCTGGATGAACTAAGTCTATATGCAAATTAGCACAGGTATGTTTATTTTAAGGTTAGTGTTTTCAAATGTACCCCTGCCTTCCATATGCTCAGAGCGAGCAGGATCTGACAGTAAGGGGGAGGAGAAGAGCCTTTGGGGGAAGAAGGTGGGGGTGCAAAGGGTGCAGGAGCTACCTGGCTCTCCAGATCTTTGTTTCCTGCTATAACAGTGGGAAGGGGACACATTCAAGGCAAATATCTTATAATTAGGTTATATACCTGAAAAATATAATAAATGTATAATTTTTCCATATATAGAGTCTAATTGGAGGGTCATCTTATATTCAGGGTTGTCTTATTAACACGTAAATATGGTAATTAAATATGAGAGCTGTTTTTCTCAAAGTCCCTTACCAAATAATCAACAGACTTTTATAAGTAGAGGAGAGAGAAAACCATGCCCTCACAAAAGGCTTGCAGACCTATCTAAATCTAAAGCCTTTAAACATTGAAATAGAAAGTACCCAGTTTGCTGCAGATTGCACGCCTACAAAGGCCTCAAACTGTCCTGTCTTTTTCCAAACTGATGTAACATTGTTTTTCTTATGTTTCAAATTACAATGAGATGACTTGTCTCAATTTGCAGTTCCTTAATATACTGCATTTAGTTATTATTCATGTTATTTTATTACCAATATTATTTGCACCACGTATTTCTTCAGTGTGATTTATTACACCAAGGTTGAAACTGCTGTAAATCTGGTCCTACTATCATTTTATAACATTGGGTATTTAAAGGGTCATTTTAAGGTTAAAAAGCATCAATCAGTCTCCTCTGTCATGCGGGTGTCTGTGTGATAACCCTTGGAAAGGACTTACACTGCAGTTACATCAACATAACTGAAAACAGAATTCAGTTGCATAAGTTAAAAGAATAACCACCACCATGTCCCTATCCATGTTATTTACAATACCTGAGATGATTAAAAAAATGAAAGAGCTTCCAAAATCTGATTTACTTTTCACCAAGGATGCCAGTGATTTATGTCCTACACTCACTCAGTTCAGGCAATGCAAATGAATAAGACAGTTTCATTCTTGTTTCTAGTCGGTTTCATTTTCAGGTCTTCACATACTGGTATAAGATGGGGAATGTTTCAGTTCAGATGTATAGAAATGTTGCTATTTAAATATTTTCTGCAGGGGGCCTAGAAATACTTCTCTTGACCTTTGCTAAGTCATTTTGTTATCAATGCCAGATTTTAACCTTAAATAAACCTTCAGTGTTGTTTAAACTGTCAGGAAGACAACTTTGGCCTAAGTTCATAAGCTTCTTATCACTTTAACTTCTTTACCATATTCTGCAAGCTTTTGTTCTGCCACAAGGCAACATCTGATATGTTACAAATACATCTGCTTTGAAATTATGTCAGTGTCTTTTTCTTAATGACAAGAGTCCTTATACTACCTGACTAAGAGGCAGAGAGAGAGAATTATCCCATCTAGTCTTTACCATATGCAGAGGCTCAACTGTGATTTCCTCCATTTCATTCATGGGCTCAAGTCATCCCCAAAAGGACAGGGAAGGATTAAAATAAACCCTACGTTTGTCCCTTCACTTCCCAGGGAGTTGGATGAGTGTATGGTTGCTGGATTTGAGAATACAAGTCCTCTTTCATTTCTAGCTTGTATAGCTTTCATCCAAGGCAGTGCTTCAGTGTGGCTCTTTCC
>NW_005842019.1:1645160-1658706 GCF_000455745.1 Alligator sinensis | reverse complement strand
CTCTAGAAATACAATTCTTTGTGAAGCTCTATCATCAGTGGTGGGACTCTGTCCCAGTTCGGGGCAGCTGTGTAAGCTACACAACCTGACCTTAAAAACAATATTCACCCTTATGGACAGGGAAAGATAGACTTAAGTGTAGCACTTAGATCCCCTTGGAACAGATTGTCAAAATAAGACTTTGTTGGGTATGGGTAATGTATAGGTATGGTGACCATATTATTTTAAAAGAAAGCCAGGACATTGTTCCAAGTGAAAGCGGAGTGGCATGGTATGCTAGGCAGGCAGTGGGGAAGGCACTGTGTGGGAGCAAGGTAGGCAGACTCCACGCCATTTCCATTTAAGCCAGCTGTAAATGGGCATGTGGTCATTTGGGCTGGGGAATGAGGCACCCAGGCTTGATATCCTCATCCCTCCCTCCACTCAGCTACTGTGTGGGAGCAAGGTGGGAAGACTCCACTGGTTCCACCCCCCTCCTCCCCGCCTTCAGCTGCTGCTCAGGAGGAGCTAGGCCAGGCATGTATGTGTGGGGTGGCACTTGCTCCAATCTTCCCACAGCAGCAGTAGTACCTGCCCACCCACCTGCCTGGAGCACCAGGCCGCTCCACCTCCTCACTGGCTTGGTGGGGAAGGCGCCAAAATACAAGTTTGCCCTGGGCACCATTTTTCATAAAGCTGGCTCTGCTGCCACACACTCATGTGCAGTAAAATCAGTAGAGAAAGAAGGGATCATGTTAAGTAGCTGCTTCCAAGACTTGTGTTTAATTTTCACCAACCAGTCAGGATGCCAAGATGGCCTACAAAATCTGGGACTGTCCCGGCCAAACTGGGGTGTCTGGTCACCCTATGTATAGGCTATGTGTTGGTTCCCTGCATGCTTTGCTGGGTTATAACTGATGTATAGACTGTGCGTTGGTTCTCTGCAAGGAGGTGAATTTAACCTACAGAAAGCATTATGCAGAAACCCTTCAAACAGCCCTTCTCTTATAGCCTGCTAATAATGCCAAACAAAAGTTTTACTATGCTCCATTTGGGAGTTATGCAGATGAAGCAAGAATTGCATGCACAACAGCATATTTTTCAGCAAACATGTAGTTACTGATAAGGAGCACGGGTAAATGATATGACATGGAAGCAAGAGAGGATTATAGATGCACTGTATTATTACCTATCTGGAAGATTTATTTGGCCAATATAACTATACTCAGGGGTCTTGAAATAGTGTAACATGTTTGCAAAAAAGCTATAGCATAACTTGTATGCTTCATTAGTATTGGAGAAATTTCATTTCACTAAAGGTAAAGGAAAATCCAAGTTAGACAGCCAAAAACTAAGCTAATTATTTAAAGTGATACATTTGGTTTTGAAGTAGGCCCATACCACCACTGGGCTTTGTTCCACTTGCAAATGATTTACAATAGTGCCTGAATTAGTGATAAATGAACCTAAAGAAGAGTTTTGGAGGGTCCTCTCAGATAAGTTTAGCTAACCCTCATGGCTTCAAAAATCTCAGGAAACTTCCTGTGCTTTCTACTTTGCTCACATCTGAAATCCAAGGACAATGGCCTTTTATGTTATTTTGATGCTTCTGTTTCCATTCAGAACAGCCAAATGCAAAAGGACATGAGAGTTAAATATAGACTTGAAAAATTAGCCATACTTCCCACCTCAAAAAAGGTTTTGTCCTGATTCACTCTAAATCATGGGATGGCTGAATTTTGATGGGAAATTAGGCCTGGCGTCACCTGTAATGGATGGGCTCAACCCTCAGGATTAAGTGAGGATAAAGTAAGAAGATGTTGGTTTAAAGTGGAAGAATAGAAGGAGGTAAATTGGCTTCTTTATGGTGGTTTGGGAGAAGTGCAATATTCTTAGACAATTGGTCTGCAAAATAGAAACCTTTAGAAACAGAAAAGTCCTTGCAGGATGTCTAGATTAAGAGGAAGGGAAAATTGATGCACTGTCCTAGTCTTTAGTGAAATAAATACAGTGGAAGGCCATTGAAGAGGGCCTAAGCCAGACCTTCTGTGTGATGTCTGGGAGATGGGTGAGCAGCCTATACCATTGAAGTCAATAACATAGGTTGGAAGCAAGTCTGGGAGAAGATACTTCATGTTTTACTGTTAATTAACATTTGAAGATACTGTTCTCCCTCTGTATATTCTGCTATACATGACCAGTAGAGGTGGCTAAGCTGTTGCCCCACTGATAAAAGAAAGGCCAGATGGAAAGGTGTTCCATGTTAGGGCATTTCAAAGATTGCAGACCCTATTTCTAGAGCACTTCTGTTTGGGTGCTGTCTTCAGGTTGTGCTGCAAAGCCCATCTTTCCCCACGTGTCTGTGAAGAGGTAGGTGATGGGTAAGGCTAATTAGAGGTGGTGTGGGCCTCCAATGGGAACTATGTGGGTGGCGCAATTGGATCTTGGGGCAGTCAAGTTGTTACAAGGTTATTTGATTTCACTCAGGTAGTGGGTCATTCAGAAATTATAAGGCTTTTTATTCTTGTTATAAGAAGATAATTAGGAGGTAATTGGCACTAGTGCCGCTGGAATTTAGACTGCTGGGTGCCTAAGGACCTCTGTTACACATTGTACTTTATGCTTCTCAAATGTTGATTTTTTTGTTAGTGTTTGTTTGAGTTTGGAGTAGATGCACGTTCAAGCTAAAAACCTCCTCTGACTGTCCCTGACCTGTGCAGCTGTGACTTTCCACTACTGGGCTGGTGAACAGGCACCTGACTAGGAGCTACAGCTGTGAGTTGTCCCCACAGAACAGAAAGATGGGCGAAGGGGACACTTCATTTATGGGTTGCTGGAGGACTGCAACTTGGGCAGCATATCTCTGGTGAGTAGCCACACATTCATGGAACACAAGCTCCATGGATCAAAATGGAGTGGTGTCACTTTTAAGATGCCTAAAGGGTGCTTAAAACTAGTTTATACATCTAAATGTGTGGACAGTCCAGGGGTTTGGAGCTCCCTAAGGCACCTAAACATAATGTGTAACAAAGCCCTCAGTCACTTTCAAAAATGACATTTAGTTTTTAAATCACTTAAATGTTTTAGAATATTTTATCCTCACTGTATTTCCAAAAAACTTTCAGGGATGCCCATAACACTGGATAGACACTCCTTCATTTATGCATTTTTTTAAAGTACAATAAAAACATTTGGGTTAGATCCAACCAACAGATTCAAGCAGCTTTCAAAAATTGCTGTTAGTGCACAACACATTTTTTCGCTATGTAATGTGCCTATGGCCACAGCGAAATTGAATGCAAAATAAAGTGTTGCTAATCACTTATTTTATACGTGGAAGACATATGAGACACTTTAAAATGCAATAATAAGTCTGTTGCTTTCTCCAAAACACCCTGAAATTAGCCAAGCTTTGAAACGTTAAAAGTAAATAATACTGTGAAACGCATATTTCAAAATAAAAACAGATTTTACTGTTTATGCCTACTGTATGCAAGGTATTTCTGCAGAATGTATGCTTTTTCTTCCGCCTTGCTCCCCATTTGTGGACAAGCTGGGCAAAGAAAATGATTAGAGGTCTGAGGCACATGACTGCTAAGGAGAGGCTGAGGGAACCGGGCTTATTTATTCTTCAGAAGAGAAGACTGAGGGGATTTAATAGCAGCCTTCAACTACCTGAAGCAGGGTCCAAAGAGGATGGAGCTAGACTGCTCTTAGTGACAGCAAGTGACAGAACAAGGAGCAATGGTCACAAGCTGCAGCAAGAGAAGTTTAGGTTGGATATTAGGAAGAATTTTCTCACTAGAAGGGTGGTGAAGCACTGGAACAGGTTACCGAGAGAGGTGGTAAAATCTCCATCCTAGGAGGTTTTAAGGCCTGTTTCAACAAAGTCCTGGATGAAATGATCTAGTTGGTGATGGTCCTGTTTTTGAGCTGGAGATTGGACTAGATGACCTCCTGAGGTCCTTTCCAACCTTAATTTTCTATATTCCTATGATTTTAAATACGATTGTAGTGTTATAGGAACAGAAATATCACTCTCAAAATGTCACCAGAAATGTAGGCAAAGCATTAACATCTGCAGATCAGATTTTTACTTTTACCGTGTCTTAATGTTTCTCTTTCTCAAATACTACTTGTTTGTGAGTATCCACAAAACTATTCCATTTTCCTTTGAGAGGAAATCACATTTATAATAGGTATGAACACATTTTAAGAATACTAGAATTACCGCACACCTAGCCAGTTAGTGCCTCTATTCCACTAGAAACAAATTTACTAACCTTTTAGCTTACCAAAAATAAAGCTAATCAAATGCTGCACTTCAGCATTCTCATGCAGGACAGTTGGAGGCCTGGTTCTTTAGGTGGGGCTAAGTAGTGTCCAGGACTGCTTAGAAAAATGTGAGTTTCTTCAAATATGGATCACCTGTGCATGAGTTAGTGTCCAAAAAGGCTAACATGCCCACTGAGATCACTTCAGAAAAGGGAAGTTTCAGCTGTGCCCTTTTTCCACTATCCATGCCTTTTGTGCTGGTAACTGCAAGCAGGAAGGTTGGTTGAGAGTAAAGATAGATCAGCTGTTAGAGTTTTAAGGTAAGCCTTGGAAGGCTTCAGTTCACATTCCCTGCTCTACTACCAAATCCCTGTAGGATATTTGACCAGTCACTGACTCGGACCAATTTTCAAAGGTAATGAGATGTCTAATTCCTACTGTGAAGTTTGGCACCTAAATAGCAAAAAAGGCCATAAGTGTTAGGTATTTCATACATATGCTCCAGGAGTGTGTGTGTGGGCGGGAGGGGGCGGGGGGAGTGCTTTAATTAGAGTGGCTCTGACAGTCACTCTAATTAAAGATCCTGGAGCATCTCATGTATCAGCATCCCCATGCTGAAAAATGACAACAGGGGTACTTTAACTAAAGCTGGTCAAACAAGCTTTAGTTAAGCACCTCCACCACCATTTTTTAGCATGGGGGTGCTGTTACACAAGATGCTGGAGTCTACTGGAGGGCAGTAATTACCACACTTCAGCAGACTCAATTAATTGAGTCTGCTCTGATGCTGTAATGTGCTGTATCACCCCCTTTCTGTAAAAGTAGATAATGCTTTTATGAGTTCTCTGCAATGGAATCTATGCATTTAACATAACACAGTGGAAAGTCAGTGCCCTAAGCTGTTGCAGGGGGCAGAGTGGGGAAATTGCCTCCATCTCTAGTTGTATATGTAAATGTAATAACAGATAGTGAGAGAGACCTTTTCCAGGGGTCCTCATACTTTAATCGGACAGTAAAATCTGTATCTTCATGGAACCCAAAAAGTGTGTGAAGTCCTCAGATTGCTTGTATTCCTTCTTGCTAAAGGCTGGCCAAACTGTTTTTCTGGTCCTTCAGTGAGTTTCTAACAGGTGAAGACCCTGCTGCTGTGAAAAGCTCTGATTTCAGTGGGACTCTCCATTGGCATATTGATTCATCTGCATGTACTCTTATTCCAGGATGGGCCCCTAGCCTGCTGCAATAGAAGTATCAGCAGCAAGGACATTTTATTTTTTTTAAATTGCTTACACTGAAGTTCTGACCAAGCAACAATCAATTTAATATTATTTATTAAAGTCTTTTCCAGTCATGCTCTCCAAGTCAAAGACTGGAGCCTACTTCTAGATTTCTTCTCCTTGCCTACACCAACAGTTTGCCATCTCTCTATCACTCACTGGTGCAACCAATGACAATAACAGTATTGGAGTCATTTGGAATCAAACATATTTTGATCATTGTGTTATTTAACCCTCTTAGACCTGTACAACAGGTCTAAGTCAGGTAGCGGAGTAGGCAACCCTCAATCCTTCTGGGTCATGGTGTATGTGTGAGACGTCACCAGAGCCATCCCTAGGGGTGTGCGGGGCCCAGGGCATATCAGCCTGTGTGGAGCTAGGGGACAGCGAGCAGCTGGAGCGGGGGGAGTGAGCGGCCAGAGCGTGGAGCAGGGGGAGGGAGGGAGGGTGGCAAGTGGCCAGAGTGTTGAGCCAGCAGTATACAGCAGCTGCAGCAGGGCCTGTACAGTGCTTTCTATAGGGCTCCCCAAAGCTCAGGGCAGTCGCCCTGATTTACCTCCACCCCCCCACCACCACTTAAGGACAGCCCTGGAGGCCACCATGATCTTCATTGTGTATACATATGCCTATGCAGAAGTGTGTAGTAGTGGAGCCTGTCCAAACCTTCCATCCCCACTTTAGGCCATTGAGGGTACAGACAGAAGTGACAATTTTCACCCTATCTGAACACAAAGTGGTCTATAGCCACAACCAGACAAGTGCATGGCTGCAGATAGCTTCAAAAATGGCCAGCCAAGTGAAAATCTGAACCCTCGTTGCATGTGGGATCAGATGAAGATGTTTCAAAACATACCATCTTCTGTAACTTCTTTCTGCGCTGCCTGCCAGCCTTGAGCTGTTGTCATAATGGGAGGGGGGAAAGGGCATGAATGGAATTTGCTCTGGGGGTTTTCAGCCTCTGCTGGAAGGTGGGGCTGGTATATTGGAGCCCCCCTAAGGTGGGGGGTCTCCAATTCACCCTTCCCACCCTCCATGGCTGACTGAGGAACCTCTAGAACAAGCTCCCTCCCCTCTCTTTTCCTCCTCTCCCATTCTGAAAGTTTGCAGCCTCACAGAGTGGAGGGGCCATTGCTAGGGAAAACCAGTTGTAGGATACAGTCAGCAGCTAGATTCCCCTCCTCCTGGAACCAACAATGAACTTCTGTTTGGTCTGGGGGGATCATTGTAACTCAGAGCACTTCCTGCAAAGCATTCTCAGTTGTAATGGGGAGCTGCACTTCTGTCTGCATCCTGAGACAATATGCAAAGGCCAAACCAAGTTCTGATGTTCAATGCCTCAATGGCTGCAGTTATATATGTATCTGGGAACTGAACCCAGGTGTCCTGCCTGAGCAATAAGGATTTTATCGCTGAACCATAACAGCAGATTCCAGTTAGGTATAAGCCAGCAATAAAAATGCTAGTGACCAGTTTATGCTAATTTTCCCACTGTTGCTACCATTTGCAGAGGTGTAATGCTGTGATGGGAGGTTTTAAGAAAAATACCAAGGAAAATGAGCACTTTTTTTGGTTAAAAATACGGGCATTGCATTACACCTACTGTCTCATTCAGGTACTGCTGGACAAGTTGAGAAGAGCTTCAGATAATCTCAAGCATCACTGGTTTAAATTGCCTTAAATTATCCCAGGCTTTATCTTTTCCTACATTACTATGAATGATGATGTGTGTCAAGTGTACTCAGACTCTTAGTTTGTTGCTAGTCTCCTCGAGATAAATTCAGGTGAGGTGCAGAAATGTCAACGCAGCTTAAATAACATGCTCTCCCTACATAGCTGTTGTTGTTTTTAAATTTTGCCAAGCTATTTTTCAGTTCAGAAAATTGCCTCTTGTTAAAATTTGAAACTAAAATGTCTTTATTGAAACAATGTCAGTTTATCTTAGTAAGGTCAAGTTTTAATACATTAGAAATTTCAGAACCATCAAAGGCAAGGGTAGACCTTACAGTGTGCTCTGAAAGATGGTTAGAGTTTACCACCATAAGCACAGGGGGAAAAATCTATTCCAATAATAAATTCTATCCCTACTCTGTATTATGGATATAAAAAAATCTCCCATAAAGTCCTTGATCCTGTGAACAGATGTGCATGTGAGTAGACTTTAAATTTAATCTTTGTGTTAAGGATGTATATACATGTTTCCAGGATTAAGGCTAGAGTTAGGTGAATATTTCACTGTAGAAGGAGTATCAGCTGTAGATGCTCAGTCTTCCTGTGTGCTGTGCCATTTTTACTACTTACAGTGCCTGTTATATGGTGACAGGCCCTGTCCAAAAATACATGGCTCTTTTAGTAACTCACCTCAGGCTGAGATGATCAAACCCTGTATTATTTTTCAGGATAATTCCTTCGGTGTCATGCTGCCACATGAATCCATTTACCTCCAACTCAAAAGGAGTTGTAAAAATGGCGAAAGTAGAAATGTCTTTTCGGTGTAAACAAAATAATGATGGGGAAATCTCTGAAGGGAATATACTAGATGGAGCTCAGTGATGAATTTTAGGCAGAGGATGTTTGTTGGGTTTTTTTTCTTTTTTAATTAAAGGCAACTTTTGAGAAGAGAACTTGGACTCTGACTGTAGGTCTGATTGCTCCCCTGAGGATGGAATAGATATTTGGCGTATTCATAGTGCCATAAAAACAAGACAGCTCCCTGTTTCTACTCCATACAGGCAACCCCCACTTAACACTCATTTTAAATTGATATATGATTTCACATAGAACTCAGCGAGTTTCGTTATAATGCTTACGGTCACCATCTTGGGTCATTAAAAAAATTGCGGTCCCATCTTGGGTCATCAAACACTTTCGGTTTCACTTAACGCTCGTTTCACTTAATTGATTCTTGAAAAACCGAGTGTTAAGAGTGCTAAGCCAACTGGCAAGGTAGGTTCCTTGTCCATTTGGGAATACTTGTAACACAAGACTCACTGTATAAAAGTGTTTTACCCCACTGAACTCCACAAAGGAGCATGAGACAACATTTGTTTTCTTCTCCTAGAGTACATCTACATGTGCGATTAGTGCACATGAATAAACTCTGGAGTTGATTGCTCTGGAGTTAATTGTTCCCAGCCATACGTTCAACTGGCACTCCCAGGAGCAGTTAACTCCGGACCAATAAGCTCCAGAGTTTATTCATGTGCAGCACATGGAGCCCAGTTGGAGCAGCCCTGGCTGGCAGGAGGCCCTCGGGGTCAGGCTGCCAGCCCAGGGCTACTCTGACTGGGTTCAATGTGCTGCGGAGAGGCTGGCTGGGGAACAAGGGTGCTTCAGTGTGGGCTACCTGGCAGGCAGCCCCTGCACTGAAGCACTGTCGTGCCCCAGCCAGCCAGATCAGCATCTACACATGCGCTGCTGTGCACAAAAAACTCCACAGCAGGGTAGTATTTCCCCTAATAGGGTCACGCGTATAGATGCTGTGACTTTTACTGTGGAACTAATTAGTCAGCTCCACAGTAAGTGTCTTGTGCAAATGCACCCCTCCTGTTCCACTGTCAGCATCTAGCCTAGCATGAAGTTCTTCTGTTCAGTGACCTCACCCTTGTTCGGCTCTGAGGAGGATGAACCTCATTGCTTTCCATTTTCTATAAGTTTGTTTCTCTGTGTTCCTATGAGCCCAAGGACCTGCTGTATGTAAATGACAAATTCCAAAAGTAAAGCCTCTGGAATACAACCATGATTTTTTGTCCTTATTATATATGAAAGTAGGTAGTCCCTCTATGCAGGGATGAAGATGGCCCATGATATATCCTGGATGACCTGTATTATATCTATTCTAGTTGTGTGTTGATGGGTGCCACTTTGTTTAAGGATCTCCGTACCTATGAAGTTGTGATGAACCAGAAAGTGGACTGTTTTGATAGCTAAAATTTACATTTCCAAGTAGGGCTTATGACCAGTGTATTGAAAGGTGGGGGAAAAACTGTAGGAACATTTCAAAAAGACAGCTCTGAGAGTCGATCCTGTCCAAAAATATCTTATGCTGTTTTTAAACAATTCAGCAAGGCTGTCAATAACAGGTATTCTGGGGTGTAAATGAGCATCACTTTTTTTTTTTTTCCTGAAGGATCTGTTCCTGGATTGAACGGTTTCTGGATTGCATAACAACCCCATTAAATAAATGTGCAACCAATTGCAGAGCCACCCAAGTTAGCTTGAGTAATAAAAATGCTACAGCTGCATAGTGTGGGGCTGTACCCAAGATAGTATATCCTTTCCACAAGTGCTCTGTGCTAATATAGTTTTACTGCTTCTGGTATGCAAGCTAGCTAATTTAAGGCTAGGTCAGCGTACTGCTCTGCATTGTGCAGTGTAGATGTATTCTTTTGACTCACCCTGTAAATATCTGCAAGTTTGATACTTCTGCACAGTGCTCTGGGCATAGCTTCACTGGCTAACAAATTTGCCATAATATGCTCCATCCATTCCTACATACAGAGCTGCCTCTGAGTGTTTTGTTTTTAAAAAATCAAACATTTATTTGGTATGAAAGCAAATATTTTGGTACCTATACTTTCTAAGCTACTTCAGTATTTTTGTTGTATTTTCTCCATCTATCCTTTTTCTTCCCTTGCCATAAAAATGCTGAATTTATTTCAGTCTGAATGAAACTGGTGAGGGGCTGGGAAAGAAATGTCTATATTAGAAATAATTTCTTCTTTTTTTGGTGGTGGCGGGGACATTTCTCACACAACATGGGGGAAAAAAAATGTTCCTCAATGGTTCCTTTTGAGGGAGCCTCCAACCATTTATCTTCCTTCCCCACTGTATTTTTACTTGTTTGTGCAAAAAGAAATTAAGTGACGTATATATAACGTTATTGATGACTTTCTTTGAGAGTGATCCACCATTTCATATTTCCTGAAACTGGCTAAAGCAGTTCACTGTTTGTTTCTTGCCACATACCCAAAACATATCAACTATGATTCTATGAACAAACTCAGCAGGCATTCTACATACATTCAAATGTCCTGGCTGATGGAGGTCCTCTTAAAAATATGATGAATATTCTTCTTCTGCTCTCACATGTGCTAATTTTCTACATTTTTGAGGTGAAATAGAGACAGTGTGAATTCTCTCTAGTTTTATCTTCCAAAGAAGTCCATAAAAACATAGTAAGAATTTATTGATAAATTTACTTAGGCACCAAGTCTGATTCTGATTACAGTCATAGAAGAGAGAATCAGGAGTAAAACTGATGAAAGAGAGAGAATTTTTTGCCAATGGAATATATAGTTTTCTAAAGAAATATAGTTCAGGTAAATGGTCTCAGCCCTTGTTAATCTGTCTGGTTGCTAAGTATGTTGTATAATTTGTTGTGTAATATATTGTTTGGTTTCAAATGAGTGATATTCAAATGTAAGTTATGATAATGCCTTAGGTATCTAAATAGATAAAATACACATTTGTGAAAACTTTGGGATGAGTAAATATTGAAACAGCTTCCCAATAGTATCTCAAATAGCCATGACAATGTAAAATCACAAATCATAGTGAATAGAACTTTTTGGTTTGATCTGAGAAAAGGGTACATACATATTATGTATAGATCTCTCTCTCTTTCATTATCTCTCTCTTTCATCAGCATTTTCTCTCTCTCTCTCTCTCTCTCTGATCAGCTCGCTCTCTCTCATTTAAATATATAACACAGGTAGAGAATTCATATATTAAAGAAAATGGACAACAAACAGATACTTTTATTGAACCGACTGTGTAGTTGGGGGGGATGTTAATCAAGCTTTCAGACACAAATTGCCCTTTCTTAGGTTTGTGAAAGAGGCAGAGACAGTCTAAGCTAAACACAAGGTAAAACAATGACTTATGTTTACTTCCATTATGTAAATGAAAATAGTCACTTAAGAATGGGAAAAGGGCAGCAAATCTCTGGAGCAAGGAGAAGTAATCAGGAGTAGATATAAACCAAGTAAAGGCCACATGAAATAGATAAACCTAACAATATAAAAGAATAAGACCATTCAAAAGGGAAGAGCATTACCTGTAGCATACAGAGACCTTAACAGATGGAGCAGGTAAATTGTAGTGAGCTATAACACCATTGTCTGTGTTTAGTCCAGTAAAGTTGTTAATTTTTGTTCCCAGTTCCATCTTCTAAAGGTATTGTGAAGGTTCCTTTTAAGTGCAAGGATTGTGAGGTCAAAGATAAAACAGCTGTTCTGTAAAATTTGCTCTCCCACTGGTCATTGGATGTTTCTGTTCTTTTTTATTTTTCTTTGAGAATTGATTTCAGAGGCTGCACTGGATGAGATGCATCACATTCTGTGATAGACATGTGTGGGATCCATAGATTTTGTTGGTTTCATTTTACAGGGTGTTTGTGATGATGGTGGAGATAGGTTGGTAGATTTTGCATTTGTTGTTTAGGCAGGGTCTTACTACATCTGGTAGTTAGTGAGCAGGTCTCCTCTAATGATGAGTTGGGCAAGATTAAAAGGTTTTTGAAAGCCAGCAGGAGGAGATAGAAAATATTTCTCCCAAGGATGTGGTCTTCTTCTAGAAAAGGTTTCAATTGTTTGATGACTTTTCTCAGAGGTTCTAACATGGGATGGTAAGTAACAACCAGGGTTGTCTAGTCAATGGGGGTTTTCTCTCTGTATTTTAGTGAGTTTGTGCTGGGTGTTTGGGTGGCCCTTTCAAAGATGTAAGCTCTTTCACTGCTGAAGTGTTCTTGCTGTGTAAAGGCATGTAGTCAAGATCATGGAATCATAGTGGGCACATCTACAAGTGCGCTTTATTGCACATTAAACTTATTTAGTGCACAGTAAAACATCACTGTCTGCACTGCATGTGTGCCAAAATTAGTGCACAGTAAATTAATTAACTCCAGCATATGATAGTCCCATTGGACACAGGTATTATCCTATGCCACAGTAAATTACTGCACTTAAACATACATGTAAATATTGATGTCAGGATTAGTTTACTCTGGTTTAGATTGAGCCAGAATAATATATTCAGTCATATTAATTGCACACACAGACATGCCCAGAATCATAGAAAATTAGGGTTGGAAGGGACCTCAGGAGGTCATGTAGTCCAACCCCCTACTCAAAGGAGGTTGGATTACATCCCCAACTAGATCACCCCAGCCAAGGCTTTGTCTACCCGGGTCATAAAAACCTCCAAGGATGGAGATTCTACCACTTCTCTGGGTCACCTGTTCCAGTGTTTTACTGCCCTCCTAGTGAGAAAATTCTTCCTAATATCTAATCTACACTTCCCTTGCAACAACTTGAGACCATTGCTCCTTCATCTGTCATCTGCCACTACTGAGAACAGTCTAGCTCTATCCTCTTTTGATCCCTCCTTCAGGTAACTGAAGGCTGCTATTAAATCCCCTCTCAGTATCCTCTTCTCTAGATTAAATAAACCCAGTTCCCTCAGTCTTTCCTCAGAAATCATGTGGCCCAGCCCCCTGCCTGTTTTTGTTGTCCTCTTCTGGACTCTCTCCAATTAGTCCACATCCTTTCTGTGGAGGAGAATGTCACGGCGGGGTCCTCGCGGAGGGCCGTGTTCTCCCCGAAGTCCCTCGCACCGTGTCAGGCCGGCCCAAGGCACCCTCTAATTCTCGCCCGCCACGTCTTGATGGAATATATATATAGTTGGGAGGCTGCCTATGACTCCCTGGGCACGGCTACTCGGGACCTCTGTCCCCGCGGTTCTCCCGGACTCCTGTGGTCACCCGGTACGATGGGTGACCCCTAAGCACCCTAGCCTTATGGGCTATGCGTGGCTCCTACCAGCCCCTGATACCACGCCCCCAGCCTCGCTGATGTGATCGACGTTGTTGGGTCTCCAGGCCCGCTTCCCGGGCCTCCTCGATAGCGTAGCCCACTCTGGGCTCTCTGTAGTACCCAGCCCCTCGCTGGGATCTACTGCACCCCCTTGGGCTTCTCGATAAACCGATATGGCACTCCCCCTCTCTGG
This sequence comes from Alligator sinensis, assembly GCF_000455745.1. Classification (NCBI taxonomy): domain Eukaryota; kingdom Metazoa; phylum Chordata; order Crocodylia; family Alligatoridae; genus Alligator; species Alligator sinensis. The sequence continues at coordinate 1,645,174 of NW_005842019.1, read as the reverse complement.
GGCTTGCCGTGCCC
>NW_005842019.1:1622297-1644956 GCF_000455745.1 Alligator sinensis | reverse complement strand
CTCGGGCTTCTCAATAAACCGATATGGCACTCCCCCTCTCTGGGGCTTGCCATGCCCGCCTCGGGCTTCTCAGTACTGCCCCACTCTGGGGCTGGGGTCTATGTACCCCGCATACAACCCGGGGTCTGTTCCCCGCCCGCAACCCACTGGTTGCGCTCAGGGGCCCCACACCTCTGGGGTCCCTATGAGGCCTCCTCCAACCCCTACAGCCTCACCCAAGCCTCCGGTCTAATATGCAAGCCTGAATATAAACTAGAGCCTCCTGGCTAAACCATAGTGCCCCATCCTCTCAGGGCTATAGTGAGCTGTACTTGCAAGTCAGGCCTCTTGCTACATCTCGGCCAAGGGAGCTCCTGCCTCTCTGGTTGCTGGCAGGGAACTGCCAGCCTGGTCTCAGCCCTGGGCTTTATAAGGGCCAGGCCCTGCCTCCTACAGGCAGCTGGCTCCCCTTAGCTGCCCCGGCAACCCGCAGCTGGGCTCGTTACCCTGGCAACACTCAGCTGGGCTCGTTATGACTTGCCAGGGCTCTGTCTCTCTCCCTGGCAGTTTCTCCCCTCTAGGAGCAGAGCACCGAGGTGCTCTGCGACAGAGAATAATCCCTTCCTTTGACCTGCTGGCAACACTTCTACTGACAGCCCAGTATACCATTAGCCTTCTTGGCAACAAGGGCACACTGTTGGCTCACATTCAGTTTGCTGTCCACTGTAGCCCCCAGGTCCTTTTCTGCAGAACTGCTGCTCAGCCAGTCAGCTCCCAGCCTGTACTGGTGCATGGGATTGTTCCATCCTAAGTGCAGGACTTTGCACTTGTCCTTGTTAATTACTGCCCTCTAAATCCAATGCTCCAGGCAGTTTTCTATCCACCTTACAGTCTATTCAACCACTTCTTTACCTTGACCATGAGAATGTTGTGGGAGACTGTATCAAAAGCCTTGCTAAAATCAATCAGGACTTATCATAGAGATGGTATTAGACCAACAAGATTTTTGTGGAAATAAAAGAAAAAAATTGCTAAAATCAAGGTATATCACATCCAGTCGTCTCCCCACACCCAAAGAGCCAGTCACCTCATTGTAGAAGGCAATCAGGCTGGTCAGGCATAACTTGCCCTTGGTGAATTCATGCTGACTGTTCCTAATCACCTGCTTCTCCTCCAAGTGCTTTGAGATGAATTCCTTGAGGATCTGCTCCATGATTTTTCCTGGGACTGAGGTGAGAATGTCTGGTCTGTAGTTTGCTGGATCCTTCTTTTTCCCTTTCTTAAATATGGGCACTATGTTTTCCCTATTCCAATCATCCAGGACCTCTCCTGATCACCATGAGTTTTTGAAGATGATGGCCAGTGGTTCTGCAATCTCATCAGCCAACTGTCTCACCATCCTTGGGTGCCCCCTGTCCAGCCCTATGGACTTGTATACATCTGGGTTTTCTAAGGTTTTCCCTAACCTGTTCTTTCACCACTGTTGGCTGCTTACATCCTTCCCAAAATGTGCTGCCCAGTGCAGTAGTGTGGGGTCTGACCTTGCCTGTGAAGACTGAGACGAAGAAGGCATTGAGCACTTCAGCCTTTTCTGCATCCTCTGTCACAAGGTTGCCCCCTCCATTCAGTAAAGGACCCATACTCTCTCTGATTCTCCTTTTGCTACTGACATACTTGTAGAAACCCTTCTTGTTATCCTTCATGTCCCTTGCTAACTGAAAGTCCAATTGCACTTTGGCCTTCCTGACTTCATCCCTGCATGCCTGAGCAATGCTCTTATACTCCTCCCTATGAATTTGTCCAAATTTCCGCGTCTTATAAGCTTCCTTTTTCTGATTTAGATTTCTGAAGAGTTCCTTGCTAAGCCAAGCTGGTCTTCTGCCACTTACTAGTCTTCCTGTGCATTGGGATGGTTTGTTCCTGCACTTTCAGTAAGGCTTCCTCAATGTATAGCCAGCTGTCTTGGACTCCTTTCCCCCTCAGATTGGCTTCCCAGAGGATCCTGCCCGTGAGTTTCCTGAGTGAGCTGAAGTCTGCTTTTTCTGAAATCCAGGGTCCTTACTGTTCTGCTTTCCATGCTTTCTTTCCTCAGGATCCCGAACTCAATCATCTTGTGGTCACTGCTGATCAAGTTGCTATCCACTACTACATTCCCCACCAATTCTTCCCTGTTTGTGAGCAGCAGGTCAAGAAGAGCATGGCCCCCAGTTAGCTGCTCCAGCACATGCACAATGAAGTTGTCCCCAGCACTCTCCAAAAACTTCCCAGATTGCCTGAGCATTGCTGTTTTGCCCTCCCAGCAGACGTCAGGGAGATTGAAGTCCCCCATGAGAACCAGGGCTTGTGATTGGGAAGCTTCCGCTAAGTTGTTTGAAGAAAATCTCATCCACTACTTCTGTCTGGTCTGGTGGTCTATAGCAGACACCCACCATGACATCACCCTTGTTCCTCTCTCCTCTGACCCTAACCCAGAGACTCTCAACGGGGCTATCTCCAGTTTCATACTGGAGCTCTGAGCAACCATATGGTGCTTTTACATATAGTGCAATTCCTTCTCCCCTTCTCTCTCTGTCCTTCCTGAACAGTTTGTACCCATCCATGACAGTTCAGTAGTCATGTGAGCTATCCCACCAAGTCTCTGTTAACCCAATCGTGTCATACTTCTGTGACTGTGCAAAGATTTCCAATTCTTCCTGCTTGTTTCCCAGGCTCTGTACATTTGTGTACAGGCATGTTAAGTAACTTGTTGATTACCCTGATTTCTAAGGCAGTATGAGAGCACCTCCCCTATTGCCCTCTATTGCGTGCACTTCCTCCAGGTCTCCCACGTCCCTAATTACCTCAGGGCTCTGGTCTCCATCCCTCAGCAAACCTAGTTTTAAAGCCCTCCTCATTAGGTTAGTAAGCCTGTCTGCAATGATGCTCCTTGTGGTTTCTTTTTGTCCAGTCCTCCAATTTGCCAAGGTCTGTCAGAATCCTAGATCTACCCTCCATCGTATCTACTATTGTCCCCCAGCTTGGTATCCATGAACTTGATAAGGGTGCACTCCATCCCATCTTCCAGGTGATTGAAAATATTGAACAAAACCAGCCCCAGGCCCAGCCACTGGGGCACTCCACTTGACACTGGCTGCCAACTAGACATCGAGTCATTGACTACTACCCTCTGATCCCGACAATCCAGCCAGTTTTCTGTCCACCTTATAGCCCATTCATTCAGCCCATAATTCCTTAGCTTGCTTGCAAGAATATTATGGGAGACCATACCAAAAGCCTTGCTAAAGCCAAGTTATATCATGTCAACTTCTCTCCCTGGCATCCACAATGCCAATCATCTCAAAAACTTAGTTTATAAGGGCCACTTCAGGAGCAAATTTGTGTTCAACATCATAATAAAAAAAAAGGGGGGGGGTAGGCAGGAGGCAGGGTAAAGATGAACTTGTTCTGAGAGGCATGACTTTTTTCTAGACTACAGTCTACTTTGAAAATTAAAATGCTGATGCTATAAATGGTTAAAGGTTACATGAAAAGGTTAAGGGTGACATCATCTTGGTCTAGACATAGATACAGGGTGAACAGAAAATTTGAGAAAAGGGGGCTCTTTAGGCTAGCAGAGGTATGACAAGAGCCAATGGCTATATATTGAAGCTAGACAAATTCAGAATAAAGGAAGGGTTTGTGCTTTCTTCTTGTGATTCCTTTTCTTTTGGAAACTCGGAGAATCTAATAAAGGAAACAAGTTTAATTTTCAAGAATTACATAGTAAGTTGTAGTATTCTACATTTTTTATAGGTCCCAAACCACCTACTCATCATTAATTAAAATGCCTTGCTGTCACATGTATTAAGCATCCTGCATTTCAAAATGCCGATGTGGCACTTTAACACATCAGTTGATGAGTTTTAGTTAAAGCGCCCCCATCGTCATTTTGAAATATTGAATGCTTAATACACATGATGATAAGGCACGCTGGAGCATTTTAATTAGATTTATCCAGCAGACTCAATTAATCTGCTCCAACGCAGTCAAATTAGAACACTTTAGAGCACGTCTATTGGCACCCCTTTTGAGTTACCTTGGTGGCTTTCGAAATAAAAATGTTTTAATTTTCAAATATTCAATCACAAGTTCCCACATCATTCATGTAAAACTTGATTTTATTAAAATTACCTGATTTTTTTTACCATGACAACAAGTCAAATAGTATTTTTTCAATCAACTGTACTTCTAGAATGTACAATAGTTTTGTGCTGCTAAAGTGAGATTTAAGTGGCCAGATATAGTCATTACACTTTTACCGGCATAAGTGCTTGAAAGCCAGTCTAAATGCATAACAGTACAGAAGTTCATCACACCTAGGGTGCCTGTACATGAGTCTAGAGGCTGCTCTGACTCACTGTAATTGTAGTGTGCCAGAGCAGACTCAATTAATCGAGTCGGCTGTAGTGTGGTAATTACCGTGCTCCAGGCAACCTCCATATCTCGTGTATTAGTGTCCCCACACTTCAAAATGGCAAACAGGCACTTTATCTAAAGCTCACTTGATGAGCTTTAGATTAAGCACCCCCACCACTATTTTGAAGTGCAGGGGTGCTAATACGTGAGACACTCTGGGTGCTTGAATTTGAATGGCTCTCAGAGCCACTCTAATTAAAGCACCCCCCCCCCACACACACTCCCAGAGCATGTGTAAAAATGCCCATAGAGTGGTTTTAAAATGGCAGAACCCAGTCTAAGATAGACCTGGATCAATGTGCACTCAAACGTAACCAATTTAGGTTAGATCAGGGAGTCAAACTTCTGTACCAGATCAGTGATTCCCTTGGCTGTTGGTGGGTCCTTCTGCACTGGGCTAAAGTAATTTGTTTAAAAATCTTCCAAAAGCTTTGGAATAAAAACTGCCAGGGTTATTATTAGTTTTGAGAATATTTTATATTAATCTGCTGTTTTGTTTGGCTTACAGGGAAAGCTCTGTCTGGACAGATGTAATTAGGCTGAGGATAGTTTGCTGAAATCCTCTCCGCTAAAGTGATCTTGACAAGCTGTAGTTGCAACCTTAGTTTTACAGACATTGTATTACCAGTGCTACTTAAATGCATACATGGAGAAACAGAAAAAGTTTTTCACTTTCTCTGATGCTTCATAGGCCAGTGACCTTTATAAATGACAGCAAATCTCTGCTGAATGAAGGATGAAGGGAGAGAGGAAAACATTAAGATATTTTGTCCTACTTTTTTGTGGCATGTTGAAAACAATCACAAGGCCTATTTGTCATGCTCTAGCTTTGTCTCTGTTCCCCAGTAGTGTCTGACAGGCTGAATGAAGAAAGTGTAAGTGAAGATGAATTGGCAAAAGGTATCACTTCTGGTCTGTCTAATTTCGTACCAGATGAAAAATATATATAATATCAAGTTGGTTAAGTGAAAGAAATATTAAGATCAAGGAAACTGGTTGGCTAAAATAAGAGCCCTTTGGGCAATGAAAGGACCAAATGAATCAACCAAATCTGTCTCTCATAATTTAAGTACTTCAATTACTGCAAGTTATTTGTATCATTTAAAATAACAACAACCATCTTGGTTCTATTGAAAAGGAACACACGCACATACACGCATGCACAAAGAAGTTCCAGAAGTGCTGGGAAAATTTCCCTAATGGGAAGGATCATTAAATTGTAGACTTATCTCCCAAGGGGAAATATGTCCTTTTGCTTTGAATCATTTAGAACTAAACGCGAGAAGAAAAAAACGTTCAGGCAGACTGTAGGGGAAAATCCAGCATTAGTGGAGGGATTAATGAGATGACCTACTAGGATTTATCTACTTCTAGACTCTGTTTAATGTAAGGACATGCCTGAGGTGGGGTGATAGAAATAGCATAGGGTCTGTAAAGGGCTTTCCTTAGGTAAATGAGCACCAGGTCGCACGTTTTCTGCCAGAATTCTGGGGACAAGTGGTATTTTTGGTCTACAAACTTCTTTCTTCCCATATCAGCAGCTGCCTAGACAAAAGTTTTAAGATCCCCTGGGTAGTACTTATGAGTAGACGTTAAGGCTAAGGTTCTGCTAATGATCCCTATTTTCACCGCCCGGCCCCCCGAATCTACAATCTAGGCATGTGTGGGTTCTATTTCAATTCAGTGCAGCTGACATGCAACATTTACAGTCACCGTGCTAGCTAGCTGTGTGTGATTCCTTTGTACAGATCTGTGGAATACTTTAAGCCTGAAAGATGATAGATAGATCATGCTTGCGATGAACACACGCACATTCCTCTAGTGCTCTTGAGATTCAGGTAAATATAGAAAGCTGTTATTCCATAAAAATGTAACAACAGAATATATATTTATCAGTCAACAAGGTACATGCAGATTCTGAGCAAGTTAAGGCATAAGGTTGATAAAAAGACTCCACACTCATGAAGCATGGGTTTATTAGGAGATAAATTCTATGGGTTCTGAAATATCCCCAAGCCAAATGGACTGCAGCTTTCATCAACTATAAAGTCTGATTATCTTCCAGTTGATGGCAAAGAAAGTTTTGTTCTGGCTTCAATGGGAGAAGGATGAAATGCTTAGTTAAAAAATCCTTTATAAGAAACTAAATCACCAGTCCTGACTCTGATGTCATTTTCAGCAATTCTATGCCAGTATGATTTCACTGACTTCACTGGAGCTATTTCTGTTTAATAGTGTGCACGAGATAAGAACCATCTTCTGTTTTTTGAGAAATCAATGTATTTTTTATGCTGTCAAATTCTTTTTTTTTAATATTTTAAGTTTTATTCAAGTTTCTATTAAACTCTGCTAGCTAAGACCTTAGTTTTCAATGAACAAACATACCTATTTTTGATATTTTTAATGCAATAGTTTAGGGAGTAAGTGACAGAAATATTGCACAAACAAAAGTAAAAAAGACAAAGGTAGGTCCATTCCAAATACTTCAAACAATATCAACATTTTTGGAATGTATAACAAAAATCATTATTTCTTTTTCTACCAACTATGTAGAATAGCAAGTTTTATCCCTTCAGTGCATTCTTTAGGTACCAGATTTCTGTCACAGACACTATTATTTCAAACTTCCTGCCTGTTTGTAAGAAGTAGTCATCAAAAAATAGTGAAAGGCATGACAGAATGTCTAGCTGAAATTATACTCCCACTAAATTGATATGAGGCAGAGAGCGTGGGAGGCATAGAGACAGAGTGTCATCTAGATCTAGATTGATAGACACTGTATGACCTGATACTTCAGGGCAATGGGTGTAACAGTCACTTCATACACAAAGGCCTTAATGTGGTCTACAGAATGATTACTTCAGGTCCTGTTGTTCTTGTACATAATGGTGATAAGTTTTGCATGAAAATGGGGCACTGATGGCTTCTTATTTAGGCTAGAGTTTTTAGGAGCTGCATCAGCTGGTACAAATGCAGTATGATGAGCTGACTGTCGCCCCACTAACTTGGGGATTCTAAAATCAAGGTACTAAGAATCAATACTAAAGTAATAACTTATTTTGATTCCTCATATATGCCCTGCATCTGTTTGTTTGTTTTTTAACCAGTAGCAAATATTGCCAGAGTTTGCTGGGTTTAGCGCAGAGCTTTGTGATAGAGCAATGCTGTTCCAATGGTTGCAGCTTCAGCTCCAGATTTTGACTACCTGTGTTCTGCCACAGACTGCTGGTTTGGCAAGTCAGTTAGTTTCTCAGTGATTCAGTTTCCCTTCTGTAAATTGCACTTCCCTACTTCATTGAGGAGTTGTGAGAATCAAGAAAGATTGTATGGTAATAGAAGCCATGAGATACCTAAAGTAGAATCTCTGTACACACAGTTTATATAGTCCACAAGCCTGGTCAACAATCAGGAAAACCATGTTCTCGGGACATCATATGAAATATCACAAGATCTTGCTTGCTAAACATACAGACAAATGGATCCCATCACAAGGTCTGCCCTGCCAAGCCCCAACCTTAGCTAACCATATCTGCTTTCTCTGTTCTTGCTCTTGGCCTCAGAACTTCACTTATAAAGATCCCATTACCAGACTGACTTTTGCCCCTAAAAAAATCACTCTTTTCTCCTTCAACTTTGTCATCTTCATACCTAAACAACTCTACTTTCTGACTTAAATAAACTGTATCCACCTTTTTTCCCCACCTTTGACTCCCCTTCTATCTCTAAATAGGAACTCACTGCTTCTTTCAAAGTTAATTGCTAAAACACAAAATGACATTTCCTCTCCCCTTAGCTTGACCTTCCCATCCCTCCTCCCTTCATATATTTCCTTCCCTTTTTTGTTCCCGGTACAGATATTTGTTGTCTGCCCTATTCCTATGATACCTCCGCTTGCCACAGTGACCCCATCTCAAACCGTATCCCCTACTTTTCTGTTTAACCTTTTTAATCTCATCCTTTTCCCTGATAAAATAAGCATGACTTGGTATCTCTTCTCTTAAAATCTTACCTGCTTCTCAAAACTAGCCCCTCATCTCCCTACTTTGTTTCCTCACTAAGTTCACTGAATATACCATCTACAATTGCTGTCTGAAGTTTTTCTCAAGTTCCATCCTAGATGCTCTCTAATCCACTTTCCCCAAGTTTATACTTACTACTTCTGAGCCATATCCCAGAACAAGTAATCCATCCTCATCCATCCAACTGCTTTTGACACAGCTGTGCTCCTCTTAATCTTGTTTTTTCTTGCCTACCATAACTGTCCTCTCCTGCTTCTGACTGCTCTTCCAGTGTATCTTTTAAAGCAGGGGTGGGCAATGTTTTAGGGTGGAGGGCTGCTTACTGAGTTTTGGCAAGCTGTTGAGGGCCTCATGGGTAGCCCTGTCCCTTGACAGGTGCCCAGCCCCCTAGTCACCATCTTGTGACCAAAAGTCCTGCCCCCTAACCCCTGACTTTTGCCACCAGAAATCCTTCCCCTTCCCCAAGAAGTACTCCTTTCAGCAAGGGATTTTGCCATCTTGGAAGCAGAAACATACCAAATTATATTCTAAAAAGCAAACACCTACAGCAGTCATTAAATTGGTTTAAAAATATTTTTGTCCTGATTTACATGCATTTGTGTAGTGTGTGTGTGTGTATGTGTTGTGTGTGTGTGTGTGTGTGTGTGTACACACACACACACACACACACACACACACACACACACACACACACACTCTTACCAGCGGGGCCTTGTGCTTCCCAGTCCGGCATGCAGCCAGGAGCCACATGGTGCCAGAGCAGGGCAGGGACAGGAACAGTGAAATGGCTGGGGGTTTGGCAGGGGTGGGCTGCTCACTCCTGCTGAGGGCTCCTGCTGGGTCCTACTGCCCATGGCTCATTTCAGCTTTGACAGGCAGCCAGGAGCAAAAAAATATTAATTTATTAATTTTTTTAGGGGCCCCACATGCCAGATAGAATGGCCTAGTGGGCCAGATCTGGCCCATGAGCCATATTTTGCCCACCCCTGTTTTAGAGGATTCTTTCCATGCTCTGTCCATCTTCCTTTGAGTAGGTCACCTGCTGCTTCTGTTGTCTTGAATTATTGTCCAGTTATTATCTCCTGTTCAGCTGTTGTCCTGATGCCATATTAAATTGTGATTCATTTAATATAGAAAAGTAAAAGTTTAAACTATGGTTCATCCTGAATTCTTCCTGCTTCAGATACAAGTGCTAAATGTTTTACTTGGAGATAGACATCTTTCCTAGAAGCTTAATTACTAATTAGCCATTTTGTTTTGTAGAATGTTAACTGGAAGATATTCAACAGATTCTAGTTTCTAAACAGTAATGGCTAGACTCCAAACATTATTTAACAATTCTGTTTCTGCTGGGGAGGGGGCAGATTATGCTGGGGGGGAAGAGGGCTGCTCTGATTAGGGTTACCTCTATATTGAGGTTTTGTTAATAACATGTAGATCCTCTCTAAGTGTTTTTATAATGTATTTTAAAAAACAATTAACTTGCATCAATTTAGAAATATCTAAATACAAAGAAAACACCAGCAGGAAATGTCTTTGTCAGTGACTTCACCACCAATGTCTTTCACTTTAGGCACTGGACTGAGATTTAGAATTTTTAAGATTTCTTCCTAACGTTCTTAAAGACTCCCTTAGGGATCTTTGGCATGTCAAAAAATAGAGGCACAGGCAAAACTCAAATATAATAAAGGGTTTAGTCCATCTGTCTGTCTGTCCATAATACTCTTGGAGCACTCTGGTTACTGAAACAACCAATCAGAGTGCTCCAAGAGCGTTATGGACAGGAGGCATTGGCAACTTGGCAGAGCGCCACAATCACGGTGGGAATAGAAGTAATGGAGCTGCTCCCCTGGCCCTACTCCCTGGAGGCAGCATGGGGTGCTGGATGACAGGGACAGCGGGACAAGCTTCCGCCCTTCCCCCCCGGCCCTGGGAGGCAGCAACAGCTTGGGGGGTGGGGGGAAGCTAGGGTTAGGTCTAGCAAGCTTCCCCTCCCCCTGTCATTCTTGATGGGCAATTCACTAGTTGTATAATAAGATTATGATTTCCTTTGTCTGCATGGTGTACATTTAGACGACATTCTATGGAACAGTTTGTTACTATTGGCCCTGGTTGGTGCCTCTGTCTGCTACTGCAGTACATACACACAAAAAGTAAGAAAGTCTTAAAAGGATCCCATCTCATGCCCTCTTAAAGAAATGTAGCCACTTAGAGTTCAATATCCAGCATTGGCATTATCTTAGTATAGCTCTCCATCACAATATCTTCAGGTGTAGAGGAAGAGGAAAATGAACCTGGACTTAGCCACTGTAACATCAGAAATGAGAAGCCAGACTTCCCTGGGTAGAGTACTTACGGCCTTTGCCTCCAATTTAAAGCTGTCCTTGCCTTTTGGGAACTCCATACAAGATGATGTGGAAAACGTCCAGGTGCATCCCCACAAGTGGGAAGATGCAGTTTGTGGCACCTCAAAGCATTTTGAGGTGCCATGAAATGCATGGGGCATTTGTGATTCTGTTCACAGTACTCATTATTTCACCATATTTTTCCAGTGGCTCTGATTCTGTTCATCATACCAGTTTTAGTGTTTATACTGCTACAGTTTTATTAGCTTCAAAGTATTTATTTCCAGTGTGGCAACAAAATTAGAAATTATTTGCAATGTTGGGGGAAAAATTGGATACCAGGAAATCCTGGTATCTAAAAAAACCCACACCAGAAAAAAAAGCAGGGTGGCGCATGTGGCTGCAGCCACATGCACTGCCTGAAACCAGAGCCTGGCCAGATAGGTTCCACTGCAGCCCTGGGAGGCCCTCAGGACCCCAGGTAAGACTGCTGGGGCCAGCTCACATCTTCTACCCCACCCAGGGCAATTTGATGTATGCCAGAGTGCACATGCAGGAGTGTACCCAGAGACAACTAGCAGCAGTACAAATATGTGCCGCTGCTATTTGTCCTAAGGGGAACACATGTTTCTGCTCACAGGGATGCACTCTACCTATTCTTTTCTAGAACTGAAATCTTCCCACAGCTCTCCAGAGGAGGACTGAATCAGAAATAATATTTGCAAAACACTCTGAAGGGAAGAGGTGCTAACTGTTATTAGTGAATTACTAAAAAAAATAGTTTGGATTACACACTTTGTAAAAAAACAAATTGGTTCTGGATTAAGCAGTATGCATAAAAAAGGAAAAAACAATATTAATTCCCCTTAAATTATGATGGCCCAATCTTTTTTGTTGCGATGATGAGCAAAACTCCCTTTACTTCCATGTAATGAGGACTGGGTTTGCATAGATAAAGGGAAGACTTCCTCTCATTGTATAGAGCAGGGGTTGTCAACCAGGAGCATATGTACCCCCAGGGGTACTTGGGAAGGCCTTAGGGGGTACGCATGGGCAGGTTGCGACAGAGTGTTGCCACCCACCACCCCATGCTGCCGCATCCCAGGAGGCCCAGAGGCAGAGGAGGGAGAAGCAGCTGCTGCCACCACCACCCCATGCTGCCACCACAATGCATCTGGCTGTGTGCCACCCTCCCCCCCTCAGCCCCTGCTCCATGCCTGGCCACACGCCACCCCCTCCCTACCACCTGACATCTGGCTGCGGGGGGTACACTTGTTAAAAAGTTTGAAAACCCCTGGTATAGAGGACACTTCAGAAAATAAAACTGGCTGGACTTCACACTGTTAGGAAATCTAATTATAAATACATTTTTTTTACACCTGTAATAAGTTTGCTTTTCAGTTTCTTGTTTCCCTTGCCCACACTCTCTCAAAAGTTTCTTGGCATACTGTACAACGACTATTTGGTGTCTCAATGAGTTTTCACATGCCTATAAAACATTCAGAAATGGCCCCATTAATGAAGGCTACAAGATTTAATGGACCATTCTGATGTAGCATTTCCCAAGTTTCTAAGCCTCATTGTGCAACCAGAGAATCAGGTTGTTTTGCTGTGATACACTTATCAGTATAAAAGTTTTTCCAAGTGTATTTAACAACTTGAAATGTTGATTTAAACCTCCTGATTAGAAGCCTGATATGAAACACAGAGACTATAATTCAATATATAATAGTTGAACAGAGAGATAAATATTGAAGCTTCTAGACAACAATACATGTCTTTTTTCTGTAAGAAATGTTAGTACAGTAGATTAAGCTTCACACATTTAGGGACATATTTCCAAAACATTTATCTTACATTTAATATATTGTAGTTCACTTTGTTCCCTAGGTTATAGTCCTGAAAGTTAGTATACAATTTATTGGTATGAGATACCTAGCCAAATTCTGCGTGCTTTACCTAGGTAGAGTCCATACATATAGCTTTTATATAAGTAGTCAGTATTATAAAATAATCATTTGACAATTGTTACTGTATACAGAAATAACCCAGTCTTTTTTTTATACTTTTAGTGTAAAGTCTAATGACAGTAATTCAGATATCAGTAACTACTGGTATATTTTGACTTATTATTGAGTATTACTACATGTTCAAAATATTGATTCTCTCTGGATTCTACAGTTTAATGTTTTTAAATTAAATTCATCCAAAATTTTGAGGTGACAGATGACTTGATGGGTTTTTTTTTCCTTTCATAAATTTCCAAAGGGTCTGATTCTGTTCACCATACCAGTTTCAGTGTTTATACTGCTACAGCTTTATTAGCTTCAGTGGATTAATTCCTGACTTGCACCAATAAGAAATGAGAATCAGACTTGCTGAGTTCCATAGCAGTTTGCCAGAGTAGCCCCAAATCCTAAGGTGCCTAAGAATTGTTTCACATAGGAAAGCAGGAAATTAAAGATCAAGGAAAAAAAAGATGAAGCCCTTTTGATACCACATGACTCCATGGATAGTTACAAAAAAATGCAAATTAATACAGTCTGTAGTGCAGTTTTGAAATGCCCATGAGAGAGCAGGATATATTTTATTCTGCCTCCTCCATCATCAAAAAAAAATTACCAGTTAAGTTATGGTTCCAGAATCCTTGTTGGTGTTAGTGATGTGAAGATTGAAAGAGCAAGAGAGAGACCACAGCTTGATTGTTTTTTGATGTCGGGTTGAGCTTCATGTTTTGACAGCTGGGGAAATCAAGTTGTGACTTGTAAACTGAGTAAATTTGATGTGAAAGTCATTGGAAAAGTGTAAGTGGGGAATACTAAGATGTCATTTTACCTGAGTCATTTTTATGGCTGTACCCAAATTTTAAATGCAAACTAAGGGTTCAGCCCAGTGATCAACTCAGGAACAAGATGCTGCTGATATATTAAATGACCTAATAAAATATTCTACCTTAGGCAACCTTTTGACTACATCCATTATATTATAGAGTAGCCAGTCACCCAGAGTAGGTATAATTCACACACAAAAAACTGTGTTAAAAGTAATAGACAGGATGTGCCTGTATAGACTACCATATGGGAACTTTAAAAAAAAATCCACTTAAGTCAATAGTACTTGAAAATGAAGGGGGTGAGGTTTAAATATCCCATTTTTAATTCATCCTGATTTGTCTCCATTGTAATAGCAAATGCTGCTCAACTTCATGAGGTTCTCTTGGGTTACTGAGACTTGACATTTAAAGGCAAAGATCCTTAATTTCATTTCCATACAGTATTTGACAAGCATTTTTTCTTTAGTATTAGAGCAAATGTTACTTAAAACATGATATATGTTTTCCAGATTGCTGTAGAAATAATTGATAGACTAAGCAAAAGATCCTGCCATGTTCAGTAAGTACTGTATTTACTCAAATTTAAGACAAGGTCCTCCTCCCTACTCAGCATCAGGGAACCAAATCTTGGATTTGAGTACAAGTAAAACAAGCAACCACTATGACCCTGGACAAGGCCAGGATGGTTCATACAACAGGCAGAGGGTACATGGAATAGGGGGAGCATGGGGCAAGGGGGTACCCAGTATCAGGGAGATCTCAGGGAAAGGGGGTGTGCAGTGCTGCGGGGAGCACAGGGAAGGGACACACAGTGGACAGAAAGGGCACAGGTGACGGGTGTTACAGAGGGAAAGGAGCACAGGGAAAGGGTGTACTGAGCAGGGGAATCATGAAGAAGCACAGAGCAGTGGGGAGCATGGGGAAGAGAGGTATGCAGAGCATCGGAGAAGGTGCTCTAGCCCCAACCCTGCCCCTACTCCAAGCTGAGGGATAAAGCCAGAGCCAATGCTACTGCCTGACTTGGCCAGGTACTCCATGCCCCTGGTAGATCCAGAACCAGAGTAGCTGCAAAGGCAAGCAGGTGGGGGTGGGAAAAGCACCAGAGGGGGACAAATGGCAGGAGAGGAAGACAGGCACAGTGGAGGGCAAGTAGCAAGATGGGGACAAGAGGCATGTGGCAGGTTGCCTGCCCCTCAGCCATTGTTTTCCTGACACTACTTTCACCTTGGCTGGGGGGGGAACGGAACAGGGACGGTGATGAAATTTACGAGGAACCTCCAGTTACTAGATCCTAGATGTGAAAAATTAGAACACATTTATAATTTTCCATGTCTATAATCTAATAAATGGAAGGTTGTCTTAAATCCAAAAGTCATCTTGAATGTGGGTAAATACAGTATTAAATAAATGTATGGGTTACTGGGTCTCTCTGAAATTGGTAAGCACATGAGATGATGTGCCTTTTTAAGTAAAATGGCAGTATTCTCACTCTTTACCATGTCTAGTCTGAAGTGTACTGAACTGTGAGATTTAATAACAAATTATTTATATTGCATCTATATAAGGACCTATGAGCGTATTCCCCACAGCTTATTCTAAACTTCATAAAAGTAAAGTTTGCAAGACTGGAGAGGGGAAGATGTGATATTAACTATAGTGGTTAAGGATTATTAGATGTTCCCAGTGCACTGACTAATACGAGGAAATCCTGTTTACCCTACCAAGGTGGGGAGGAGGAGAAGTAGGAGGACAGTCTGTTCTCTTTTTAGCAGAGGACTCTGCTAATGGGCCTGCTGGTTATCTTGCTTTCATATCTCTTTTCAGTATTCAAGTTTGATAAATATAATGTGAATCTTTCGAGGACAATAAAATTTTAGCTCAGTTGATGTCACTGGTTAAAATCGGAATAATTTCCAAAGGGCCAGAATTTCATTCTATCCAACTCTTGGACTTGACCATCAAGCTTCAGGAATCTGTCAAGATATAGTAGGACCACCTAATTTTTTCTTATTGCAGTTTCACATGAGACACTTACTTTTTTTTTTTTTAAGTCAGCTTACTGGTTTGGAATTCTCTACAAGTCACTGGGCAGAAACTGAGTTGTCTACAAGTGTTCTTGAGCCACTAAAGTATCCTCTATCTATGCTTTCCCATATATTTGCTCATCTGAAATAAATATTGGGCCAATATATATAATCTTGTAACACACACAACTTAATTCCAAAAGCACACCTTCCTTGGGTTTCCAACAGGGCCAGCATAATCAGCCAGGTAGCACAGGCAGTGCCTTGGGCAGCAAATTGGATGGGGTGGTAAAAACTGTGCGCAAATTGGGGGTTGCCTCAGGAGTCTGGACATGCCCTTACAAGGGAGGGTTTCACAAATCCTTACACCACTACTCGTTCCCAACACCAATTCTTTATTTCCATTTATTATTTTTCATAATCAATTCAGCAAGGAAATAAAAGAAAATCAGCATTTCATGGGATCAAGATCTAAATTTGCTGGTGTCTAACTGTAACAAGGAGCCAGGAATGTCCTCTTACTTCAAGGGTGGCAAAAAACTTCAGGGAGCCCGAGGTGCAGGGAGTTCCTTGCCAGGAACCTGGAAACCTAGGCCATAAGGAACCTGGGCCATAAGGGATAAGCTGCAGGCACCCATTGCAGAGTAAGTGGCTCAGCAATAAAGCAACAGGGCAGAGTGGCCTGGGCAGCAGAGTGCTAACTGCAGTGCTGGTAGCACAGCAATAGTACTGCAGGATGGAGCTCAGCCTGAAGAAGGACACTGTTGCAGCAGTTAGCCCAGTCTCGGAACCTAATTGAGGACACCTGCAGTGGACCAAAGGGAGGCACATGACTCCCAGGATTCTGGCTTAGTGGATATAAAAGCCCAGCGCTGAGTCTGTGGAGGAATCCTGACTCTGGAGAATGCAAGAGAAAGAGCTCCTAAGCAGAGAGGCTGCAGGGGACTTCCAGATGGATTCCTGAGCTGCTGTGGTACTCTGCAAGTAAGGCACAGGGGGCTTGCAGGGGAAAATGACCAGGATAGGGGCAGGTTTGGGTTGCATTGCCAAAGAGCTGAGACTTAAGTTCGGACCCAGTATGGGGCAGTTTGGTTTACAGCCAACAGGTTTATTCTTTTGTTCATAGTAGACCAGTGGTTTTCATCAGAACTAGCAGGGGTTCTACAGAGATCCTAGGGATGCCCAAGAGGCATGTGATTACCTAGAGCCCTACCCGAGGTTAGGATGTAGGTACAGCCATGTGGCTGCCAAGATGTGGAAGCCTGAGACCTAGAGGTGTAAGACTAAAGCTGAGGGGGGGAAATCTGAGCTCATGAGGGGCAAGACCAGAGCTCTCAAAGGGGTGTAGTCCCGAGACCAACAGAAACAAGACCATAGCCTCTGTGGAGTGAATCCTGAGCCCATGAGAAGTGAGACCAGAATCCCGGAGGGGTGACACCTGTATCCACAAGGGACATGACCAGAACCCTTGAGGGGTGAATCCTGAGCTTGAGAGGGGTGAGACTGGAGCAGTGGCGAGTCAGTACCAGGACTAGGGCCCCAAGCTAAGGTGGGAGCAACATGGACTGAAGCCCAGAGGCCAGGTGTGATGCTGGAGGCTGAAAAGGCACCTAGAGGCCTGAGCAGGGCCCACTGGGACTTTTAAAGACATGGAGGCCTGAAAGGGTCCGATCTTGGACTAGAGCCAAAGGCCCATCCAGACAATTAACTGGTAATATCTGCAAGGCATAGGCATGACTGTTGGGGAGGCCAGAGGCCATGAAATTGGGGGTCTGACTTGCTGATCTGTCAAGGTCCCTTCTGACCCTACAAACTATAAAACCTACCAACTATGAAATTGACCACTATGCCTTGTGGTATGCTGGTGCACTGCTTAACAATGGACAAGAAGTTGATCTGGGTCCTGGACAGCCTTTTCCCAGGTTTAAAAAAATCCAGCAAGGCAGGGCAGGTGAGAGAGTGGAGGGGAGAAGAGAGAACTAGAGCACTTGACTTCCTCATTTAAACCTGGGACTGAATGGGGCACCCAGCCTAATGAATTTATGATCACTGTTCTTAGTCTAGCGACCAAACCTGCAATGTTTTGTTAGGATATTTTCCTCTATCTCTAAAACATAGTAACTTCTAGTCCATTACTTCCAGAATGATTATAAATTTCCTGCATTGTGATCCACCATGCCAAATATGTTCATTAAATATAGGCAGTAAGGACTACCTGGGCAAATCTATATGTACAACTAATGCAGTGCAGTTCATGCAGGAATTTATTGCTCCCAGGCACAGAATTTGCACTTGTGCCCAGGACCACATTACACTGAGCAGGGGCTGAGCAATCTCGGCTAGCAGTGGGCTCCAGGGGTCAGCTTGCCAGCCTAGGGCTGCTCCACCACAGCTCAACATGCTGCAGAGGGACTCACTGGGGCACAAGAGTGCTACAGTGTGGGCCTACCCAGCGGGCAGCCCCAACAGTGAAGCACCCTCATGTTCCAATTGATCCCATTAACATGTACATGTGCATTTTGCCACATGCAACTATGCCACAGTACAATAGTACTTGTGCTGGGCAGTACTATCCTATAGTAGTGTTAATTTCTGTGGCCTAACAGAGCTGCACTTGTAGACAGTGATGCTTTACTGTGGAGCTAATTGGTCAATGTGCCCACTGAGTGTGAACAGCACTAGGAGCAGATAGCATCTGAGAAATTTGGATCTTGATTCATATGTTATGCTAGAGAAAAATATTTCCAACAGATTTCTCCTCCCCTATGACCCCCACCCCCCTGCTTGCATCTTGACCATCTCACCATCTTTGAAGTTTCTGCAAGGTCTGTCCAGCTTGGAATCTGTCTGTTATACAAGTACACCTAGCCACAATCCAGTGCAATAATACAAGGCCAACTTTCTAGTGGTTAAGATGTAATTTTTTTTTTTTTTTTTTTTTTTTAATTCTAAGTTCAAGGAGAAAATCTGTGTGCACCTTAGATTAGCTTGTGATGACAATATCCAGTGCACCCTTGTGAAGAAATAGTAATTGGATTAGGGAGTAAAAACAGGGTTAGCTTTTAGCTTTCATTTCACGTTAGATTTTCACAAAGTAGCAAGCCAGGATGAAAATAGAAGCTTCAGAAAGATGACCTGCAGAAAAGTTATACCACATGCCTGGATTCTACACTTACTTTCACCAGCATTGTAATGATTTCTATTAAATTATTCCTCATTAAATCTGGTGTCAGAGCAAAGTCAGATCCACAGTAACATTAGGAAGGTTATCTTAAAATTATCATTAAGTGCATATGTAATTTTTGGACCCGAATTCTACTTTCTGTAACCTCACTTTTTTTTTTTTTTTTTTTTTTTTAAGCTGGTCTGGGATCTGGACACTTTTTTTTTTTTTTGTAGAGGTCATTGTAGTGTAAGTGGAGCTTCATAAAGGAACCTAACTTGCTGTGATGCCACAACGTTCAGGAGATTTACTGATATACTTATACCAGTTTTCAAGTAGCTGACTACTGACTGTTTTCTCAATGCAATACATGACACAACTCTGAGGTATCTCTTCTTCAAGGTTCACTATTAATTAGTTTTATATGGTTGACCACTGAATCATGCAAACAGATTAAGACTCTGCAAAGATATGAAGAGCTTCTCTGAATGCTTGTACCCTGAATAAGTTGAAGAGGTAAGAGGTGAATCTTGTAAGTTCCAATAACTAGGTAAAATGGGATGGATAGGTTGACATGTCCTGTCTCTCATATGGAATTGGGGACTACAGCACAGAAGGTCCTGTAGGGTAGCCAAGCATAGGGGGGAAGGACATCAAAACCTATGTTTTCTGTTGTTACTTGAGTTATCCATAAAGCCAAGCCCCAAAAAGATACAAGTTTGGGCTGAATATAAAGTGTATACTTTGTTTTGGGTAGAGTAGGAACTGCAACTGCTTGGTGGCATCAAAGTCCCATGGTAGCATATCTGCTCTGTGACTGAAACTTATTTTTAAGGAAATAATTATGAGTGGCAAGTAATCAATGTTGGAAGTAAATAGTCAGAGGGGTAATGATTTCTGCTAAAATTTATGCAACTACTGGGGCCTGTAAAAAGTTGTACAAGTGTTGACTACTATGGACCCATGAATTGTGATGCCTCCATTTAAAAAAAAATAAAATAAAAAAATCATCATTTTAAATTTATTTATATGTTTTATTTTTTCCTTTTTTGGTTAGCTGAAGAACATAATTTGCTTTGAGGAAGTTGGGATTTCTTCCTAATTAATAACTTTTAGGTTCTTACAGCATATTTACAAAGACATTCAAATATCAAGAAATGAATACGGTGAACTAACTTTTTTTTTTTTCCTCTTCTTTTTTTTTTTTTTTCCCCCCCTCCTTCTGTATGTGTGTAAAATAGCACTTACCTTTTGATACAAAATCTAGTGTGCACTGAAATTTTATGTAATTTTCTTTTTGTTCCGATACAAAAGATTGACACTTTTGGTTAGAAAGAAAAGGCAAATTGTTTGACAATGTTTATATATCCATGGCAACAGAAGACAAATAAACTTAGCCAACAATTTTTTTTGAAAAAAAAACCCCATGCATTTCATTTACCTTTGGAAAAGAATGATTACAGTATTCTGCAACCGAAGCCTTAATTTTCTGGGAGGTCTATCCAGCTCAGAAACGCTTCTGTTATGAAAATAGGCCTAACCACATTCCAGTATAATGATAAATACACGGCCAAGTTTCTGGTGGATAAAATCCATTTTCATTCTGAATTTAAGGGGAAAAGTGTTTTGCCCTTCCCAAGTGTTTGCATCATCCCAAACTAAAATTAGCTTGGGATGATGATACCCAGACCACCCTTTTTGAAGAAACACTAAAAAAAATAGTTAAGCAGTTTTGTCCAATTTGTGTTCATGGTCACAACCAGTAAGACATAAGGAAAAAGTAAATCAATTTTGAAAAGTGCCTTTTTCTACTTACCAACCCTTAATGCAAATGGCTGAAAGCAACTCTAAGTGAACTGGCCAATGGCAAGCTCCTGTTGTGCAGGATTAATTCCATCAAGGAAAGTTGGCAGAGGCAATCTCTTAATTTTTTCCTGCTGTAGTAGCACCTGGCCCAAGGTATTAGGGAAATGGCAGTAGCAGACCAAAAGTGAGGTTGAGCAGAACAGAGCTCTTCTGTGACAAATCCTTCATTAATGTCCCTGAGCTCCCCTGTAACTCCAATGTGCACCAGGCTCAGAAAACTAGACCCAGCTCCATGACAGCTCCTGGATCCAACTGAGAATTCAGCCTTCTGTATGCTACACTCTCCAAGTGTGTGTTGTGTGTGTGTGTGTGTGTGTGTGTGTATTTTATTTGAACTACTGTATCAGCTACAGAACTCTGGCATATACTGTATACCTACACATAGTACAGCCTGGGCCCTACTCAAAAGAGTTTTATGAATGATGGGGAGACAAGTCCCAATTGAGTTTTGCATCCCTATGGTTTTCATATTGGTGCTATAGGGTCTGTTTTGAACTATTTCCCATTCTGCTGAAGCTCATTAAGGTAAAAGTGAAAAGATCAATAGCTTATTATCTTCCTTTTTCAGCCAGCATCATGCCATACTACAAAACTCCAATTAACTAGAACTTCCTTAGCCATCTCTTCCTTAGAAGAAAGTTAAAAAAAACAAACTAGCATCACGTGTAGTTGTCAAATGACTGTTTGGGATTACTGAGTATGTCAAATGCAGAGATTGTGCGACTACTACTTGAGGAACTGGCAGTCATAAAGATTTTTTTTTTTTTTTTTTTTTTTTTTTTTTTTTTTTTTTAAAGCATCTCAAGGCCTCTTTGAAAAGATTGCTGCTTGGATAGACTGAGGAAGTATTTCCTGAATCTTTCACACTGGGGTATGGGTAGCCAGGTCTGAGACTTGGGGATTGAGGTGCAAAACAGGAGAAGCAAACAGAATCCAGGGACAAGTCAGGTCAGGAAGCCAGGAGGTCAGCCCAAGAGTGGAGTCTAAGAAGAACTGATTCAGGAAGCCAGGAGTTTAGGCAGAAATCAAAGTCAAATAGCACACTGGGGTCTGGGGTTGGATTGAGCCCTGGTGCCTTGACACTTTTTTTTTTTTTTTTTTTTTCTTCTTCTTCTTTCCTGCACAAGGGTTTATATGGAAGGGAAGCAAAGAGGCATATTTGACACTATGTAACCACTCTGGTGACAAAGAGTGGCCCTGCTGAAGGCTTCAGTCTAGCCTTGCCATGTCTGGGTGGTCCGCTGTGGAGTAGCGGGTCTAGATGAGTGGCCATGGTGACCAGGCTGAGGCCCCAGTTTCAAAGCTGTGGCCTAACAATCCAGTAAGACCAGAAATGTATCCAGGATTTTATGAGGCGGGGGGAGGGATACAGGAGCAGTGAGTGTTGCTACAGATATGGTTGCATACCCTACTCTCAACCCAGCCCTGCCACCAGGGCAGGCAGACCACGCTGCAGGAACAGCAGTGGGGGATTTTTTGCAAGTCCTGAAAGCAGGTAAGCATTCTTCCCTCTTCTCTTCCCTTCCCACACCTACCACTGCCCCTGCTACTCTTCCCACTGTCATGAGGGCAAGGAGAAATCCAGAGCTACTCCATCCATTCTGCAGGGCACCAGGCTTTCCCTGGATGGTGATGGGTAGATGGATTTCCTTCTCCCTGCGCCTGCTTCCTGGCTGACTGGGACCACAGAGGGGAGGACTAAGCAGGACAGGGGAACCCAAATGAACCTGGCCCCCACATAGCATGACTGGGGTGGAATATTGGGTCCCCTGGCCCCACAGTGGGGATAGCAACAGTGGTAGGTGAAGGAGGAGGGAACATGCCTCTGACCATGGAGGGAAAGGTCTGGGAAGGGGGCATTAATTATTATCTTCTTTAGGGACTTAAAAATCCCTGGCTGCTGCTTCTCCCACATGGTGGGGGGGGGGGGGGGGAAAGGGGGGGGGGACAATATGACTGTGACTTAACTGGGCAC
>NW_005842019.1:1606847-1621911 GCF_000455745.1 Alligator sinensis | reverse complement strand
TGTGGGGAAAGGGGGGGGTGACAATATGACTGTACCTGAACTGGATCCTGCCCTGACTTTAAAACAATAGCTGTCAATTCTAGAGAAACTCCTCATGCTTCAGACCTCTTTAACTGATGCTTGTTCCTTTCTTTAGAGAGGGACAAAAGGCAGGCCTTCTGGTTCATGGAAAATCTCTCCTCTCTCTCTTTCCCCACATTGATTTGATTCACATTCAATTGAAATAAATTTCATACAAATCAAAAGCTCTGCCTTTTTACAAGAACAAAATTCACTGAGGAGCTAGAAAGGGTGTTCAAGGTACTTTGCTTCATGATAGACCCACCAGTGGATTGCCTCTAAGGTTCTGTGATCCTCATATGCCAAGCAACCCAAACGGGGATCCAGGCCAGAAACCCTTAGGGCCCTGCCTTCATTTTGATGGAAATGTATTGTGGATGTTTCAAACAAAAATAACTGGGACTTAATGAAATGGCAGTCTGAAAAATGTTAAACCACCTCTACTTTGTGTAGTCACTTGCACTGAAGCTAATCGGTAATTAATATAGAAAGGTACCTACTTGGAACAAGTAATTGATGCACTCTCTGCAAGTCACAGAAGAATTGGCTTCCTTGTGGGCTTTGTGCTGTTTACTGTGCATTCTAAGTGCAAGGCCAGATCTTTTCAGTAATCATCAACGTTTCTATTGCCAAAGTAGAAGAACAGTCAAATATTTCTAAAACCAAGAAAGCTACAAAACTCCAGGTGCTTATAGCATACTCTTCACTGAGCATAAAGTGATCACAATGTCCAAAAAGCAATAACTGCATCATGAACTCCATTTTTAATTTCTCTGTGTGTAATATTCCTTAGGGGGAAATATCAAGCTAGGCCAACAATCCCATATTATACTAATCAAAATCCCACTGGAGCTTGAAAGTTTTTTAACTAGACCTTCAAGTACGGGGAGTCAGGAGGAGAAAAAGGAGGAGATAGCATCATTGGAGCTTAAACCCCACACTTACAGGAAAAACTATTTTAATTTTTTTTAAATATTTGTTGGTCATGGCAGGGCTGAGTATAAAGGCAAGGGGGAACATATGATTCAGCAAAGTACTTAAATGAATGTTTATCTTCAGATGTGAACTATGCCACTAATAGGGCTGTGCAAAGCTTTGGATCGTAATTCGGATGATTCAGAGGCCGAATCTATAAATCTGAATCGAATCGCTGGAAGATTTAGGCTTTCTGAATCAAATTGGAGCTTCCGATTTGGAAAAGATTCAGAGATTTGGTCATAGAGTATAACGGGGAAGCAATGAGTTATCTATAACTTCATTGTTTTTTGGCTGATTTGAATTAAGCTTGCAGGGATGGTAGCCTCTGCTAACAGCATGAGGTGTGCCAAGTTTCAAGGTGGTAGGTGCAGGGGGTTCTGGGAAACCACCTCAAAGTCTTGAAATTAAAACTCATGTCATGTGTGTTAAGCCACAATGGGGTGAAAACCGCAGGGATGGTAGCTCTTGCTGAGGCCAGAAAGCATGCCAAGTTTCAAGGAGGTAATTGCATGGGATTCTGGGACACTGCATCTCAAGCTGCTGACAAGCAAACTCATCATATAGGTGACACTGTGTGTGTTAAGGCACAGGGGGTGAAAACTGCAGGGGTGGTAGCCCCTGCTGAGGCCACACAGCCTGCCAAGTTTCAGTGAGATAGGCACAGGGGTTTGGGGGAAACTGTACCTCAAGCTGCAGACAAACAAAACACAAGACACGGGTGACACCGTGTGTTAAGGTGCAGCAGGGTGAAAGCTGTAGACCTGCTAGTCCCTGCTGAGGCCATGAAGCCTGCCAGCTGTCAAGGAGATAGGTACAGGGGTTCTGGGGCCCTGCACCCCTAGCTGCTGATGGGCAAAATTTGTGTTGTGTACTTGTGGGACTGTCTGTTTTGGGGCATAGGGTGGGGGGAAGAAACCTATTGCAGGCCTGGCTGCTAAACTACTGTGTTACCAATCAATCCTGATTCACTCAGGAACCAGCTCAATACACAGCAGCTAGCTCCTTGATAATGAGTAAGGATTAACACCTACAAAACCACAGACTAAGGAGAGGAAAGAATCAATACATAGCTGGGAACTGCTTCTGGCCCAAGACAATGAGTTGCACAAGCACCCATGTTGTGAGTTTTGTCCATCAGCAGCTAGGGGTGCAGGGCCCCAGAACCCCCCTGCACCTCTCTTTAACAGCTGGGCCTAGCAGCCAGGCCTGCAATAGGGTTCCCCCCGCCCCCCAGGTGCCCCAAGATGGACAGTTGCACAAGTACCCATGACACGAGTTTTGCCTGGCAGCAGCTAGAGGTACAGGGCCCCAGAACCCAGAATCCCCTGCACCTATCTCCTTGAAGCTTGGCAGGCTTTGTGGCCTCAGCAAGAGCTACCATCCCTGCAGTTTTACCCTATTGTGGCTTAACACACGCAAGTGATATGAGTTTTAAATTTCAAGACTTTGAAGTGCAGTTTCCTAGAAACCCCTGCACAAACCACCTTAAACTTGGCATACCCCATGCTCTCAGCAGAGGCTACCACTTCTGCAAGTTTCATCCAAACCAGCCAAAAGACAAAAAAGTTATAGATATTTCATTGATTTCCCCATTATACTCTATGGCCAAATTTCTGAATCGGCTCCGAATCTTCCAAAGTGATTCGGCTGAATCGAATTGGAAAAACATTTGGATCTCCAAATCAAATCTCTGACATCCTAAGCATCCTTCTGAATTTGAATTGAGTAGTACCCTATTCACACAGGCCTAGCCACTAAGTCTATGAACCCATTCTTAAAGTTAGTTGAATATTTTAAGTATCTTCCTGAATATTGGGCGAACTGCTAATTCCCCTGCTCACATCATCTCTATCCTCCAAATAAATCTGTTTTTGAAACTTAAAGTTAATGAAATCAAAAGTAAACTTTATCTCTAGACAGGTTTCCCAAAACTCTCTATCCTAAAGTCATAACAAGTGAATTTACTGTCCCATATCTCACAGGTAGCTTAACGGACAGTATTTCAGCATTGGCAGTAGCGCGTCTCATTCTTTCCAAATAACTTTGAATAATTCTTATAGGAAACCGATTTTTTTTTTTAATGGGTCTGAGTGCTGTCAAATAGAGTTTAACTTTTAATGTTACATTGGCGTAAGTTGGAAATCAAAATTCAAATATCTCCACTATTTGGAAATCTGGACATTTCAGTTTTAAGTACTGCTAAGTTATATAATAAAAGTCTCCACAAAGAATCCAAAAGGCTCAGACAGCACCTCTAGCACATTGGAGTAAAGCCAGCAACCTGTACTTACTATACTTCACAGCAAAAAAGGAAAGAGAAACTGGTAGCAATGGATGTTGGGATAATTTTTTAATAAGAGTACCAAGGGATCCTTAACATTCACACAGAATGCTCCAACCTTGGCTTTCAAAATGTCAGTTCAGATTCACCTCTTTGTTCCAGTCAGTGTACCATAGCTGGCATGGAATTCATACCCAGGGGAGAGGAAAGCATTTTTTCTATCATCATCATCCCCTAAGGGTCTGTTAAGAGGAGTAGATTTATTCTCCAATGAGAGTTCCATAGGAGAAATGTAACCTGAATTGATACAAGTCTAACATGCCAGCTGCTCCAGCCATGTTCCTTACCTTATCAAAACTTCCCACTTTTTGCTGGAAAAGAGAAAGGAAAGATGCAGTCATTTTATTCAATAGTAAATACTTCTCTGAGCAAGCTTCCTACCTTCCTATCAAGGTTACTCTTGGTTAGGATCTATATGCTAATGGAAGCCAGGACAGTCAGTACAGTAAGTATAACTAAGAATCTGAAAGACCCAAGTGCAACAAACTTCATGGAAGTCAATTCATCTATCTTAGAAGGCCAAAAGTCTTGGTTGTTCCTTTTGGGACACATATTTTAGGTCCCAGGAGCCTGGAAGACAAATGCGTTCCTGCTTCAGCTCCATTAATTCCAGGCCAGTTAACACCACAAATGAATTTGTCCCTAAATATTTCAAACCTGAACTTTGAAGCAGTCTCCTGGCATGCAGAGCAGGTAGAATCCATGCTCTTTCCTTTCTCATTGTTCTTCCCACACCTCTGTTCTTCTCTCTCGCTCATCTCCAATCTCATTTATTTTTTCCCATACAGTTAAGCTGTAAGTAGCTGATAGAATGACGATGATATATAAGGCTGCTCCATTCTACTTCTTTGACATGGGTGGATGGGTCTTTGTAATTGCAGCCTGTTTTAATCAATTGTTCTCAAAGATGTGCTTTTTTTTTTTTAAACATATAAATACTGTTGAGGGCTTCTTTTTTTTTTTTCCAAATACCTATTTCCTATTTACAACTAATACAAGCTTTAAATGCACAAAAGTACTTGTAATTTTTCATTTTTAATTTGAATATTTTTCCCCCCGGAGGAGTTTGTACTCTTCATGAATTTGATTTTCTTAGTCAATGCTAATAAATGTCCTTTTGTGTCCTAGTTTTTCCCTCTAGGGAAACCTGTTAAGCATTTACATTTGAAAACAATATTTCTCATTAAGTTCAGGTACTGGAAATTGTATAAAAATGTCCATTGTTCAGTAAAGATGCAATTCAGTATCCATTGAAAGACTCCTATTGATGTCAGTGACCTTTGGATTAGGTTGCAAATTATTACAGAGTTTGGATTTATTTGATAGTACTCTTTCTGAGTCAAAAATTCCCTGAGTATCAATATCTCAGGAAATAAGGGTGGAACATTTTTCCGAACGCTGTAAATCTGAAGTTTGATAGCTCATGTAATTGCTTCAGTATATAAAAGTATATTCTTGAGCAGCAATGACCAGAGGGGTCAGCAAATGAAATGGGAAATGAAGAAGTTTGTGTGGACTGCTTTTTGGATAAGTGTTTGTTTCTTTGTGTGTAGGTTGGTGGTTCATTTGGTTGCAGTTTGTAGATTTGAGAGTCTGTTTGGGTATCCTGTAAGTAGGACAAAGGCCTTTTGGTTGAGAGATGCTTTCTACCTCTGACCAATACTGATAAACAGTTAACAACTGAACCTAAGTGGGAGAGCAAGGTTGACCAAGACCAAAGCTTAAAGGCCAAATGGCCAACAACCAGGCCAGTCAGCAAACAAGCATCAGAAAATAGGGGTGCTCAAGTTGGAGATGTTAAGGAGATTTGAATACAATGATTGCTATTGAGGCAGCATGGGACGTGTCCAAAACAATGCAGACAACGATGATCACTGAATGCAAAAGATGCAGCATGTACATTTTCCTTAAGTGCATAACTGACAGAACCTATCTATGCATGAAGAATCACCTAGTATTGCTCACAGAACAGAAGATCTAAGGACAACAGATGCAGTTGAAGATGGTGCTGAATTTCAGATAGGAATTTGAAGGCATGATGTAAGAAAGGAGAGAGGTGGGTGAACGGACAACTCAAGATTTGCATATCCGTGCAAAATAAGAGGATCTTGATATCAGACTGTAGGCTAAGGAAGGCAAACTACAGAAGCACATAATTAGGCAGAGAAAAAGACTTGCTGATAGAGCAGAAACAGAACTGAGGAAGAGGTTTGTTGCACTGGAGAGCATAGAAGAGAAACAGGGATAACAGATATTGTGTTGAGGAAGAAAAAGGCAGTTATTTCCACAAGAAGAGAGGGAGAAATGATGGAAGTAACCAGGGGCTGTAGCATTCAAACGAATGAGAATGTTATACAGGACACTGGAAAAAAAGCAAAGAACAGAAGGGAGAGAATCTGAGATTCACACTGACACAAAAAAGAGGCAGGTCTTTGCTACTGGGGACTTAGTGTTAGGAACTGGCACACCTATCAGCAGAGTAGATTCAGAAAACCAGTGGTGTATTATCTGCCAAGTATCAGGAAACAGGATATGGGCATGGGCTGAAAAAGATCTTGACTGGATGAGGAAAGTCCCTAATTGTTCTGCATCTTGGGCTATATTATACTGCCTGTTCCCCACTGGAACAGTTCAAAGACAGCTCTCAAACAGGTTGAGTGATCTTCAGTAGAATTCTTTCACCCATTAGAAGAAGTAAGGTAAAATGTAATATGAGAGTGAAAGAACAACAGATAGGAAACAGATTTGTCCTTTGAGAAAAGCTGAGGATGTTTGACTGCTGGGAGACTTGCAGAAAAAAAACTCTTCTGAACAGATGAATTTTACCAGAATGATGAGGGTAATAACCTGCTGAAACTAAATGGGTGTGAGTGCCAGTTGAAGAGCAAAGATTGGAAGAGATTTATGTAATCACCATGCCTGCTTATAATATTCAGGAAAATGAAGGAAGCAAGAATACAGTAAGGTGTAAATGACTAATATAGGATAGTAAGATGGTCAGCAAGGAAAGAATATATTACTATTGATGAAAGCAGTGAAAGGATGGTAACTAATTCAGCTACAAATCTGGGCAAGGCAACAGAGGAAAAAAACCGAAGCATTTCTATAGTGATTCAAGGAGCCCAGCAACAGTATAAAGGAAGTAAAATTGCTGGTGCAAGATATGAAACTGGATGGTGTAGAGATGACGGTTACGGTGGAGTATTGGTTATGACTTGAAAGCATGTATTAAGGGGTATTCACTCTACAGCAAGTATAGAAATAAAGCTAAAGTTGGAGGGTAGCACTATACATTAATGAGGTAAAATGTAAAGAAATAAGAAGTGCTGAAATAGAGTGGGTGTTCATAAACTAGTTACCAAGATGTAGAAGGAGGGAATGGGAATTTACTGAACATCAGCTGCTTTGCAGCAACTGTCTCATATTGCTTTCATCCACCACAAAATGAAAGCATTCACATAGGTAGTTACTATGGAGCAGCTGATGCAGGCACAACTGGAAAGCAAATGCTAAAAATAATGTTGTTTTGGAATGTGATATTAAACAGATTTCTTCATCAAATACTCCATGAACCAATAAGATCTGATGCCACTTCAGACCTAGTTTTAGTGAAGCCATTATGCAAGAGCTCATAATACAAAATAATCTTGTATAAAATGATTGTAAGTTGATTCTATTTAAATTAAATAGAATAATAAGCAAAAACAGATGAGTAGCAAGATTCAAATTGGCAGCTTGCAGCATGTTAAAGCAACTAGTATGTAAAGTCCATTGGACTGAAGAACTCAAGGACTTGAATATGGAGGAGGCGTGAAATTTCTTGTGCAAAAAAATTCCAAATGTGCAAAAGCTGTCTGGAACATACATCCTCAGTAAGAGGGGGGACACACAGAAATCTAATAGGAAGGGCTCCAGACCTAGCTGGGATAATAATCTCGGAGTATTTTAGGAATAAATAGGGAGCTTATGAGTAATGGAAAAGAGAACTAATTGGTGAAGAAAGCTTTGTCACAGAAATCAGGAAGTGCTGAATAGGACCTTGCAAAGACTGTGAAGGTATACAAAAAAAGCAATTATGAAAGAAATTGAGCCACTGTGCAGTGAAGATGTCAAGATTAAGACAAGCTACATGTGGTTCAAAAGCTAAGTTAATACTTTATCCCAGTTTTTAAGGTGGTGATACTTAGCATGGAGACTAAGACAAGGTGACTAATGGCAATGAGAATATGAAAATTGCACCATCACAATGGGAGCAGTGCACAATGCTGTCTGCTTTATCTGTTTAAACACTTGTCTGTTTAATCTGCTTAAATTGGGACAACTGGACAATCTGCCTGAGATTTCTGAGACAACTAGTGAGTGAAGTATCACATATCTTGCAGTAAGAATTTTTACTACCCACTTCAATTTGGTAGGCATGAGCCTCATATCAAAGATTAGCAAGCATGTAGTACCTGAACTTAAGAAAGGGGAACAATGGAACCAAATACCAGTAGACCCTTTAGTTTGACTTCAGTAGTATGCAAGGCTTCAGAACAAATTTTTGAAGGTAAGAACAATTAAAGACAAGGAGGCAAATAGAAAAGGGGAAAAAATGAGGCATGGCTTTGCCAAAGGCAAATAGTGCCTGACTAAAAAAAATATTTTTGATAAAATACCTTTTTTAAATCAGTGGTGTCAAACTCACCTCACCCTCTGGACCCAGTCTGGATTGTGGGGTCTTTTATGGGCTAAATTCAGACCTAGTAGTGGTGAAAAAGGAGGTGGCAGAGCAAAAACGGTGCTGTGTCAGCACAGATGTTGCTCAACCCCCTTCAGCTGAAGGCCATCCCCATCAGGGGCCCATAGTCCTCAATTTTATGGTGGGTCCCACTTCCTGCTCACTCCACTTCAAAATTCCTGGACTCACCCAGGAGGCAGAGGGATGTAACCAGCCTGCAGTCTGTATGTTTGATACCCCTGTTCTAGCTAAAAGAAGTATTATAGTTAGAGCCATAATGTGGGCAGTCCCATCTGTGCAGCTATATACAACACAAAATTACTAGGGTGTAATCTGAGGAGCCAATTGGTTTCTATATGGTGCAAGTTTGCACCATGCTTCAATGCCCCAGACTTGCTCTGCACACACAAGCTGTAGAATCAGAAGCAATACAAATGTATTAGTGTGGCACAGTGCACAGGTTAATTACTGACAGCTAACTCAGTTCTTCAGAGCAGTGTCATAGCTGGAGATAATGCTTCTAAACATATCAAAGGCTTGTTAGAAACATTCTGCAAATTAAGTAACACAGGTTGTAATGAGCTTTTCATCAAGCAACAAAAACAGCAAAACCAGGTCCCTGCATCCAAGATTCTATGACAAAAAGAAGAAAGACTAAGAAAATAACATTTGTGAAAGCAAATGATGATGGTTGCTTGCTAACACCAAGAGAATTGTTCAAGGTACAAATGGAATGAGTTGATTGATGTTCTCATTTCTGAGCCAAGGTGCAGATTCTAGGTGTTTTCCAATATTGCATTTAGAATTTGATTTTTCTCATTGAGGAAAAAACTTTCAATATTGTCTGTTTCTGACCTGAAGAAATATGCAGCAGACCTTACTTTTAAACACTGTCCTGATATACACTGTTTTGAATTAGCCACTGAAATTGAGAGCTTCACATTACAAGCAGCTGCATCAGATCCAGACCTACAGAAGGCAACACACCTCTGCTGTTAAATTTAACACATTAATGATCATTGACTGCTTTGCATCCAAATATAGAAATTGTTCTCTATCTTTCTGATATTTTCAGTGACTACTACATCTTATGAACGTGGTCTTAGTAAACTGAAGCTCATTAAAACTATCAGCCTTTACCCTCCTATCAATTAAGCAGGCATTAGCTAGCAAAATTAACTTCAGAGATGTTATATGATTGACAGATTTACAACTGTAAAGGCAAGTACAGTTGTAAGCTGTACTGGGGGATCATCTCAAGCAAGTACATGTTTATAACAAGTTTGTTTTTTTTAAGTCTACTATTATCTAACACCACAGTATATAGTATTCAATAAATAGCAAATTATTCTTAAATTGCACATTTTTCCACAACAACAAAAAGTTTAGGTATTATTGAAAAAAACTTTAAACTATTGCTATAATATATTGCTCTAGTAAGGAGGTACATTTGTGAGCCTTATGATAAGGCACAAATGTCTTACCGTATGACTCTGTGTATAGACCTTATCCATCTGGACTTCCATAAAGCATTATGGGTGTCTGTACACATGCTCCAGGTTGGGGGTGGAGGGAGTTTTAAATAGAACAGCTGTCCGGGAGCCAGTCTAATTAAAACATCACAGCCTCACATGTATTCAGTGTCCTGTGTTTCAAAACGGCTGTGTCAGTGCTTTAGCTAGAGCTTGTTTGATGAGTTTTAGTCAAAGTGCCTCATCAGCATTTTTTGAAATGTGGGGACCGAATACACATCATGCTGAAGTGTTCTAATTAGAATGCTCCAGGAGACTTGATTAATCAAGTCTGCTCTGACCCATTCTAATTAAAATGTGTTATAGCATGTGTATAGGCACCCTATAGTTTGTTTTTTTTTTATTAAGGTCATTAAAGGGGTCATGTGACATGGCCTGTGACAAGAAAAAACTTGATTAGACCAAGGAGGGTCCCTTCCTGGGTTTTCTCCTCTATTTCCTGTATACCATGAAAGATGTTGGAATTAGGACTGAAAAAAGCAACAGCTTTATGATTTGCTACTTTTTTTTTTATTTTCTAAGAACACAACAAAACTTGCACAAATACATTATTAGCCGCATAATATTTTTCCATGGAATTAACAGAAAAAGATTATGCCATTATGGAAGGGTGAGAAAGCAGTCCAGAGTATTATGACTGCTTTGGAAATGTCCAGTCTCTCTTTCCAAGATGTGGTCTGTATGATTAAAAAAAAAAAAAAAAGGGGGAACCCATTGTCTGTTTGACTAGCAGAATGAGTAGCATCCAATTGGGTGCAAACAGGAGCTGTTATAAATTAGTTTGGTAATATAGTAAAGCACAAATAACAATTAAATATCTGATGAAATACCTCAGCATAAGCACACTTTCTTTTACATTATTTTAGACAACTTTAATATATAATAGCTATTTTCACTATGGGGCTGATGAACAGACTTATCCAAGACCAGTATAATATATAAGACCAGTATAATACCATCGGCTACCCTCCAGGAGACTATCAAGCTTTATTGTTTCTACTTTTATCCTTGCTACAAGACTTTTATCAGGAAAACTGGAGATGTATTTATAGATAATTAAAGAAGAAATAGAAAATCTTAGCAATTACTGTCAGGTAACTCTACTTTCAGTTTCTAATAAAATAATGGAATGAACGTGAACAGAAGAGGTGCTAAGTATTTAGGAGATGATAAACTGGTGTATGTCAGGAGCCAGGGCAGCCAGCAAGCTAAATTGCCCCCAGCTGGCCTGATAGGGCTTGGCTGCCAGGGTCCTAACTACCCCAGCTGTCCCCAGCTGACTATGGGTGTAGCTGCCTGTTTGTAAGTGTCTGGTTGGTACTCAACAGGATAGATGCCTCTATTTAACCCTGGGCTTCTGATTCCTTGAGCTCAGTTCTCTGGGCCCAGCTTGTTTGTTTCCTGATCCCCAGGTGCTGCGTAGGGGCTATCTGGCTTCATCCTTGTTCCTGGCTTCTGCCTGGTGGCTCCTTTTTCAGGCTTCAGAGCACTCCTGTGTGCTTCCAGATTGCTTTGCTGGTTCCTGGCTCTGGTTTCGTAATTGCCCACATCCCAGTATGAGGGACTGCGAGTTTATTTGTAATATTTCTACTTTTAAATATGTTCATGTTGTCACAGTGTTGCATGCCTGTTTGTTTCATTAGCCTGTGCAAAGGGAAAGAATGAACTAAAGAGACAGACTGAAGAAAATAGAGTTGCCTATGTGAGGGACAGGACAAGACTGAAGCTCTAACATTAGCAGACACTTGTCAGCAAAGTTTTTAACCCTTTGGAGGAAGCAGAGAACCTTTGATTGGGTACCCTTTGCCCCAGTATATGCCTTCCTTGAAGCAGAGCTGTCTGTTGCTATCTGGTCATGTCCCTGAAGTTCCAGACGAGTGTGCACATGCGGTAGGTGGCACTGCACGCCACCCACCCCACACATGCAGGTGTTCCCCTCATTCCTAGTCTGCAGCGTGGGTGGGGTTCTTGATTCTGGGAGATCCTAGTGTCAAAAAAACCCACACTAGAAAAAAATGGGGTGGTACATGTCTCTAGTGGGTTATGGAATAGAGAAAATCCCACACAATTTACTGATTCGTTTTGATGCACTGGCTGGGGGAGTAGTTAGTTGATTGCACGATTTCACAATGATTACACACTTAATTCATACAACACAATTTTATTTTAAAATTCTTTGCTACGCATATAACACTGCTTAGCTTTAAGAAATACCATAAACATTAAGAACACAATAATTACATATATCAGAAACAATGCTCCGAATGCACTTCCTTCCCAAACAATGCTATAAGAATTAGTATTACAAAAACAACTACAATTACAACTAAAAGGGGCAGGGGCTGGCTATGGGGTGACCCTTTGTCCTGGATAAGACATAAAACTGCACCCTGCCAGGGAAGGGTGATCTGATGGGGCTCCTAGTGGTGTGGGAGGCCCCAGGAAATGGTAGGCCAGTTACCTCCCTGGTGAAAGGTGGGTCAGGGCACTTTGTAACCCCAGCCCCACATCTCTGGTGGTGTTCTAATTAGTAAAAGGAGCCCAGACTCATTAAGGAGCCCTGAAGCAAAGCTCAGACCAGTGGAGGGACCTGGGGCCACGCCCAGGTGGCAGGGTAAAGCCTGGGGGCGTGAGTGAGACCCTGAGTGAGAAGGGCAATGATTAGAGTGGCCCCATGAATGTGGGTGAGTGAGGAGGCCCAGAGAAGGCATAGGGGCCCAGTGAGGGGCCAGCAGTGAAATAGGCCTATAGTTGTAGAATAGCTCAGTCAATGCTCAGGTGAGGGTAGCAGGAGACACCCAGCAGCTTGCGCCAGGGCTGACTGAGGTGAGGAGAGCTAAGCCCAAAGCCAAGTGAGGCCAGGCAGGATGAGTGTGGCCCTGAGAGAGGGCAGTATGAGAGAATCTGAGTAAGAGCCAGCAGAGTGAGTGGGACCCTGGTGAAAGAGGGGTGGCATGTGTGTGGCCCTCTGGGGCTATAGAGAACAGCTACAACTGTGTGCCCAGTTTGCTCCAACCATAGGCTGGAGAAGTAACTCACAGAGACTAACATCTACAAGGCATGGGACTGGAGGGGAGGTCGGGGCGGGTATTAGGCCCTTGTCAGCAGGGCAAGGAAAGGGTAGCCTTCTGCCTGTTACACTCACCAACTTCACTGAACTGAACATTGTATGTGGATGCCTAACTCTCAACTCACAAAACAAGTTCTCTATTCCCAGTTTAGCTGCGGTGACCACAGGAAAAGTTACAAGGGCACATTGAAGAGATATGTCAAAAAATGGGTACTGATATCAAAATGGATACTGGGACAAGCTGGCTACTAACCAACTGCAAGGACACTGCACCTCAACCAAGCAGTAGCCCATTTCATGATAAAGCATCTTGCCCTCAAAGCAGAGAAGAGAGAATAGAGAAAAGAAAAAGAAGAATCTCAGTCTACAGCCTACTCACCCATACAAAAACACCCACAACTACTGCAGACATCTATTGCTCAAGGATTGAATTCTTAAATCACCCATCCAGAGCCATCAATGAGCCATGGTAGAGATCATCCTTTAACTGAGGGATGGCCCATAACCCAGGCACACTGGGAGAAAACTTCAAATGGCACCTTCATTGTCCTTTAAACACTAGTAATGTGTAGGGGTGCACAGAGGGTGCATGTGCACCAGTGCTCTCAGGGGGTGCATCCCCTGGCAGACAGCATTCCTGGGCAGGGGGGCAGGTGAGAGTGCTGGTGCCCCCCTTGAGAGCACTGGCCAGGGAGTGGGGCACCAGGAGAAGCGGTCTCCCCACAGCCGATCATGCTCACCTGGAAGTGCCAGCAGTGCACTGCTGCCACTTGTGAGTCAGTGGGATCAGCTGGACCACCACCGCCCCCCCCCCCCTTGACCCCCCCCCCCCCCCCCCCCCAGGTCGCTGACTGTTTGCTAGCAGGGCAAGTGCCCCCCCTGACTCAGGAGGCATCAGTCGCCCATGCCTTTAAATATTGGTAAAGTGCACAATAGTAATCGGATGAATAGAAAAAACCCCATGTAATATGTCCAAAGTATCAGGAGTTCCAAGACTTTTTACAAAGGATAACCATCATGGAAAAGTAGGCCTATAAGGGACCTCACAACATCATCTAGGCAAGCCCCCTGCTCAAGGCAGGATCATTCCTGACTAAATAATTGCAGACAAAGGTCTGTCTAACCTAATCTTAAAAACTTGTAGTGATGTACATTTCACAACTTCTCTAGGTAGCCTGTTCTAATGCATGATCATCCTTATGGTCAGAAAGTTCCTCCTAATTTCCAACCTAAAGTTCCTCTGTTGTAACTTGCTCCTAGTCCTGCCCCACACAACCACCAAAAAAGCCCATCTCCATTCTTTCTGTAATCAGCCTTCATGTATTTGAAGACTGGTTTCACATCCCCACCCCCCTCCATTCTACTTCTTCAGACTAAACCTAGCTCTTTCAGCCTTTTCTCATAAATCTGGCCTCATTTTTGTTGTTCTGTTTTAGACTCTGTTCAAACTATACACATCCTCCTTGAAATGTGGGACCCAAAAGTGGACACAGTACTGTGAGGCCTCACCAGTACTGAGTAGATAGGAAGAATCACTTCCCATAGTCCACTGTAAGCCCCAGGTCCTTTTTTGCCAAACTGCAGCCTATACAGTCATTCCTCAGCCTGTATTTGTGCATGCAATATTCCATTCC
This sequence comes from Alligator sinensis, assembly GCF_000455745.1. Classification (NCBI taxonomy): domain Eukaryota; kingdom Metazoa; phylum Chordata; order Crocodylia; family Alligatoridae; genus Alligator; species Alligator sinensis. The sequence continues at coordinate 1,607,576 of NW_005842019.1, read as the reverse complement.
AAATGCAGGACTTTGTACTTGTCCTTGTTGAATCTCATCTGATTGATTAATGAGAGTTAATGAGGACCTTGTCAGGGAACTTCTGGAGGGACTAGATGTATTTAAATCCGCAGGTCCTGATGATCTCCAACCTAGAGTGCTGAAGGAACTAGCAGGGGTCTTTGTGGGACCTCTGGCACAGCTCCACAAGCACTCATGGTGCTCGGGCGATGTGCCGGAGGACTGGAAAAGGGTCAATGTGTAGTACCCATCTTCAAAAAAGGGAGGAAGGAGGACCCAGGAAACTATAGGCGCGTAAGTCTTACCTCAGTCCTGGGGAAGATTTTTGAAAGAATTATCCTGGCACATGTCCAGGAAGGGCCAGCAGGGGAGGTTATGCTCAGGGGCAACCAGCATGGGTTCATTAGGGGCAGGTCTTGTTAAACCAACCTGGTGGCCTTCTATGACCAAGTCATCAAGTCCTTGGATGCAGGTGTTGCAGTGGATATAGTCTTTCTGGACTTCAGGAAGGCCTTCTACACGGTCTCTCACCCCATTCTCAGTAAGAAACTAGGAGACAGTGGTGTTAATGCCTACATGGTCAGATGGGTCACTAACTGGCTGGAGGGCTGCACCCAGAGTAGTGGTGGATGGGTCTTATTCGACCTGGAGGGATGTGGGCAGTGGGGTTCACAGGGCTCGGTCCTCGTGCCCACACTATTCAACATCTTCATCAGTGACTTGGGCGAG
>NW_005842019.1:1590444-1606349 GCF_000455745.1 Alligator sinensis | reverse complement strand
GCTTGAGCGGTTTCCGCCCAAGCCGAAGAGGACTCCACATCCATCTCGTGGGGACTCTGGGTACACAGCAGGGTAATAGAAACCCTGTGTGAGATTCAGAGGAGTTTGGCGACCTGATCCATCGCCCACCTCTTTCCGTCTTCGAGCGATAATTCTTTATAAGACGTATCTAGGAAGTTTCTATTTCGGTGGCACGCTTGTCCAGGGCATCCGGAGCTCTGTTTCCATGGAGCCTAGCAAACTCCACGTGATTGTTTGTGTCGTTTTGTTTGTAACTGCAACTCAAGCAAGTTTTCCAGCCTGCACCGCAACCATCTCCGGTGTAAGTAAACAATCTTTAAATCTACCATTATGAGTCTGTGCCTAATTCTAGCGTGTCGTGCATTCTCTCTGACCCTGTGTGCCCGGGCTGCTGGCCACAGCCCACGCAGAGCACAAAAAAGGGCCCGGCTTGCACCCGGCCCGCACAAGATGCATCTCAAGCAGGTCCAAGGAGGTGATCCTCCCCCTCTATGCAACACTGTTCAGGCCACAGCTGGAGTACTGCATCCAGTTCTGGGTGCTGCACTTCAGGAGGGATATGGCCAATATGGAGAGGGTCCAGGGGAGGGCCAGCCGCATGATCAGGGGTCAGCAGGGCAGGCCCTATGAGGAGAGGCTGAGGGACCTGAACCTGTTCAGCCTCCAAAAGAGAAGGGTGAGAGGGGATCTAGTGGCAGGCTACAAACTAGTCAAGGGGGACCAGCAGGCATTGGGAGAGTCCCTGTTCCTCCGAGCAATCCCGGGAGTTACAAGAAACAATGGACACAAGGTAAAGGAGGGTACTTTCAGGCTAGACATTAGGAAGCACTATTTCACTGCCAGGGTGGCTAGGACCTGGAACCAACTTCCAAAAGAAGTGGTGCTGGCTCCTACCCTGGGAGTCTTTAAAAGGAGCCTGGACAAACATCTGGCCAGGGTCATTTGACCCCAGTACTCTTTCCTGCCACGGCAGGGGCTTCCGACCCTACCAACTGTGAAACTATGATTGTAGACCATTTCTCCAGTCTATTCAAGTCATTCTGGATCCTGGCCCTTCTCTATGGAATCTTCAACTCCACCCAACTTGATGTCATCTGCAAATTTGCTAAGGTTATCTCATCATCCAAATTATTAATGAAGATATTAAACAATACCAGACCCAAGACAGACACTGGGGCATCACACTTAGTATCTTCTTCCTACTAGACATCAAGCCATTGAGGACTACTTGTTGAGTATGAAAATCAGGGGTTCAGCCAGGCAAACCCCAGCCCATAGCACAGTATCATAGTTGGAGAGGGGAGGGGGTGGAAAGAGGCTGAGGGAAGAGAGGCTGCAGGCAAGCTCCTCAGACTCGATCAGCTCCAATGTGATGCTCAATCCCACCCCACCCTCAACCCAACAGGTGAATGTCTGTTGGGTCAGGAGGGGTGCTCTAACTCATGGCAGTGTATGTAAAGTGCCATGAGTTAGAACAGGGGCCTGCACATCTGTCACCACCCTGTGACATACTCTCTGCTGCATAACATACTCTCTCTGACCTTTACCCAAAGGCTTTCAGCATGCCTACCTTGTATTTTGTACTGCGCCTCCAAACATGTATATATTGCCTCTTCCTTTTTTACCCTGCCTGAACAAGCTATGGCAGTATTCCAGTCATATGAACTATCCCACCACATCTCCAAAATCCTAATTGCATCATAATGTTGTGCTTGTACTAGGACCTCCAGTTTGTTCCCCATACTTCTTGCATTAGTATATACATAGTTTGTCTGAGGCAAAGAAATGGGTATAGAGAGGATTTCCCCCCTCTGTGTGTAAGGTCTGCTACACCCATTGGCAAGGATACATAAGGATGAGTGTCTCCAGGGAGGGATGGTACCTTGAAAGAGATATTGGAGAGATATCGTTCACAGCATGGAGAAGAGAGTATGCTGTGGTGAAACATCATGCTGCATTTCCATGTGTATCAGGGGATTGAGAGAGAAATTCTATGAGCAGAACTAGTCCTGGACTTTCCTCTAGCACAGCATGACTCCATATAATTCCCAAGCACAGGGTTGGGACCAACTGAGAGTTAAATTAATCCCTTTTAGTATATTTTTATTCCCCTACATTCTTTGGACTACTGTGTTCATATAGCACCATATAAGATTTAATCTATTAGGACTAAAAACAAGTAAGCTGGAGTATTTTCACTCAATCTATACCTACATGGCCAAATTCTGATCTAAGTTACAAATGCTATAAACTTGGTGAAGGAGTTAGCTCTGATGAATTTCAAAGAATTATCATGGAAGTCTTATAATGCAGATAAGAATCTGATTCAGGGAATGAATACGTTTTTAAAACTCATACAAAAATCAATTACCATACTCCTTCCATCTTTGGACACTCTGTTCTGTACTTTCTTTTGATTGGAACAGCCAGATATTTATATACAAGTTTTTCCCTTTCCCAACAATCATTAATAATGCAGCCTTCAGTACAAAAGGCTGTCAGTGTTTTTCCATGCTTAGAAGAAAAATATACCCAGTGTTATAAAACTGAAGAGGTAATGCATGCTGAAAGATGTGATAATGTACCAAGAAGGCGTTCCTTCAAGTTACTTTGCTTAATGCAGTTTGACACCATCACGCATGTAATATTCACTTGGTTCTTATTGTTCCTAGCGTTTGAGGCAACAATCAAGAATATTTTTCTAACTTGGCAGTTGAGGACACAAGGTCAGTGCATTTTTTGTACTTAAAAACAATACTACTTTAAAATATTTTCCACAGCTGGGCTGCCAATGAAGAGTAGACTTACCCCAGAACCCAGAAAATATAGGAAGCTTACCAAAACCCTTTAAAATAATGCAAAAACAATGATAGAGACTTCTTGCATCCATAAAGTTCATTATACTGGGAGGCTCAAATAAATTGAGTAAGGATAAATGGCAGGCCTCACTCATGCCTGGACCAGCTGCAGCAGGGGAACTTTCATGAATGGATAAAACTTTGCATTTAATCCCTGGAATTAAGTGCAAGCCTGCCTGTGCTATCTGTAGCATCTTTCAGAACCCTGGCAGGAGATCTTCACACCTTAAAAGCATAGCTTTTAGTTGGGGATAACAACATTTGGTTAGCTCCAGGTTAATGGACCAATATTCCTTTAAAAGGAATTCTTAACAAATAAAGAGAACTCAAAGGACATATATGTAAAAAGAGGTGCAATAAATTATATTCCATTGAAGCCAGTGGCAACTTTTTCACTGACTTAAATGGGAGCAGGATTGAGAGTTATTGAGTTAGAAGCAGATACTTGCGGTGATGCTGTAACAAGTAGGAGTGGCTATTATATCAACAACAGTGGCTCATGCACAGCAGTATGGTATTAGAAGAACTTACTAATGAGCTAAGATACCAGAACTACCTCCTACTCTTAATTTTTTTCCCTCAAATGCCAAGGAAGCTCTATTTTTGCTAATGAAGTTTATAATATCCCACACTGAAACACACATGCAACTGTTCTTTTTCATTTACAACATAAAAGAGTGTGAGAACTTCCAAGAAACAAATAGCAGTAGCATATTAAAAATCCTCACAGGACTCTCTTCCTGAGTCACAGCTAACTACTAGTGCAAGACAGGCAGAGAGACTCATAGCTGGAATAGAGAAATTGTAAGTAAGTACAGCTCGAAGGGAACTTCAGAGGTCACCTAGTCTAACCCTTGCCTGAATTAGGATCATCCCTATCCAAACCATCCTAAACAAAACCATTGTCTAACCTATTAGCAAAACTACAGAGTCAATCCTGACACAACTACAAGACAGCCACAGGTAAAGCAAGGAGGACCACAATGGCCAACATCCTGTTGCTGAGAAGGTTGTTAAAATACACTCAAGAGATCCAAAGAAGAGGGCCATATCCCCTGCTCCAGGGGAATCCAAAACCCCCATAGTCCTTACCAATCTGACTACAAGGTAAATTCCTACTGAGCTGTCCCTAGTCCTCTCTCTACATGAGTAGCAAAGTTGTCTGACATTTCCAACAGTAGGTCCTTTTCTTACTGTTTTTCATAGATAAATTCCCTGTGGTCATTTCTGTTGACAGTCACAGCTGCCATGGATTTCATTAATTTTCTGTTTTATTCATGGGTTTTCTGAGGATCTACTAATATCAATATATGTTTGGTTCTTAGATCTAAAAATATCCATAGTACTATCTGATGGGTTATTGTCTTGGCTTCCCCTATTTATCTTATTTTTCCCAGATATATCTGAGCATGTGAGGAGTTCATCCCAACTCCCACATACCCATGCTCCCAGGGGTGCTTCTAGTTGGCAGCCTTCTTGGTGTGATAGGGTTCCCTGTGTCTAGAGATTCTCTCACCTTTTGGTAGTAGCTTTTAGCCTCCATGCTACTGATGAATTGTGTAGATGCTGTTGGACTCCAGAGACTTAAGCCAGAATGTAACTGACTGCTGAGTTGCATGATATTATGATTTACACTGCAGTCAAGAAACTTTGAGACTAAGCCTCACCAAGGACCTCTCCAAATATCTTTCTGAAAAAAAATTAGGGTGAAACTTAGCTTTGTGTTTTATATTTTTTTAATTATTCAAATTAAATTTAAATTAATCTCATTTTAATGTGATCAAATTAAGTATATGTTGATATTAATCAGTTCTGCTTTAATTTTTCCCATTTTCCACAACCTTAATGGACTTTTCTGGCACCAAAGACTGAAAATGTGCAACTAATGGACTTTTCTGGCACCAAAGACTGAAACTGTCCACCAGCCACAATGCTTTCTTTTGGCCATATGAAGGAGTTAGGATTTCCCCACATGCAAGTAATCCTTATTTAGATGGATAAATTAGTAATACAGACCCTTTACATAAGATGAGAAGTACATGTGAACTGTCCTGATAGCTTCAGAATTTAGTCAAGCTTCCAGTGTTGGTCAAAATGTGGAAGGTTGGGGGAGCATGGAGCCCTGTTGCTCCTGAGAAAACCAATAAACCTTTGTTGATATTGGTGAAAATTAGGAGTAACTCCACTAATGTGAGATCAGAACTAGCCTAGCGTATAGTCTAATAGTTTCTTATCTGACTAAGATCTGTCATAAGCACTCCAAACATCCTTGCTACCCAAATAGATGGCCTTATCACTAAGGAGTTATACAGACCAAACAAAAATACCATATTTCCTCAAATATAAGATGAGGTCCTGTCTTGTCCCTGTCCCCCACAATCAGCACTGGGGGGGAAAGGCCCTTGTCTTGCATTCACATACAAGGACAACTCATTAAATATATTTTCTTATCTTTAAACTGCTGGTAAAAGCAGCATGTGCTTGGAAACCACATATGTAGTTGATGAATTACAGACAACACTAAGCATCACTATGAAACACAGGGCCATTCTGGGCACGCATGCCAAAGGGAACCTACCACAAGGATAGGTTAGTGCAGCCCATCTGAATAGGATATGTGATAGTGCAGTCCCTCTCAGCACTGATTCTTTTTCAATTCATAGTGATCCACTACGTTGAATATATTGACTTCCTCTTCATTCCCACAGCTGAGCTGTGCCTTCTTTCCCATTTCCAATTATTTCTATTGTTTACCAGCCTTAAATGTCTGGAAAATGTCACCAAATGGGGTCCCAGAGTTCATCAACTATTCCTTCGTTGCCCCCTCTCTCAGCTTGTTGCATATGATTATTGTGGCTCTTGCCTTCCATGTGGTGAAGCCGGACCAGGTTGTGCAGCACCTCATTCACATATAAATTTTTAGAGGATCCCAGGATTCATGACAAGAACATGTGGGTCCATCCAGTCATAAGTTGAGAGCTAATTAGCACATGGATTCTTTGTGGGCAGTATCTGGAGTATACACATACACTGAGCAGTGCTAAGCTATGAGGCCACCATGGCTTGAAATACCATTTAACACTGCTGGGGCCCAGGCCAGAGAATGATATGGTAAATCACAAGCCTTTTGGATTTGGATAAATATAATTTATCATTTGTTCTAGATATAAATAGATGCTAAAGTGCTACTTAAAAATTTATAAAGTACCTGTTCCAAAGCTTGCAGGAGTTTCAAAGGAGGTAAAATGTCTCAGTTTTGGATGAACTAAGTCTATAAGGTACTATATGCAAATTACTATGGCTATGCTTATTGTAAGGTCAGTGTTTGCTTCTCACTTTTCTGTGCTCAGGGACAGCAGGATCTGACAATAAGGAAAGGGAAAGCTGGGGAAAGGAGCTGGATGGAAGCAGAGGGAAGGGGCTTACCTGACCCCCAGATTTATTTTCCTTGCTGTAGCAGTGTTGGAGGGACAAATTCAAGACAAAATTCCAGTAATTAGATTGTATATCTGGAAAATTATAACAAACATACATTTTCCATCTATAAAATCTAATTACTGTGGGGGGGTCATTTTATAATCCGACTTGTTTTATATTCTGGTAAATACAGTATGCATGTCTCCAGTGCTGAGGGAGATAGCCTCCATCCCTCCACTGGGAGAAACCACAAACTATTAATTATTGCTATGATTCCCAGCTGGTGTAAATCAAAGTGACTGCATTGACTGAAAAGAGATTTACTTTAGCAAAGGATTTGCCCTGCTACCTAATAACCAAACTTGGTGAAATGACCAAAATGTTTTTTCCACAAGTCTTTCATTTGCTGTAATCTCATGCCCTTAGATCCCCCTTTTCTGTGAAACTTAATCAAATGGTGAGTTTTCCACTAAAAACATACCACTCCTCAAGTTAAAGTACCTCAACTCAGAACTGGAAAGTAACGTTTGCTGATTGAGATTGGGGTTTGTAGTCACTCAGAAACATATCCATTGTTTTAGCAAAAAAATTCCCAAGAAAATAGAAATCGTCTAACAAAGTAAAATAGTTCTTACATTTAAAAAAAACCCCTAAAAAATATGAGTACTTGCCACAGTAAGTATTTCCCAGACTGGTACTTATTTGCTTGTAAGCTTCTACATTTGTTTCTCAAAAAAAAGTGAGGCGCTGTAATTCAGTTAAATCATACCCAGAACTCCTCAAGGGGGAATAGGTCTGAAATACTGCTTACATGGCAACTTGCCTCAAAACTTAAAGCTACTCGCATCATAAATAAGGATGAAATGTCAATACCTATTTTAAGTTCTACGGCTATGCCAGTTTTTAATGCAGTTTCAAACTTTGGGGTCTCAGTGCTAAAATCTTCTTTCTTTGTGGGGAATATGTTGCCTTTTAACTATTGTATTAGCTTTTTGCTCTTTGCTTCAACTTCTGATTGCAGTGGTAAATGGCAGTTGGCAATTAGAAAATGAGGATTGGCTTTTCAGCCATTGTACATTGGTGTAGCTTCAATTTATGCTAGAGGATAACCTGGATTATGGTAGGGTAAAATAGAATTGTGAAGCCAGTTAAACTAACTCTATTTTATCTCTTGCTTTCTCTTTAATCCATATTTACTCTTCTCTTGTTTAGTTTGAAAGTAAAGGGCAAATTGGTAAGCCCAGGGGGTAATGCTATGTAATAAATGTATTCAGAGTATCATTAATAGATGGGGTCAGCAACCTATAGTCCATGGGACCATATTTAGCCTGAGAAACTGTTGGATCTGTCCTGCAGATGTGAGGTTTCAGCAGTGTTCAAGGGTCATTCTGGCTTGCAGCTAGACAAAGTTACATACCACTGCTTTAGAGAAACTTTTTAAGGGGCATCCTTTGGGTCCACACAATCTATAATCAGCTTCCCCTTAGTGTTTTAAGTACCTTCAAAGTTAATGCTAAGTTCCTTACAATTTTTTTTTAAGTCATGTCATGAGGAAAATGTTTTGTTTAATCTTTCACAAGGTAAAAAAAAATCTTTAGTTGATAGGTCTGAAAGGCTGTCACTGTAATGCTTAATAAAAATCAGTGACTTTTTACTCTCTTGAATGGAACAAACTTTTAGGGCATGCCATTCTGAAGAAGTGACATAAAAGCATTAGATGACTTTTCAGAACCTATTCTTTAAAATCCATATCTCAGCTATGAAGTTTCTCTAATGCTCCACAAATTTTGACAAAAGAAATTCTCTACAAAATTTGCAGTACATGATGTGCAGAGGACCTTTGTCCTCTGTCCCCAAGAATCTGGAGCTAGGGAAACAAAGACAGGCTTCTTATGTTGCCAGCATAACTAGGGAAAATATGTTCTTTCTATTTAAAGTAACTTCAAAATGCTTCTTTGCAAAATGGCTTTGAAGTCAAATCTGTTAGATAACAAGAGGCAGTACAATTTTAAAAGGCTAACTTCCCTTAGTGTTCTTAGTCAAATTTTTCTGTGACCATCTTGATCATATTCAGAGTCAAAGAAAGAGAACACTGCCTAGGAAACTAGGTCAGCCCCTTTAGTCAACATGACCAGTAGTTAGTTCCAAAGGCAGCTGTGCAGCTGATAGCATAGTAAGCCAAACAGCCCGCAGCAGAATCAACTATGCCACCAGATGTTGGAAAGACATATTCCAGGAAGCTTGGCCTAATGGCTTTCAATCTGTCAGTGTACCTTCTGTGCACCCACAGCTATTAACACTAGTGTTTAATAGGATACTGACAGGATGGAAAAGCCTTATCAAATTAATACTTTTGTTCACATTGGAGTCATTTTACTTTTCCAGGCTGACAAAGCCCTTGCTGTTAATAGCAGAGACTGCAGCATATGTGAAGTTTACAGCTTGAATAATATCAGGCTTGATAGGATGTGGAATGTGTTGCTTACAAGTTCCAGAACCACAAACCTAATAATTATGTATTTTTGTACAATGCGAGTCAAGTACCTGCATGTCTTTATTAATAAAGCATCTGTGAGATGATTTTTCTCAATCTCTCTATACACGGAATAACAAAGGTTAGGCACTATATAAGTAGAATAGGTTTTTTGGCTTCAGATGACCAAAGGAACAGGTATATGCTGAAAGAGCATCCAAATAATTTTTGCCTAAGTGCCCATCTCCTAGAATCTCAGTGCTCAAATGGATTCTAAAACCTGAGAGCTGAACAGAGAGAGCCAGAAGCCCTGCAATACAGGCATTCTGAAGAAACCCTATTTTTTGTCACAACCCAAGGGTGTGATTTTGTGTGCGCGCGCTTCGGCACTGCTAAATTATTTCCTGCCACTCGGAGCTTTCTTTGCATTTCTCAGTTGCAAAGAGAAAACCCCGGTGCAAAGGAGTTCCCGCCACCCACACACAAATTTGTGTCCCACTATTGGCCAGTTCTAAATTATTCCCATGTGGCGGCTAGCGATTGGCTTGCTAGCCGTATAAGAGGCTTGAGCGGTTTCCGCCCAAGTTGGAGAACTCCGAGGAGAACCCCGCAAGGGAGGACTCCATAAACATCTGGAGGAGGAGAACTTCACTTCTCATGAAGATCTCTAAGCGCTGCGGAGCCTATCGAACCCAGCATATACCTTAAGAAGGCTATAGGGGTCTGATCAACCTCTGGCCTCTCCCCGTCACCGAGTGCAATCCTTCGACCAACCCCTTTTTCCCTGCACACAAGTTCCACGGAGCCTAGCAAACTTCATGTGAGCGTATCCAGAGCTCTACCTGGGTTCAAGTCCTGCAGGTTTATCTTCCCGCCGCCAAAAACCCATTGCGATGTACTCTCGTGTTTTGCATCTTCCCGTCGCCGAAAACCCCCTGCGACGTACTCTCGTGCCCTGCAGGTTCGAGTTTTGTTTTGTTTTGTTTTGTTTTGTAACTGCAACTCAAGCAAGTTTTCCTGCCTGCACCGCGACCATCTTCGGTGTAAGTAAAATAATCTTTAATCAACCGCTAAGCGTCCATGCCTAATTCTAGCCTGCCGGCCTGCATTCCCCGACCTGGCATGTCTGGGCTGCTGGCCACAGCCCGCCACGCACAGGCCCCCGAGGGCCTCGGACCACTCCCGGCCTGCACATTTTTATGTCATGATAAATCATTTAACCCTCTTTTGAAAAAAATGCAGGCAAACTGAGACTTCATTCAGGCCCAGCTTTAGGAAGCATCAAATGTTTATTAGTCTCTTTAGCCATTTCTTCAACTCAATATAGTTTCCCATGGTGTTTACTTGAGTGTTTTGCCTTCTCAGGCCAATGGGACGCATCTGCCTCCTTTTGGGTCGGCAGCTTGCTCTCTAATGAGAATCCCTAAAAGGTCACCAGAGGTTCTCTCCTGCCACATCTTGATGTTAAGGATTATTGCTGGGAGGAAGTTCTCTAATCCAGCCTCTCCTGGTTTCCTCTTCGGTCTCTCATTTAGACCTTTGTCTCGGGGCTCTGCCTCCCCTATGCCCTGTCTTACGCCAACCCATCATGATGTTAGTTTTTGGCCAAGGCTAAAGCTAAGTCAATCCGCCATGGCTGCACCTTAGCCCTTATCTAACCTCATTCCCGGTTCAGATGGTGTACCATCCTTATTCAGTCCTCACATAGGCCTAACTCGTTAGTGTGTGCACCCTGGGGTGCCTTTCTTCAGAACTGTCTCTCTCTCCTCAGAGGCTACTCACGGCTTTAGTATCCCTCCTCTTTTCTTCTCTCGACAAGCTCACCACTGTCCAAGTCTCTGTCAGCTTTGTCAGGGATCCATGGCTTCATAAGAGGTACATATCCTGGCTCCTCTGAGCCAGCCTTACCTAGGCATCCCAAATCTTGGGGTTGCCACCATTTGCCCCTGCTTGGGCACTTGTTCACTTCCCACCACTCTGGGCTCTCAGGAGGCATCACTTCCGGTCCTCTCTGAATGCTGGTCAGTAGGGATTTTATCCCTGCCTCCAAGGGTCATCCAACAAATTGATGTTGGCACATGTCCACAAAGTGTGTCCACACTGGTGCTCAGGAGCGCATTTGGCCTCCAGTGGTGTTTTGCTGCTGCTGCTTTTCCCTCTGTTCCTGCACCAGCACAGCTTGTCTTCTGGTGGCAGCATTTCTGCCACCATGCCTTTGCTCTTTGGTGGTTTTCTGCAGCCACCGCTTTTCTCTCTGCTCCGGAGTCAGAGGTAAGTTTCATCTCATGGCAGTGTCCCCGCCACACTCAATTTGACCATTATCCAACTCAATCACACACATAGAAAAACACAAGAACCTCTTATCTCTTACCTTTTAGATCACTGGAACAGCCTTTCACTCACACTGTAGACGTCCGTATATGCTATAACCACTTTTAACTGGGTGGAGGCAATGATATTTTCAATTAACCATATTTCTATTTTCCAGCACGTGGCCAGCAGAAATGAAATACTTCAGATATTTCTATATCATCAGCAGCAGTGGACACTGGCCTGGGAATATGTTAACAGACAATACGGTCCAAATTCTGGCCTAACATACTACAAAGGGATATGAGATTGGACAAAATATTAAGGGTGTTTGTCTCTGGGATTAGCTAGCTGAAACATTACAAGGGAAAGTGCATTATTTCCTTCAATTATCATAGTGAAAACAACTAATCCAGCTCTCATTTCCTTTTATTTTACTTGATTGTATTTCATTATTTCATTGGCCTCTACTTATTTAGTAGTATAATTAAATGAGAACACCATGGATACATAATGGACTAAACTGAAACAAATATAATCATAAAAAGTGATCCCCTTTCCTTGTGTCGGATTTCAAAGGAAAGCAGTTGGTTATCATTTGCTTTTGTAGCTATAAAATATTTTTTGGTCAACCTTTTAGTGTCAGTTGTCAGAAGATATATAGGAAACCTGAGGAAACAGTAAAAAGCTTCAGTGAATATTCGTTCATTCATACTCAGATATTAATTTTAATTAAATTGCATGCATATTCCTTTATATTCATTGCGTGAATTTTTCCACAGCCAACCTTTACTAAACTCACTAACCTTAATATGCGAATTATAAGCTCAACTGTTTGTAGAAAGTGAATTTTTATTTTTAAATATAGAATCCTGAGTTAGGCTGCAAACACTTATGTGTGTGCTTAACTGTTAGCACCTGAATAGTCCCACAGGAATTAATGGGATTACTTATGTGTTTAGAGGTAACTACGCATATAAGCATTTCTAGGATTGGAACTCTTCTAAGACTTCTATGTATCTTCTTACAAAATAGTTGGGAAATAGGAAATCAAGCAACTTTCCACAAGTAAATTACTTATTTGGAATTATTCAATTAATGAGGTGCTGTGGCTTTGTCAGCGATAAAAAACATAATTGAAGATCTGACTGAAGCTGGATCATATATAGAAAAACTAACATTACCCAAATGAAACGTATTTATTAACATCAAAAATCATTTGGAAATGAAGGAAGAGCTCTTTGTATGGAGTTAGCACAGAAGGCTAACATTCAGTTGTAAAGCAGGATTATCCAGTGGATGTATGACTCTTGAGCAAGAGTAACTTACTGGGAAAGAATCCTAAAGTGTGTCAGAACAAGGAACCGTGGGATATATCCTACGCACAGAGCCAAATGCAAAAATAGTGAGGGTACAATAGACTAGACAGGTCTCTGCCATGTAAATGCTTGTATCTCCCTGACTCTTCATTTATAAAGGGGCAAACTGTTGAGAAAATCCCCCTGTTAGAAATTCAGAGAATCATAGGAAGTTAGGGTTGGAAGGGACCTCAGGAGATCATCTAGCCCAACTCCCTGCTCAAAGCAGGACCAGCCCCAAGTAGATCAGCCCAGCCAGAGCTTTCTATCTGGGTTTTGAAACCCCCCTACGATGAGCTTCCACTGCCTCTCTGGGTAACCCGGTCTGGTGTTTTTCCTGTGTTTTTCTCACCTTCCTAGTAAGAAAATTCTTCCTAATATCTAAACTAAACTTCCTTTGCTAAAATTTGAAACCACTGCTCCTTGTTCCATATCTGCCACCACTGAGAACAGTCCAGCTCCATCCTCTTTGGAACCCGTCTTCAGGTAGTTGAAGACTGCTATTAAGTCTCCTCTCAGTTTCCTCTTCTCTAGACTAAATAAACTCAGTTCCCCCTGTCTTTCCTCATCAGCCATGTGCCCCAGCCCCCTCACCATTTTTTTTGCCCTCCACTGTACTCTCTCCAATTTGTCCACATCTTTTTTGTACTGGGGGACACAAAACTGAACACAGTGCTCCAATATGTCCTCACCAGCACTGAATAGAGGGGAATAATTAGTTCCCTTGACCTACTGGCAACACACCTACCAATGCAACCCAGTATGCTTTTAGACTTCTTGGCAACTAGGACACACTGCTGGCTCATATTCAGCTTATAGTTCACTCTGAACCCCCTGGTCCAGGAGAGGGAGAAGTACAGTTAGGTGTTCAGCCTGCAGCTGCCCCCTACCCCTGCTCTCCATGCCTTCCCCAGACTGGTGATTGGTCTGGGGAAAGCATAGTGAGCAGGCTGTTCTTGGGGTATTGGAGTAGTACAGCAAAGTCCCATTTGCTTCCCAAAACAGGAACCCCTGTGGGTCTTCAAGTATGGAATTTGAAGGTGCTGCATAGGGGCAGGTTCCCTGCTCCCCCCTTCCTCCCCGCCATGTGGCATTTTAAACTGTGTGGCACGTCAACTCTGTCACCTGCAGCCCACACCAGTGTGGAGGAACAGCAGGGGAAAGTCCCCAGCCTGTTTCCCAGACCAGGCAGTCCCCCTCCTGTCCTGGATCAGATATGGAGGAGAGGTTATAACTGCTTATCTTGCAAAAGAATCTCTCTTGTAAGGGAGATCTTCCAGGTTAACATCTAGAAGACCTCCTCCCAGAAGGGGCATGTTTCCCGTGGGAGAAACTGAATGAATGTTTAGATGCTTATTGATTCTCCTCATAGAAATGTAATGGCTGTATATGGCCTAAGAAGCAGGGATTCCCAAGTTCAAATCTTACCTCTTCCACTTAACAAATTTGGTTTTGCACCCAGTCTTCCCCATCCTTAAAAATGGAATAATAAAACTTGAGTCATCAGTTTATTATGGAGATAAGATTTAAACATTTGTAGAATGGCCTGAAAATTATCTCAATTTTCCAATCCAGGACTATTCTTTTTTTTTCCCTATATCAAATGTATACTAAAAAGATGACTTATTCTTACTTGGTATTTGTATTACAGTAGTCTCTAAACAACTTAAGTGAAATGATGGCCTTCTTGTGCAAGGTACCATACACGTTCATAATGGATATGTCTATACAGAGCTATACAATGCTTACAGACCTCCCTAGCCTAGCTCTCAACAAGCTACCTCAGGGTTGTGAAAACATATATCTATATTAGCATAGCATTGTACCCAGGCTAATATGACTAATTATCAATGGGCTAATTAGCTCAAGCAACATGCTACACAAATAGTACTTTAATACAAGTCCAAATCCCTTAGTATCCAGACACGCACAACCTTGTGTGTCAGGCTTAGTCATACATTATGTCAGGGACCCCAGAAGACAGCCCAGCTTGAGTTAATTCCCTAGACAGCCACACCTACTTTGGGTCTCTGGCTGACAAACTCTGCCCTAGGTAAATAATCAGCTGGCTTCCTAATTGGTTGGTGGGTGCTCAGTCTCCTCGTTTAGTCCTAGCTAGGGAAGTGGGCTCTAGGCCAACCAAGAGTTGTGACCCTGATCAGTTTTGGCAAGTCTTCTGATTCTTGTGCTTTCTGGTTTTCCTGTTTCCTGACCCTGGTTTCTGGACTCTGGCTTTGGATTTCCCCGTGGATCTATTTCCAGGTTCCTTGACCCTGCTTGGCTCTGTTCTCAGACTTTAACCAGGCTTGGTAATTTGGTATCCAATTCCTGAAACCTAACCCGAGATTTCCTCTGTATCTGGTAATTTGGCTCCTAAATTCTGACCCACCTCTGGCCCCTGCCTTCCCTTGGTGGTCCAACCATTAGGCCAGACTACAACCCATTCCCTTACACACTAAGCCTGAGATACCTCGTTTCCAGCTGAAGAAGCTAAATCATAATTTAAACTCTGTTCTCAGACAGACTAGAACCCTTCCTACTTTGCAGTGAAGACACAGAAAAAAACTGCTTAAAGCCTGACACTTATCCACTATCCAACTCACTGTTATCTCCAAATAAATATACATTCTCCTGTAACTGACTGGGGAAAGAATCCTGAAGTGTCTCAGCACAGAGAGCTGTGGGATACATCCTATATACACAAGCTAAGTACAGGCAGTCAAAAATCTCAAGGCAGAAGCTATCCAATCTACATAAGTTTCTCTAAACTGCATAGATTGAACTGCTAATGAACAGAATTCATGTTTACTCTTCCATTGGCCAAGGCAGTCCGATACCTGCATTGGCCAAGGCCAGAAGGTGGAGGGCTCTTCCACATACCTCCCAGCTCTACCAGGCTGTGATCACCCCTGCTTTGCCCCCTCATCTACTCCTGGGGGGCTGGCTAGGGGGGGGAACAGAACCCCTGGTCCCCCCTAGCTGGGGTCTGCACACCAGGTGGGAGGGAAAAGCCAAAGTGAGGGCTTCCCCCCCCCCACCTAGGCTGCAAACACCCCAGCCCCATTCCCTCACCAGCCCCCTGTGTCTCAGCTGCAGGGGAAGGGGGTTGAGCAGGGAGTGGACTCACTGCCCTTACCTCAACTGGGGGGAGACCAGGGCTGAAGCAGGGAGGTCCATGCAACTGAGAGGCAGGGGGATGGTGAGGGGGCAGGAATGAGGCAGTGTCAGCCTGGTGGAGCCACATTGCAGGGGTGGAAGCTCCTATCGCCTCATTGGAGAGGGGCTAGGATGTGTGGGGTGCTTTTTACCCCCTTGTCAGGTTTGACCTAGAAACCACTATACAAAGCCCAAGCAAAAGTCTCTGTTATGTAACTAATGCCCATCTGCAATGATAAGGAGGAGACAGTCTTAGATAAAGGAGGCTTGAAAACAAAAGCAGAATCAGAGGACTAGGGCAAAGAGCTAATT
>NW_005842019.1:1582186-1585775 GCF_000455745.1 Alligator sinensis | reverse complement strand
TCCTGAGCGCTCTCAGCCCTGAATGCTGAACAAAAACAATTAAGGGACTCTATCTTAGAGAATAGAGCCGCTTTTGATTATCTCTTGTTACGACACAATCTCGGATGTGAAACTTTAAAAGGAATGTGCTGTTTCAACCTCACTGATAATTCTGTACTAATTGAAGACAAAATTGGTGCCTTACAACGATTGGCACAGACGTTGAAAGAATCATCTGGCTTAGACTTGTCCTGGTTAACTTCCTGGCTTCCCAATTTTGGATGGTTGAAACAGTTATTTAGTATGGTTGTTTTATTTTGTGTTATAGGGATTATCGCCTGTTGCTGTATACAATGTTCACCTGTCTTCTTATCTGTCTTCAGACCTAAGGTGAATCAAATGATTTTACAAACGAAGAAAGCTGAGAATACTCGATTTGTGTTGAAACAAATTGAGTGGAGCAATTATAATAAAAATAATTAAAAATGCTCCAGAGGGGGGAATGTCAGGTTTGACCTAGAAACCACTATACAAAGCCCAAGCAAAAGTCTCTGTTATGTAACTAATGCCCATCTGCAATGATAAGGAGGAGACAGTATTAGATAAAAGGAGACTTGAAAACAAAAATAGAATTAGTGGAGTAGGGCAAAGAGCTGATTTAAATATTAAGATTCACACCCCTAGGTGGGGAGAAAGTATGCTAATGAAACATACATGTATGGAAATGAGATACATAGCTAAAACACAGGTATAGAGACATGCTCAGTAAAGAACTCCTTGCGTCACTCCCTTATAACCAATTAGCAAACAAGAATGCTTATGAAGGTCCAATACTCTTGTATAAAAGATGCTTAGAATTAAGAATCTGTGTGCTTGTTACGTGAAATGATTCAGCTTGCACCTTCTATTGCTAGCAATAAATCTTCTTTATACTTTCACCCCTGGTATCTTTATTGTCTTTTGCATACCGGGCACGATCCCAGACTTGAGCTGGGGCTCAACACCCTCACCCATCCCCTGTGCCACCAGCTGCCAGGCTGAGAAGCAGAGGCTTTGCTGCCTCTGCTTTGTGACAGCCTGAGTGCAGGGTCCCCTGGCTCAGCTGGAACAGAGGAGCTGGGGCAGAGGTTAGCCTGTGGGGGGGGGGGTTAGTGGGAGGCCACAAAGCATCCTGGGATGCCAGGGGACTTTGACTTAACTTGAGAGGGGATCTAGAAAAGAAATTTGATAGACTGGTCTAACCTATGGTGATTCAATGATACTGCATCCATCCATGTATCCTATCTTAAACCAGATTCTATGATATTGAAACTGGTCTACGTGCACTGAACTTCTGTTCTGTTACAGGTTTAGACTGGTTTCCAATCACTTTTACCAGTTTGTGTGTAATTTCTGTCCCTTGCCACAGAGACAAGTGCAGAAAGAGTGAGGGCACAAGACACCAGACAGGTTTTTGCTACGTAAGTGCTCACATTCCCTGGCCAGTTGTCCAGATCAATTGTGCAATGAAGATATAGCACAGAGGCATTAGTTACCATGTTTGAAGTCAATGTGGAGGCCTGGCCCAGAGTTGGGTATTAAATCTAGATTTTGTGAAGCCTAATCCAATGTCTTAATTACAAGACCACACTTCCTCTCCTAAATGTAAAATTAAATTGTTCTCCCATCCCCAAAATACAAATAAAGCAATGAGTTCTAGTTAATTTTTGTGAAGCTTTGGATAAAGATTGGAATCCTTTGGGGCTTTTACAAACTGAACCTTGAGAGATTTGCTAATCACTAAACAAAATCTCTTCCAAAATTAGGATTTCACCCTCTGGCACGTGTTTTATTAATCCAGTGATAGAAGAGAAAGGAAAGGAAAGGAAAGTAATTAGCCAATAACGATAAAGAAGGAACACAGAAGTGAAAGATTTAAAATGACATATTAAATAGTGTTTTACTGACCAATCCAAAAATCAATATAATCCTCATTAGAAATAAAGCCCAAAAAAACAGGATGAGGGAAAGGAAAGGAAAATGCCTTATTTCTGGTTAGATGTTATTGTGAGGATTTAATTTTATTTTTGAGAAATCTTTAATCTCTGTCTCACTAGAGCAACCTAAATAAAGAGCAATGGCAAAGACACGCCTTAACTTTACCTTGAACTATTCTAGGTTTTTAATGAAAAAAATCTTATAATCTTGTAAGAGATGACACTTTAAAATTAATAGCTCTTTTCATTCAACTCCTCTCTGCCATAGTATTTTACCCAAATTAAACAGCTGCCCAGGTGGAAAAAACTTATTTTCTCTGCATTTTTTTCTGTTACATAAAAGTATATAGTGTTGAATATATAGCTAAAATTATGGTATAGAAAGTGTATTTAAAATTTGTATTAAATGAAGCAATTCCCAAGGTATTTTACCATTGTTTCATATGCATGAAATTAGGAGTCACTTTACTGGAGTATAAACAATGTCACCAGTTTAAGGGTAGTACAAGTAAAACAGATAATGAGATTAATCAGATGCAGAAGATTACAGTTTTATTTAGTGTGAATCAGTGTAAAACTAAATTCAGTGGAACTGTGCCTGTTTACACCAGCTAAGAATCTGCCCCATGATAATTTAAAAAGGGAGGACACATTTCATACTTCTTTTTATCTGTTCTTCTGATATTTTACTCTTAATTCTTACCCCTTCTGATCTTTCTACTGTACTTCATCACTCGTAAAGGTTTCAGCAAAGGTGACATTGTATGCCATCAAAAAGATCTGAGGTGGTTCACTTTCTCTTCACTGATCTTGATGGCCTGTTCTTCACAATGTTTCTGAAGATTTCCAGGCCAAAGTAAAGATGATCTTTTTTCTAAAAATTTGGTGAAAGTGTTCCTTCTTGACTCTGCACTTCCCAGGGACACCTGCGTTATTCTTATCAAAGCTAAATTCACAGTATCATCCTCCAAGTAGATGAATATAAAAAATCTTTTTCTTTTGGTGTTTGAAACGTTGCTTCTCTGTCCTTGTATTTAAAAGCCTCCTTATTTTCAACCAAAGTCATAAATGCAAAAGGTTGAGCAGGCTAGTTCAGAAAAAGTAAGGACTAGGCCAGAGCTATGACTTGGACTTCAGGAAGGCCTTCGATACGGTATCCCACCCCATACTGGTGAACAAGTTAAGAGGCTGTGACTTGGATGACTACACAGTCCGGTGGGTGGCGAATTGGCTGGAGGGTCGCACCCAGAGGGTCGTGGTAGATGGGTCGGTTTCAACCTGGAAGGGTGTGGGCAGTGGGGTCCCGCAGGGCTCGGTCCTTGGACCAATACTCTTTAATGTCTTCATCAGTGAATTGGACGAGGGAGTGAAATGTATTCTGTCCAAGTTTGCAGATGACACAAATCTGTGGGGAGAAGTGGACACGCCAGAGGGCAGGGAACAGCTGCAAGCAGACCTGGACAGGTTGGACAAGTGGGCAGAAAACAACAGAATGCAGTTCAACAAGGAGAAATGCAAAGTGCTGCACCTAGGGAGGAAAAATGTCCAGCACACCTACAGCCTAGGGAATGACCTGCTGGGTGGCACGGAAGCGGAAAGGGATCTTGGAGTCCTGGTGGACTCCAAGATGAACA
>NW_005842019.1:1570626-1581737 GCF_000455745.1 Alligator sinensis | reverse complement strand
TCTTTCCTGCTTATGCAGGGGGTCAGACTCGATGATCTATTGAGGTCCCTTCCGACCCTAGCATCTATGAATCTATGATCATACACAAAAATAAAATTTTTAAGATAGTTATCAGTTTGCATAAAAAAATCCCACTTCACAATCAGTTCTGTCCTAACTGAGGCATTCTTGTTTTAGCTGTTGATTTACAAAAGGACTTTGACATTTCTAAAAACTACTCTGAAGTACCCCTACATGCAGTTTGGGTTCCCCTTGGCTCACAGTGGGTGCATCTACACATGCACACTTACTGCACAGTAACTGAAAATTACGGTGCAATGTGTCATACGCACAAAATTACAGTGCGTCTACCGATGCATGCCCATGCTGCACAGTAATTATGGCAGCTTACACTGACTTGGGTGTAAATTTGCTACCATCATCACGCATGATGCAGGTAGCAAATTTATGCCCAATTAGTTACTGCACAGTAACACATATGTAGATGTGTTACTGCACAGTAATGCAAGAGCTTCCCAGCTGGGCCTACCCAGCCACTAGGGGGCCAGCTGGAGCCCAGCCCCAGGGCTTCTGCCTGGTCCCCTCTCCTGTTGCTGGGCTGGGATGTTCTCTGACCACCCCTAGCTGCAGGGTACAAAAGCCTACAGCCATTTTGTGCCTTGGGGCACACACTCCAGAGAGCAGCTTGTGGCTGCAGCACCCCAGCAGGCCCCCTGTGCCCCACTGGACAGCCCACAGGCTGTGGTTTCTGAGTCTGTCCCACTCCAGAGCTGCCGCCTGGCCACAGGTGAGTGCTGCCAAGGGCTGCAATTTGCTATACCCCTTGCCCAGCCCTGTGGCCAGCACCTGCTCCCCACTGCTGCTCACCCTCCCACCTCTCTCTCTTTGCAGGATTGTGAAGCACCTTGGCTGCATGGCTGTGACTCCCTGGCTGTGCCTCTGTCAGCGTGCTGCTCCCGGCCCCTCAAGCTGGCATCACAGGGCCAACCGTGTGGAGGCCCAGTCAGCTGGCAGAGGGCATGACATCGTCCTCCTTCCCCATGTCCAGCCATGGCCTCGTCCATGTATGTCCACCTGTCCAGAGCCCCAGGACCATGCCCTTCATGCAGGAGCTGACCTGAATTCTGGCATCCTAGGAGCCCACACCCACTCCCCATCCTGACACCTCCAATGACATGTCTCCGGAAGAGTTGTCCTTGGGCCTTCAGCACCCTGCCCTGCACTCCTCACTGGCTACTGAACCCACTGGCAGGCTGAGTAACCCTAGCCAGTAGCTGCTTCAGCCTCACCCGCACACCACAGTCGCCCACAAGGAGCAGCCAGCCATGTGACTGCAGGCTGCCAGCAGCACCAGCTCCTCCCTGGGGTGGAGGGGCGGGCTGGCTGGGCACCATCCCCCAGCCCACCAGAGGCCATGGACAATGGGGAGCCCCATGCTGAGCCACCAGCCTCACCAGCCCTGGACCCATGGTAAGGCCCACACTTGGGGGTGGGTGCTCCCAGCCCCAGTCCTATCCCTGGCCCTGGCCCAAGCCCTGATCCTGGCCCCCGCTCCTTGCCCAGCCCACTTGCACTTCTTTGGTCCCAGGTTCCCCACCACAGCATGCAGAGAGGCAGGACTCAAGTCACACCTTTATTAACCAGGCCATATCCCTGCAGCTAGGCAAGCACAAGCATCTCACATGCCAAGGAAGGTGTTGATCCAGGTGACAATCTCCTCCTCAGCCGCTGGGGGCAGGAGTGTGTAGTGCTACAACAAATAGCCCTCCAGGCAGAGGTTGCGGGACAAGCTGGGCTTGCCCCCCATGCTGTCATAGCTCAGGGTCCCAATCTGGGAACACAGGTGTGCCTGGGGCACCAGCAGGATTAACAGCAACAGGGCATAGTGACCTGGGCAGCCCTCCACCTGCAGAAATCACCCCTCGTGTGCTGCCCATAGTATGGACAGTAGGGGCACACTCAGGGCACAGCAGTGGCATGGCAGGGGTCTGGTCCCAGGACACCTCCCCAAAGAGGCCCCCAGTGGGGAGTGCAGGGGCATGGCCAGCCCCTCACCCCAGTTGTCTGGAAGTCCCATGCACTCCTAGCCTGGGCACAGGGGGCTCGGCAGCAACACAGCAGAGCAGTGGGCCTGCAGTGGCAAAGTGAGGGGTCAGTGGGGGCTGGAGCCGTGGCAGCACATGCTGCCAGCAGCATGGCCTGGCCCAGCCTGGGGAGGGGGTGGGGAGGCAGGTGGCCTGTAGCCAGATCATGGGGAGCAAGCAGGGAGAGGGGAGCACCCACCTGGACCCAGGCCTGCCCAGCCAGCTTACCATAGTCCCTGGGCACCCACACATGGCAGACCTCCAGTCCACAGCCAGGCAGCACAGGGCCCCTGGACCAGAGCATCTTTTCTCTCAAATGTTGCAAACTCTCATAAAAGCCTTCTTTCTCTTGCCTCTGCAGTGCTAACATCTAGACATGGGGGAGAGGCTGTAGGGACTCAAAAAGACTGCCACCACAAATTCATTGCCACCCAGTGCCGGAGTCACCAGCAGGTGTCAGCTGTACCAGCAGCGCAGCCAGGATAGGACCCACGTGATCCAGTGGCTGGTGGTTGTAGTGGAGGGCTGGGTGGTGGACCACCTGGCATGGTGGGAAGAGGACCTAACCCAGGAGTCCTCTTGATAGGAGGTGCAGTTGTGGGCATGCCAGGCCCACTGGGCTGAGCTAGTGGCCCTGGAGCTGCTCATGCCCAGCAGAGGCTGTACCCATGTCCCCCTGCCCCAGTTCCACAGGGCCCCTAGGTCCCACCTGCCACCCCGCAGCAGGCCCTGGGCAGCACCCTGGAGCAGGTCCTACAGTGCCTACTGACCACAGGTATCCCTGGCCTTCACCATGGCCCCGGACCCATGGGGGAACTCTCTGCAGCTGTGTTGCTGGCTGCCTGCCACTGGTCTCTCCACCCAGGGTGGCCCCACCCCTCAGTCCCTCGCACATGGACTCAGTGTTTGGGATCAGACACGTGAAGTGTCTTTCAAGTTTGGGCAGCAGGGTTTTGTTGGTGGATGGGGAGGGTGATGGAGAAACACTGTGTATAGCAGGGAGTGGGGAGGAGGCTGTGTTCACTAAGTGGGGAGGGAGGAGTGATGTGGGAGGGCGTTGTAATAATAAAGTTTGTTTGTACTGTTTGACCTATGCGTGTGTCTTGGAGTGGAGCTGGGGGCAGGGGCGTGAGGGCAGCAGGACAGGTGGGCTGGAGCAGGGAGTGACGGAGGAGAGGTTCAGCCAGAGCCTCCCACGGTGGGTGCCCTGGGTCCAGCTGGTGGGTGCATGGCTCTCCTGGGGCCTGGGCGGGGGAGGGAGCCGCTGGTGGGACCAGCACGTCCAGCACCAGGGCCAGCAGCAGCACAGGATGCTGGTCATTGCTGGCAGGGGCCAGGCTGTAACAGTGGGGTGCTGGGCACCACTGGCAGGGGCAGGAGCAGGGGCTGGAACAGCCATGGCATGGGAAGATCAGGTGGGCAGGGAGGGAGCTGCCGTGTGCTGCCCCAGCACTGGGAATGCAGTTCCCAGCCAGGGTAGTGGCTGGGTAGGTATCAGAGGGTGGGGATGTGCTTTTAAGATAGCCAACAAGTGCTGGCAGCTGCCTCTGGCCTCAGCATTGCTGCTAAGTACTGGCATCCATGTGACCAGAGGCTGGAGCTCCCCTCCCCTGAGGCCACAGGGGCACATGGCAGGCTGCTCTGACTTGGGGCTAAATCTAGTCCCAGGTCAACTACATGTGTAGACACCAGCCCAATTCCCATTTACTGCACAGTAAGTTACTGCGTGGTAACTTTAATGCGCAGTAAATGCACATGTAGACATGTCCAGTGTGTTCTATAGTGTTCCAAAGATAAGTACACACTAAAGAAAAACGATATTTTGAACACTACAACTGAACTATTAGACAAGAAGAGTGCTAGACCTCCTAGTAAGGTACTGAGAGGGATTCCTAATAACAAAAGTAAAAAGGAGTGCTGCATGCTCCTTTAATCATATTAGAGATTGAGGGTCATTATGAACCTGATGAAATGAGGGAAAAGCAATGAAAAGTAATATAGAGAAAAAAGAAAATGGGACTTGCACAAAATCCAGGATCTGATTTTTCCTTTGGAGAAAAAGAAGTGAAATAGGATCAAAGTTTAAAGCTGGTAATTCCAAAGTCTAAGAAACGTAAACATTCAATTATCTTTAAATTTTATTTGTACTTTAGCATTTAATTTGCTAGAGTCTTCTTGAAGGTTCTAGCCAAAATCAGTGTTCTGGAAAGGTTGGTGATGTGATTGGAAAGCTTTGTTGAAGTGAGTGTGAGAAGGATAGAATACAATGAAGGGATAGGTCAGGAAAAGACCTTGGAAAGGATTGGATAAGCTTTAGGTAATCTTCTTCAGATTTTCTCCATACCTGGTACAGTGGTTTGCGAACCTTCAAAGATAAACTTTTTCTCAAACTTGGTTGCTGCAGGAGCTGATTAAAGATTAGAAGCCAGGCAAGGGGAAGGAGGGAAGATTATCAACCTCTGTAAATTGTTCTTGCTGTTTTGAGTCCCGGTCAGGGTTTGCCCCCCAAAAATCCCTATAACCTTTGTATTAGAGCTGTATTAAAAATACAATACAAGTTTTGTGTTGAGCCCAAGAGTGCAATCATCCCTTATGAATTTCCACAGTATCAGTGAAGGAATCTGCACATTCAGAGTACAAAGCCAATGGTTCAATCTCACGTTCTTAAATATACATGCACCCACAGAAGAAACCGAAGATATTAAGAAAGCTGCATTCTATGCTTTAGTCAAGCATATGTATGAGAACATATGAAAAAAGGATATCAAAAGTATACCAGGAGACTACAATGCAAAAGTAGGCAGAGAACAGATATGCAAACAAATGGTTGGTATAGAAAGCCTGTATGAAATCTCCAGTGGAAATGGGATAAGATACATCAGCCTCGCCTCAAGCAAGAATATGATAATCAGTGCAACCTTTCCCCACAATAACATACCCAAATGATCATGGATGGCTCAATAGAAGAACAGAAAACCAGACTGATCATATAGAAAAACAATACAGAAACTGCATAAGAACTATAAGGGGTTTCAGAGGTACAAATCTAGACGCGGATCATTTTCTTGTCGGATAAACAGTAGTGAGATTTGAAAGTAGGCAGAAATAGGTTACTGCAGACCATGGATAAATCTAATGATAAATCTGCTAATGAACAATTCAAACAGGCACAGGTAAATGAACAGTAACAAGTAGAAATTAAAAACAGGTTTAAGGCCCTTGAAAAACTCTCTGAAATGAATGAAGAAATGAGTGAAAACAATGAGGTCCTAAGTACTAACAATCAATGGAGCTAATGAAGGATATCAGCAAAGAGAGTACGGGGAAAAGAACAGTAGGGGTACAAAAGAAAATCAGACGAAACAAGTGATAATGAATGCAGGCAAGCAACAAATAAAGTTAAATTGGCAAGACAAAAGCTCCTCATACCAGAACATGGGAATATAAGGAAATCATCTGAGAAACAAAGAAAGTTCTAAGAAATAAGAAACATCAACACCTGGTGAATTAACTCCAGGATATTAAAGAATAATACAGGAGAAATAAATGTGAGAAATTTCTATAAAGGAGTCAGAAACTATAAACAAGGATCTCAAGCACCTACATCAGTGACAAAAATGGAAACCTTCTAGCAGACAAGACAGCAATCATAGAGAGATGGAGAGAATATTTTGCAGAACTATTAAACCACCCAACACCTACAGTGCCAGTAGAACAAGAAACGCATTCATCAGCTGAACCAAAAATAGAAGAACCATCTTTTGCAGAAAAAAAAACAGCTATAGCAAAATGTAGGACCAATAAGGCACCAGCAACTGACAGCATTTCAACTGAAACTATAAATACAGAGGGGAAGAGCTTTATAAACAAATCCTTATATTAAATCTCCTTATTCTGAAATCATCAATTCAACCTGATGATTATAGAAAAGCTTTAATAGGTCCCATCTTCCTAAAAGGCAGCCAACTGGAGTGCCAAATTACTTATTAACAACTACCTATAAAGCATTTTGTAACATCTTGCTACAGCACTTACTACTTCAGGCAGCAGAAATTCTGGGAGAATACCAGAGTGGATTCCGCAAGAATAGATCGACAACAGACCAAATCTTCTTGCTGAGGCAAATAGTTGAGGAAAAAATGGGAATTTAATCAAAGCATACACATTCTGTTCATAGACTTTTAGAAAGCTGATGATAGCGTACGAAGAGAAAGTTTGTGGGCTATATTAGCTGAATTAGGAATTTCCAACAAACTGATAGAACTCATTAAAGTTTTGTGTTTGTGAATTAAGAAACAGAATTAGTGCCTCTGGAAGAAAATTGGACCCCTTCCCAACTAGAACTGGACTGAGACAGGACAGTGGTCTGTCACTGACCCTGTTCAACCTGGAACTGGAAAAAGTAATCAGGAGCATAAATAATATGAGAAGAGGAATTTAACTAAAGGGACAGCATGAAGTCCTTGCATCTGTTGATGATATAGCTCTCATAAATGCAAATATGAATGATATAGAGGCTCTGCATACCCAACCAAAAAATGAAGCAGGAGAACTGGATTACAAGTGAATATGGATAAAAAACAGCATCTTTTAGTAAATAGGATGGTAGTAAACCAGGTACCTCATATAACAATAAACAATGCAATTTTTAAGCAAGTGTCCCACTTCAAGTATGTATGTTCTATCATAGTACAGGATGGTAATATAAAGGAAGAACAGAAGCAGGAAATAGAGTTTACTTTGCATTGTACAAGCTACTGCCATCCAAGCGCATCCCAAGGAAAATTAAGGTTCAAGTCTCTAAGCCATAAGCAGGTGATGTATAATCTATGGCAGTCAAACCTGGGTATTCTCTAAGGGAAATGAGGTACTACTAGACCATTTTAAAAGGAAGATTTTATGGGAAAACTTTGGTGCACTCTATGTTCCCACAATGCAAGAATGGCACATAAGAACCACCCAACCCTGACTTGGGAAATCAGAGCACAACAAATACAATGGCTCGGCTACGTCAAAAGTGATCCCCAACACCAAAAAAGTGTTCTTCAGGGTGCCAGAAAGCAGAAGGCCATCGGGATAACCAAGAGAAGGATGGCTAAAGGGTGTAGTATCAGACCTACAGAAATTGTTATGTTGATGACTGAAGGATAAAGAGTGCACAACAGATGGGACTGAATGAAGATAGTGAAGAAAGCCAAGGGCCTATAGGGCCAATAGTACTGAATTATATTTTGTTGCATTACAACAGTTCTTTGACCAACTCTGATTTACTACCTTTTGAAAGAGCTTATCACTTTCTGCTATCAATCACTTTTTTCTTTAATATTTGTCTAAAAAATTATCACATACAAGTCAACTAAAGTAAGAGTGCAAAATATACATATTAAATTATAACTGCTGCCATGGTTACCTAATATAGGTATAACTTGGAAAGGAGATCTATGAAGCAAAGCTGAATGTATAAAAAGATTCTTTTTTCCCCATTACAAAGTTAACATTTTCTGTATTTTGTTTGTATTTCTATGCAGCATAATAGGTAGAGGACATCTCACTTCTGATGGAACTTTTCATGAAGAGACCTGTGGGTTTCACTGTCTGTCCAGCTTCGCAGAATTGTTCCTTATCTTCCCTCTTTTCAAAACTGTGTTGGATGATCATTTTACCAAAATAAAAGCTTTCAGAAAGGTGAGGCATTCTAGCTTCTGCTCATGCCAGATGAAATGATGATATCACAATAGAGTAGGTTGCTCATGTTGTCACAGGAAACCTTGAGGAGCTAAGGCATTCTTTCACCTTCTCCAAGGGCTTCTTTCTGTGCAGCTGTATAAGGGGACACCAACCTCCATCTAATGCTATGCACTGCACTAGTGGCTGAGAAGAAATGGAAACCTGAAAGAAGCTCTGCCAGAAACCAGTTGGGATATCTATAAAAGAAGTACACTGCACTTGAAATACAGATGGAGCAAGGTTCATCCCCACTCCCATCTTCAGTACAGGGATTAAACTGGGAAGCAGACTATGATTATCTGACACCCTTTGCCATGACGTAGGTTAAAGGGGGAGGCAACATGCCTAGTGGATACTTTACTAGGTTGGGAGTTGAGAGAGATGGATTCTATGTCTAGTTCTGCCAGTCCCCTGCACTTTGTCTCTTTGGGCAATTCACATGACCATGTTGAGCCTTTGTTTCCTCTCCCAAACTTTCTTTGGCTTATCTGTTTTGTTTGTCAACTGTTTCATAGTTACATAGTTTCATAGTAGCTAGAGTCAGGAGGGACCTGAACAGTTCATCTAGCCTGACCCCCCTGCCACAGGCAGGAATGAATGCTGGGTTCACAAGACCCCAGATAGGTGATCATCCAACCTCCTCTTGAATTTGCCCAAGGTAGGGGCGAGGATCACTTCCCTGGGAAGTTGGTTCCAGATTTTGGCCACCCTAACTGTAAAATATTGCCTTCTGATCTCTAACCTAAACCTATTCTCCATCAGTTTATTACCATTGTTCCTCGTCACCCCAGTGGTGCTGGGGAGAAAAGAGCTCTGCCTATTTGCTGTTGATCCCCCCTGAGGAACTTGTAGGTAGCCACCAGGTCCCCCCTCAGCCTCCTCTTGCTGAGGATGAACAGGTTCAGGTCCTTCAGTCTCTCCTCGTAGGGCCTGTCCTACTGCCCTCTCACCAAGCGGGTGGCCCTCCTCTGAACCCTCTCCAGGCTGGCCACATCCCTTTTGAAGTGCAGCACCCAGTACTGGACGCAGTACTCCAACTGCGGCCTGAACAAAGTCACATAAAGGGCCTCTGTGCTTTCAAGAAGAGAACTCCCCAGCCTGTATGTATGCTGTGGATTCCTTCTCCCAAGGTGCAGCACCCTGCATTTATCTATGTTGAACCCCATCCTATTCTTATCTGCCCACTTTTGGAGTCTGTCTAAATCTAGTTGCAGCCTCTCTCTCCCTTCAAGTGTGTCCACTTTGCCCCACATCTTAGTGTCGTCAGCAAACTTGGACAGCGTGCTTTCCACCCCCTTGTCCAAGTCACTGATGAAGATGTGAAACAGTGCGAGCCCAAGGACCGAGCCCTGGGGTACCCCACTGCTCACATCTCACCAGGTTGAGTACAACCTGTCCACCACTACTCTCTGGGTGCGCCCCATCAGCCAATTTTTTACCCATCCAACTGTGCAGGCATTAATGCCGCAGTCACTTAATTTATTGATGAGGAAGGGGTGAGAGACAGTGTCAAAGGCCTTCTTAAAGTCTAGAAAGACTACATCCACAGTGACACCATCATCCAAGGATTTAGTTACTTGGTCATAAAAGGCAATCAGGTTGGTCAGGCAGGACCTGCCTTTGATGAACCCATGCTGATTGCCCCTGAGCATGACCTCCCCTGCAGGCCCCCCACAGATGTGCTCCATGATGATTCTCTCCAAGATCTTCCCGAGCACCGAGGTGAGGCTTACAGGCCTATAATTACTTAGGTCCTCCTTCCTCCCCTTCTTGAAAATAGGGACCACATTAGCCAGTTTCCAATCCCCCGGCACCTGGCCAGATGACCACTAATGCTCATACAGCCGGGGAGGCTGTTCAAGGAGACTAGATCCTTCTGTGCATTTACAGGGCCTCAAACAGCAAATTCCTAGTCTTATCTGGAGCATCTCATTCCAATTGTAATGCAATGCAACTACATCCACAAAAATGATAAGGAGACCCACTTCAAATCACTAGGATGTTGAATAAAGCAAAAGATGGTATTTATAATTATAACCATCATTGTCATCACCACTGCACCAGTGTGACTGTTCTGGGTACCATTCGGAGAATGTCATTTGTTCATTTATGTTGACAAATGTAATTTTAGTTAAATAATTAAAAATCTTTAAATAATTGAAAAGTTATTTCATAGTATACTAGTAAATTTATTGTTGTGTATTTTCCAAAAGTAATGAAGTCTTAATTATCAGAGACCTGACAGCATCTCTGTGCTGCTAAATCTTTGATGAGCAGTAGGGCAGGACTGTGAGGGATGTTTATTTCTTTTTAAATAACTGTGGATGCAGATTACTCAAGTGGGAAATGGTGTAGTACCACCACAGGTAACCAGGCAGTAAACGTTGTCAGCTGTCTTAGAGGTCATTCAGTGTACCACTCTATAATGCTCCTTATAGGCTGTCTACAATTACCATTTTTCCTTCAAAAACGCACTGCTGCAGTTCCTCCACTGGCCTCTTGAACCCTGTGTTGTCCAGTCCTGTTGGGAATAAATTTAGACAATATAGTGGTAAAAGCATTACACTGTTCTCCGTATTACCCAAGAAAAGGTCTGGCACCAATTTTAGTGGGGAAAGCTCGGGTATAAAATACAATTCAAAGTAGTCAATTAATTCAAATACAATTCAAAGTACTCAAACCATTGGATTAATTATTTAAAAAATGAGGCTATCACTTAAAGCTATGTTACTAATCTACATACCCTCTAGTAAGTAGTCAATTTTGTGAAAGAAAAGATAGATGGCAAAGGATGTTAATGAATAGTATCAGGGGGATTTGTTTTGGTTTTGTTACACTTCTCAATTATCATTATATAAAATGCAATTATAAAACACACAACATTCAACAGAACAAGCTCACAGGCACAAATTTTATTAAAAAGAAGCATATACTTTAAATATATTTAGGAAGCAACAATAAAGCAATGACAGTTGAGTTCTCTGGTGCAACTCAGCTGTGTTCAGTTAAACTATATACAGACTAAATATGATTAAAAGACTGTAATATGAGATTGATTGACTGTGGCCATGGTTAACTTAACACAGACACATGGTGCTTGCTGTACAACGTGAGAAAATCAGCAAGTGTATTGATTTGGTAAGCAGCAATTGTCATAAAGAATAATCTTGGGCTAGTTTTAAACCTAATTTCTAGCCCCTTATAACTGGCAGCATACAACTCCACCAGCAAAACTAAGAGGAAATTTGGGGAAGAACAGGGACTTAGTCACCAGTTGTTTTCCTGCCTTTCTAGAATACA
>NW_005842019.1:1539106-1570616 GCF_000455745.1 Alligator sinensis | reverse complement strand
TTTCCCTGTTCATCTCAGCTGGCACATCAAGCAAGAGCCAGAGATCAAGAGAGCTGCCCACACCATTTTATTAATCATCTAAGGTACATGGTTTTGTTCCTCCTCTCTGACTCCAATCACAAAGCATTTACAAGATGTTCCAGTGAATATTTTTGGTATATGTACTCTTCTCAATGTCTAGTCCCAAAACCCTAGTCCTTCTGAGTCTGTCAACCATACCAGGTCAAGCTGTTCCACCAATATTAAAAATGTTGCTAATAAGAAATAAATAAGGGGACATGATTTTTGTTCCATGCTTTGTCTGGGCAAGGCAGAACCTTAAATAAGTTTTTTTTTTTCCTTATAAACTATGAAGATACATTTATGCAATCATGCAAACAGTTTTCCCAAGCCCTGTTTTTTTGCCTAATAGATAGTCATGAGCATCATATTGTGGCTGGCATTATCCATTTTGTACTCGGGCAGCAGAGGAAAAAGCTTTAAAGTCTACAGTGAAAGCCAAATAAGTGTGTACAGTATGCCATGTACCCATAACAATTTAACACAAAGCTTTTACAAAGTGCATGTCATGGAGTACATTTATCTCATGCTATTCCAGTCACGAAAGGGTCAACAGAGTTAACTGCCTCTTCAGCTGGGTCTGATTGCTGGCTTTGCAATAACTGAGGAAATGTGAAGGTTGTGGGTCAGAGAAAAGGCTGATTGAGTGAGTGGGAGGAAGTCTCCTTTAGTAACAAGTTTAATGAGCGCTGCTGAGGTAGGTGAGAAAAATGAAACTATGGAAATAGGGTAGGAAGCCATATGGGACTGGAAAGAGCTCCTTTTAAATGCATCATATGGGAAAGCTGGGCTTGAACCAAGTGCCTGTGGTTTCCTATGAGCTGTAGTACTGGGGGATGGGTTATACAGGTTGACAGAGCTAAGTGAGCTTAGTTTCCTGAGCCAGGGACTGACTCTTGGATGGAGTATAAGCTTCTTGGTTGTTCTGAGCTCCTTGCTGCTCTGAAAGTAGGAAGGAAAGTGGTCTAGGCAGGGGGCTGGGGTCATGACCAAAGTACCAGGTAAGGTAAAAGTGAGATTTGTGGATTAAAAAAGAAACTGAGGTAGGCGTAGTGCATGTCCCCCCATCCCAAACATGTGAGTATGCACACATGTAAGCATACACACCCTGCTCCCCATCACCTTCAGCCTTCATAGTGCTATTTGGTGCAGGCAATTGAAAAGCCTGGTTTTAACATAGCCTTGTGTATGGTTCCAGAGTACCTAAAGGGGGAAAAAAAGGCATGGGAAGTTATTAGCAGCTTCTTTTCCTTGTTTGTTTGTTTTCCATTGTGTTTTGTTTTCATTTGTTTGTGTGTTAGTCAATTGATTGCATTTGCACTGTAAAATCTCTAGCAATAATTGCTGTTTGGTATGACAGGCAACTTTTCTTTTAGCTCTTTGTTATTTTTAAACCTTTAAGCCCGTGAATAATGCACTTAGCAATAGGAATGCTTTTTAGCCAGGCTTATAAAATGTAAATATATAGGTTTGGATATTATTTAAAGGCAGGGGGGAGGGAGGGAAACCTGTGATGTGTGTTGCTCTTCTCTAAAAAGTAAAGATATTCCCATTAGGATTTGTAGAACTCTGCAGCCTGTTGAGACTTTGTCCTCTATTACCCATTGCCTTTTTTGTAGGTGGACATGGTGCCCTCTGTGAAACAAGAGCCTCTGACCATTGTTGAAACTCATTAGTTGAGATTTGATTTCCAGTGCTGTCTCTGGGTATAACTCCAAAAGAGCTTTTCTTGTACTAAAACGGACTGTGTAGTGTTATGAGATAATGCTTTGTTTTATAATACGGGCTTCCCTTGCTTTACGCAGGGTCTGTATGTGCAAATTGGCTCTTATGTGATTATCCCATTTATACCAAACATTCATTATATGCAGGGTAAATTCACTCTTATGCGATTGGTGTGGTGGAAGCCTGCAGTCAGCTGCTTTGTGCAGTGCATTGTGGGAATGGCGCACACCAAAACATAGGCTCCTGTGTGGATCTGTGCTCCTTGCTTGTTGTCTGTGATGTGTTTCTGTATGCTCCTTGCTTGTTGTCTGTGATGTGTTTCTCCCCCTGCCGTCCCCATTATGATGGTGCCCTGTGCTTGTGTGTACTGTTTGTTGGGGAGTACCAAAATTGTCTTGTAAAAGTGGTAGAAATGGGTTTGGGGGTCAGTACAGTCGAGACCTTGGAATGTATCCGTGTTTGTTACATTCTGACCTGTTGTGATGTTTGAGTTATTTGCAAAGAAAAACTGCTCTATTATTTTTCTGTAGTCAAAAACGGAGTGAAAACTAGGATCTGGAACTTCCTGAGGGGTGACTTGAGTATAAAAGGGTTGAGAACCACTGACCTATGAGAACACACATGTAGCAGATGGCTCCTGCTGACCTTCCTAAAGGATCAAATAATTCTGCCAAAAGAGCTAGCTTGCAGTACCAAATATGATCAGGTCTATGTAATTATTTAACAGTAAGATCCAGAATTTCCACGTTGGAAATGCATATGAAGCTTTGAATGACACGGTGCTGACCAAGGTTCCTTGCAGTTTCTTTAGAATATTTCCCCTTGAATTGTACTTTCCTTTATGCATATGTCTGATCAGTAAGTCGGAGAAGAGAGGCACTGATGAGCACTTAAAAAGGAAGAAACCTGTCACAGCTGTGTTCTAAGGCTTTATCCTTTGCAGACAAGGGAACAGTGCCATCACCTGTACATGTCATCAGTAGCAGTCTTGTGTATCTTTCCTAAATCCCTGATGTTTGTGCATAGGATGGCCAATAGAGAATTCCCTAAACTTAAGGTGGAAATGCTTCCCTAGCACACTTCCCTTTGTGCTATTCTGCATGATGATCTTTCAAGGTCCCTTCCAGCCCTTAATGATTCTTGGTTCGATTTCTTTTTCACAGTTCCAGTGGGGGGGGTGTGTGTGTGTGTGTGTGTGTGTGTGTGTACACTGAACACTTAGCAGAGGTTTCCTGTGATAACAAATCCATCTCTGCCCCACCTTGCTCATTCCTCCTCCCTACTCCAATGTATCCTGAGTAACTCTGGACAAGGGGGAACAGAAGGAAGCAGGCTGGGAAAAGGAGGAGTACTATAGCAACTGGGAAAGGAGATAACAACATAAATATATTGGGCTAACTTTAATTTCAAAGACTGGTATAGACCAATTGCATTACTAAACTGGATTTGGAGGGGTGGGAGGCAAGGTATGGAGAAAGGTTGAATGTAATGTAACCACTGCTACCACTACCAATATTTGCTTCTAGAGTAAAGCATCTTTCTACGGTCCAGAGTGAAGTTCTTCTGCTATTTCAGAAGAAGAGTTGGATTAAGAGAAGTTAATCAGTACAACACTGTGTAGCACTAACAACTATAGCAATACCAAGATGTTATATATCACATTTCAGCAGTATATCCCTAAGCACTTTATAAAGGAAGCTGGTACAATTATCCTCATTTTGCCAGTGGGGAGCAATCTGAGGAAGACCAACGAGAGGTGATTTGCTCAGGGTCACCACTGCCCCCTTTTGTTTTTCTGAGTGACCTCAAACTATTTTCTTGTGGCCTATTGTAGTCTGTCTTAGTTTTAAGTGATTCCAGGGTCATATCTTAGCAGTGGGAATCCTGTAGTAATAGATCTTCTTTGTTAAAGTGTCTTGAGACCAGGAATTATTTGGTGTTGACTACATGCTTTTACTGAGGGTATAAAGCAAAATTTCTGGGTTGTGCTTCCTGTGAGATTTTAGATTTGAAGAGAGTATTGTTTTGTAACTGCAGGATCTTCAAACTCACAACAGCCAGAATAATTTAAGCATTTGTTGTTCCCTCTTCACCTGAATACAGATTCGTTTTATTGTGAATTTAGATAATATTTCCCCTCCCTGAGACTAACCCTAAACTTTCTGCTCAGTTTAGGTATTCCTCAAAGAACTTCTATGTTCCCACCCTATTTCTCTTTGTGAAAGAGACAAGTTCCTTCCCATCTCATCCTGGTCTTCAATGCTTGTTAATAACAACATGCAGAAATGACTTGTACATCTTTATGCAGGGGTCCAAAAGCAGACTGTATAGGATCAGATTGTAAATTTTCCTGTGCTATTAAATGGAAAATGTAGTATTAAATAGATCATGTTCATATAGCAGGCACATTTGCTGAAGCAACACCCCCCCCCCCCCCCCACATTTCGCGCACCCCCCCCCCCCCCCCCCCCCCCAACTATATACATGCAATTATTACAATCACTTAAATTACCCTTAAGAACTTCTTGTTACCTTGCTAGCTAGGACAACAGCGGCCCTCAAGCCATATGTTCCTGTTCTGCTAATGAGAAAAGGAAAGTTCAGGTATGATGATTAAGTATATTTCTAAAATTACTGGTAAAAATTCGGATCTTGAACTCGTGCCACATCATCCCAGGCAAATATCTAATGAGACTACAGCCAGTTTTAAGGCCATGTTAACCCCTGATATAAATCCTTTGACTTCAGTGGATGCATTTGGCACAGGGAGAGATTAAGTGGTGTGTGCTGCT
The DNA here is from genome assembly GCF_000455745.1 of Alligator sinensis. Taxonomy (NCBI): domain Eukaryota; kingdom Metazoa; phylum Chordata; order Crocodylia; family Alligatoridae; genus Alligator; species Alligator sinensis. Next base: position 1,566,039 of record NW_005842019.1, on the reverse strand, counting down.
TTGAGGCTTATTTGCAGTGGGGAGGGGGGTGCATTTTTTTTTTTTTTTTTCAAGGCGTTTCAGTGTATATGCAAATTGTATTCTAATATGCAAAGTATCTAAACATTTCCCACTTGTTTTAGTTTATTGTTCCAAACACTCAAATAAAAACCATACATTTGGCAACTTTTTCTGCTATGGAACTATTTAGTTTCCATATAAAGCTTTTGAAAGTCAACTGGCTAATTATTATTTTTCTCTATTGGTACTAGAAACGCATCTTTTTTCCCCCCCCCAAAACAAGACACTCGCATTGTTGGGCACTACATCTTTCTTTGAGGATTTATGTATTGGATTAATTAGCAATTGGAACAGGAATCGCAGTCTCTAGCAGCTTCCAGTTCCCCATTAACAATCTGTGATTTGGTGCTAAATCTCGGGAGACAGCACTGCTATTTACAGTTCTATTTAGTGCTGGATTGCTCGTTCTTATCTGCAGCTCCATGACTGACAATGGCAAGCCATTCCACAAGACGGTGTCATTTGAAATGAGTAAGAAGTCTAAAGTTGCTAGGGAGGGGGAAGGTAGTTAACATTTTTTTTAATTAATTTTTTTAATCAATATTCTTTTTATTCATGGCTAAAATATTAAAAGAAAACAAGAACAATTATAGTTAAGGGGTTCATATGGCATAAAATAAAAATGAACACTTTTATTAAAAAAAAAAAAAAACAACTTGTGAATTTAAGCCCTACAACTCAGAAATCCATTAACTGGAATTTTCCTCTGTCTGGGCACATCTACATGTTCATTAATACACCGTGGTTACTGCACATTTAATTTAGTACTTGTATATTCACGTACTAAATAAGGGTGCAGTAACACTGGCAAACATCTTTTTAGGTGATGCTGTTAGGCTACTGCACAGTAATACTGTGCAGCAGTGTATTAGGCAGGGATGGGCAAAATGCGGCCTGGGGGCCAGATGTGGTCCGCCAGGCCATTCTATCTGGCCTGCAGTGCCCCTAAAAAATTTAGAAAATTAATATTTATCTGCCCCGGCTGCCTATCATATGGGCCTTGATGGCTTGCCAAAACTCAGTAAGCGGCCCTCTGCCCAAAATAATTGCCCACCCCTGGTATTAGCACTGTCCATACTATGGTGTGCTACTGCACAGTATTATTAGACTACTTCAGAGTTAGCATCTCGTGTAGACGTGCCCTCTGAGCTAACTCCTTGAACATAACTTTCAGTTAAAGAAAGGCTTTATTTTGATAACATAAAGGGATTTTAAAATCCCTTTAGGAATAAAAATTGCTAAGGTAGTTTCCTACTTGATGCAGAGCTCTGCACTGTTCTTGTTCACACCTGCCCTGCTTATTTTCAGCGTGTGTTTGCAGCACGGCTGGACTTCACTATGTTGCACTCTAACTAGTCTGTGCTTCCCAGAGCCTGCAAGGGTCTGTGGGAAGCCAAGAACAAATTGGAGAGACCCAGATACTGTTCTAATTTGCACTAGAAAGCAGGCAGGAGGGCCCTGTATAGCTTCAATGCACTGAAACTGTAATGATGGATTCATAGATGTTAGGGTCGGAAGGGACCTCAATAGATCATCGAGTCCGACCCCCTGCATAGGCAGGAAAGAGGGCTGGGTCTAGATGACTCCAGCTAGATGCATACCCAACCCAGCTAGATGCATATCCAATATGGAATATTCAAACCACATTTGCTCCTCTTCTCCCTCTCCTCATTACCCCACTCAGACTTATGCAGAGAAGTGCAAGAAAGGAGTAACGGATCCTTTGTTTTGGGTCCATCATACATGACATAATCTTAAATCAGTCACTGTTCCAGGAGTGACTGTTTCTAGTGAACTGCTGAGATCTCTCATGTCTGTCTAGGAAGGACTTTTTCACTCATTGCATTCATTCTGTCTGTTTTATTTGGCATTGGTGATTTCTTGGCTATCTTCAGCCTCTGGGAACTGCAAGACAGCTTAATAAGAGGCAGTATAAACATGTTCATGCAGAAAGTTCTGTTGTCATTTAAGAGGTGGCATTTTCATTCTTCTAGTGCCAGATGAGGAGAGTTGATTTGTAGTTTAAGCTTTGCCATAAGGTTTCCAGTCAGACTTTGGGCTGGTTGTGCCATTTCTGTATCTTAGTTTCCACCATCTGTAAAGGAGGGGGTAATGACAACATTTCCATGCGAGATAAGCAGATGCTCCAGTATGCAATAAAGAAACAAAGTTTCTGTTAAAGAGTTTTTTCATAAGAAAATATTCCCTTGAAAAATCAGCCACAATGATCAGAAGGTTAGCAGTCTCGAATGCTATAAAAATTAATTGTGTTCCTAGTAAGAAGTATGTTAGAGAATTCCAGACAATTTAAGTTTTCAGCTTAAGGAAGTTTAGACCCATGCAAGAAATATATGCATATGTACACAGAGAGTACGAATCAAATTTGATCTCATTTTCTACCGGCAAAATTATGTGGTATGAACCTGGTTCCATTGGAAGTTAATTGCAGAATTTGCATTGACTTCAGTAGAAACCAAATTGGACCCCTAATGGAAACTTAATTTGCATTTTAAACATTCAGTGCCGGGTACCTATCCTGTGCAGAGATGCAGAAATTTTAATTTCAAAAGGTATATTTACATTTGGCTTCACGTCACCTTTTAATTAAACTGCCCCCAAGAGTGTTGTTTTTTCCCCTTTCCAATTTATAAAGGACAGTACTGGCCTTCTGTGAAGGCATAAGATTTGACCCTCTTTAAAGACTTGACATCCATTCCGTTAGTTTCACCCTTTCCTCTGCTCATTGAATGGAACGGGTTGTTTTCTTTCTACCAGTTCATAAGAAACATTAGGTGGTAGCTTTATTAAACTCAAAACTCCAAAGTACTTAAAGTTAGCAAGTTTGTAAAGCCAGACTTTTCAAACTAACGCTGAATAATAGGTTAGAAACTGGACAGCAATGTCTTAAGTGGCTGGGGACTGCAGCCCCACAGCCACACTGTGTGAGCTGTATGCTGCACAAGCTAATATACCACGTGAACATGCTGCTGCACCACATGGACCCCAAGGCACTGTGCAAGCCCTTGATACATGAATATGCCACACAATGCCGGCCCCCTGTGCATGATAACACAATATGCAGTGCAGTTCTGCTGCATGACCCCCAGCCCCTTGCAATGTGGCAAGCAAATCTGACTGTACTGCATGGGTGTGGAGATGGACAGCCCAAAGACTCCAGCAGCAGCAAGAGAGCAAAGCAGGGAGCATCATCTAAACCAGGAACCCAAGGGCCACAGTTTAATCCCATGGGGGTTCCATGTAGCCTGTGGGCCACCAGTCTGACAGCCCTGGGTTAGAAGCTTTTAGGAATCCACTGCGATCAAAATAATTATCTTAATGACTTTTTTTATTCAAAAGGATAGTAAGTTTTGTTTCAGAAACATGGAAATGAAACAGTTCTGGATTTTAGGGGTTTTAACACCATTTGGCATAATTTAATACAATTTTTCAAAATGCTTCAATAGACCCTACTACACATTCACCTAGCTTTGCCAATTAGTCAAGGAAATATATCCCTGGGACTATGCAGTGTGGTGTAATCTCTGTTTAACTCGGCAGTCCTCCTGTTTGCTCTTCCATTTCCTCTAATCACTCTCCCTTTTGCCTCAGTCATTCTAATCAGAATAAAGTTTAATTCTTGGGTAATCAGGTGTCACTTATTTAAATAATGAAGGGGTTTTTTTTCTTAAATCCCCTCTCTGCAAGCCAAATCAAGAATACACTTTCCATTTCTTTTTATTGCCCAAACAAAACTTCAGGTAGGACTGCCAACATTTTTATTTAAGTTGTTCAAATGCATTAGTGAGTCTGCTCTTTCATATGTACTTGTAACACATCCGTGAAATGTGTATGTTGCTTTGGTGTTCTGATACTCAGGAAGTTGTAAAGTAATTTAAGACACAGGGCTGTCTTGCTTTTTCCTGAGAATCTGGGACACCATGAAAATTCGTTGAGATCAGGTAGTAATATTTGACAAGCAATTTGAAATACTGCAAGATAATCCAAAACCATCATTTGCCAAGCTAAGTTCTGCAAACAACTTGGAGGTAATACACTATAAATCTTTGAAAACCAGGACTATGTTTTTGCAGCGGGTTTAAAAACCTGTAAATTATCAAACATTTTTGAAGCAATATTAAGTACTCCAGTGTGAGAGAGTGCCACTGAGGGTATTGTCCTTATAATAAGAGTATGCAGCTGTGTTTCCCTGCCGGAAGCAATTAAAGCTTTCTGCTCTGGGGCCTCTGCATTGCAGTCTGGAGCTCTTATGGGCACAGCCTTTGTGGAGTACCACAATCCTTTCTATACCTGGTCACCTAAGAAGATGGGTGTACTGGCTGATGAAGCTACAATGCTTTTTCATCTTCTCTAGATTCCTAAGCTAATTATAAGAACTGGATTTCTTACAAGTCTTTTGCATTCACCTTACAGCTAGCAGGATCTGGCCCCCAGTCTGTAAAATACTTCTGCACATGAAGTGGTGCTCATTTGAAAGGATACAAGCATTGTTATTTAAGATGAAAATATCATTTCTGCTAAGGTTTCAAAGCGCATTATTTGTTCATACACTCAAATCCCTCTGTGTTATTGAGGACAAATCACTTCCTGCCATGTCTAGTATGGGTTATTTTCTCATCCATAATGCTTACAAACTATATTGAAATCCTGACACACTATTTTCATGGCTTATAAATATATCCTCAACTAACTGACTGAGACTCTCTCAGAGAAAGCTTAACTTGGTTTGTCTGGAATCACAGGTAATGTAACAAAGCCAGGGCCAGTCCTAGCTATTCTGCTGTCCTGGGAAGAATAAATTTTGCTACACATTCATATACAAGAACTGGAGCAAGCCAAAGACCACTAACTGGGTCTAGTTAATTCCACTCCCCCAATGCTGCCATCATTGACAATTGCCCAGTTTGCCCATAGGATGGGCCAACCTTGAATCAACCTGTATTCAAATATCAGCTAACAGTTGGAGAATGGCTGAACATTTAAAGTTGCAGTCTCATAAACTGAGACCCTCTGTTCACATTTTATCCAGAAAGTGAACTCGTAAAAATAAGCCTACTTTCTTTTTTAATTGGGGAAAAATTGGTATTTTCAAAAGAATTACCAACTTACATTGTTGTGACAGACTGTGGGGTTTGCTGTAATGTTTCTGTTTTAAAGGTGTTCATGTTGTTATACTGTTGTGTGCCTTGGTTTACCTATAAAGCTAGGATATGGAAAGAAGGGTTTATAGGGTACTTTTGTGATGTAGGGCTGCCTACATGTAAAAAAAAAAAACCAAAAACCCCCTTTCAGCATAAATAGGACTTGAACATCTGTCTTGATCATTCAGGTAGGCTTGGTGCACATCCTTTGGAGGAGATGCCCCAGAGGTGTTAAGAGGAGGAGATGGAAATTGGCATTAAAATGGACAGGGTAGTGTGAACAAGCAATGTCTTCTTGTGGGGAAGAGTCTGGAGACAGAGTAGCAGACCAGTTTTGGGGGCTTCCAGCTATGTGGGCTATAAAGGGAACATCTGAGAAACTCTGGGGTGCTCAGGATTGTGTTGGCTAGACTGGGGACAGAGAGATTGCTTAACCCTTAGCTGGCTTAAACTGACAGTATCTGATGAAGTGAGCTTCAGCTTATGCTACATACACATATCTACTTTGGTTAGTCTGTAAGGTTCTAATTTTCCCTGCCTTCTGCTTGACTTCAGCCTAACATGGCTGGCTATGTCTTGCAAACTAACACCAGTCAAAACAAAATAATGCTGTTTAGAAAAGGGTTAAATGAACCAAAGAATGAATTGGCCTCTGGCATTCAATAAAGACATTTGCTAAGCAGTTACTTCAGTTGTTTTTGATGTACTGTTAATTTAAGATTGGTGGGTAGCATCAGCAGTAAAAAGCATCCCATTTCATTTTCACACATCAGTTTCAGCATAATTGGAAGCTTTACCCTGACCTTCTAGATGAGGATTTGGCCACTTTGATTTCCTGTATCTGTCATTTCCAAATTAGATTGTTGCAACTCTCATCCTGGCATCCCCCTTCGACCTGTGCAAAATGTGTCTGTCCACCTTACCAACAATAGGATGTGCCCATGGGAGGGCAATGTTCCAAATCCTGTACTGCTTTTTACTTCGTCTACATCACTAGTGCAAGGCTTTAGTCCTGATCTTTTGAGCCTTCAGTTCCCAGGACCCACCTATGTTAATCACTGCCTCTTTACCATGGTGTTAACAGATGGTTACTATGCTCAGAGATGAGAGTTTATGAAGCCTGGGACAAAATATATAGAACCCTGAGCTAAAACAATCTGAATCATCTGTATTAAGCTCTTATCTGTATCTTTATCATCATCGTCTATTAGTACTGCTGTAACATGTAGGAGTTATCAGGACAGAACCCAGCTACCTGGTAGACAACCACAAAACAAAAATATAGTTTCTCTTCCAAAATCTTTAAAATTTAAGACAAGTGATGACAAGGATAGTGTTGAAAGGGTGAATTTTGACGCATCTGATTTAATATCATTTTTTAAAACTTTCAGAATTAATCTTATATTTTTGCCATATTTTAAGCAGAGACTTACTTTTCCCTTTGGGTTGAAATAACTAATTTTTTTTTACCCTCAAAGTTATTTTTATAATTAAAAATAAAAAGGGCAAAATCAAAACACTTCAGAAGCATTAATATGGAATAGTTGGGTTAACCCATCAGCAGCTCCTTTGCCCAATTATCAGTTCGGGAGTATTTTTAAGATTTTTTTTTTTTTTTCCAACCCTAATCAAGTAGGGAATCTTTTTCGAATAACATTTTCAATGGATAAAGAAGTATTTCTCTCCCATCTCTAATACAGACACAAAAGAAACTAGCAGGATGGTTTGAAATGTACCAAGAACCTACACAATTCCTGTGGGTCCCTGCGTCTGGCTGTGAAACCTTTTGTAGGTCCTGGCAAACTAAAATAATGGCATGATGGAATGTGATCCCCAGACCCAGTAACTGAATGTCCTACCATGTTACATGTGTGGCAGGATACACAACTTTTGGGATCAGGAGCCAGTCCCAATCACATTATTACTTTAACTGGAACCTTGCCAACCCTGTTTGGGTTAGCAAGGTTTCTATCCAAGGGAGCTGAGGGGCTTCCACCTCCTGTGCTGGGGAGTTTAACTCTTCCCTATGCCCAGTCAGGCACATACAAGCATGGCTTGTTGGCTGTTTTGAGGTACATTGAGGTTCCAGGTTATGGCGAGCTTTGGGGCTTGCTGGCACACTGGCCTAACTGATGGACTCCCTGTACTTCAACACACTGAAAACTGTGCAGTGCAGCCGAAGCAGATGTCAGCCTGCTGAGATGCCAATTGAAATCCAGCTTTCCCAGAGTTTTTCCTGACACAGACACTCTAGGATTTGCATGGAATGATATTTCTTTATTGAAACTCTAGGACTTCTTGTTTGAGAGACAGAGAGTAGTGTGCCACTATGAGATATGGTCTCCTAAGGAACTCTGAGATTTGTAGTTCTTAGGTCATGCTGTGGGCATTTTCTGTGCATTGGCAGAAGTCACCAGGGCAGCCAGCTGGCTGTAGGAGAGGGAACAAGTATAAACAAGCAGAGACATTGATCCCAGTAAGAGTGGGAGCAAGTAGTGAGGGTGAAGCAGATGATGACTTTTAAAATTTTAATGAAGATCAGAACCAGCAGCCCAGGGCCCAAGAAGTTGAGCATTACTTCTCATCTGTGAGAAATTTTATATGAGATGTCACCTACTATGAAAAAACTATTCATCTCTTGTAACACAAGCATTCTCTCATCTGCCCACGTAAAGCAATTGTTCAGTAGTGGGGGCTTAGTTTTGCAAGACAGAAGAAGAAAATTGTCAGATGTAAATTTTGAAATGCAGCTTTTTCTGTAGTTCAGTAAGCATGTTCAAACAGTTTCTGCTATGCAACTGGACATTCTTTTTCTCATTTAAACCAATTTTCTCATTTCAGTCTAATTTTGATTTTCAGACACTTTCATTCTTTCTAATTCAGATGTATTTCATTCCCTTTTGTTATCTTTTGAGGAATAAAAATTGTAACAACAGAGGTTTTTTGTGGGAACAGCTTTCATTTCTCACCTGACTATGAATATCTCCTTTCTGTTATTCTGGTATACCTATATGATGCGATGACTTTTACAAAGTACTTCACGTGGAGAGGGTGAGAAGGATCTAACCTTACATACGTATTGGTAAATTGTTATTCTGAAAACTGTATGCCGAGTATAAATTGTTTTCAGGTAAAGCAGGGTGAGTTATGAGTAAATTAGTGTGCTTCTATAGGCTTATGGAAAAGAAACCCACTTGTATTTGAAAATGAAAAATGATGCTAAGAGGCAATTCACCATGTTTCACACATTTCTCACAAATCAACTTAACTTTTAACTAGTTACTTTCTTTTTAACTTCCTTTTAACTAGTTGAAAGTGAAAATATTTAACTTTTAACTTAAGTTAATTTTAAAGGCTGCTAACTTTTAACTTTAACTAGTTACATTTTTCATAAATTTTTCCCATAACTAGAAAGACTTTTTGCTGTCTTCAATTTGTGTTGCCAGCCTCAGCTCTGTAGTTGCTTTGCCCTTTCTAACTGCCTCCCTGCAAGTGCGGGCCAAGTAGGTATACTCCTCCTTGGTAGCTTCCCCCTGATTCCACCACTTATATGCCTTCTTTTTTGCCCTTAGGCTCCCCTGGATTTCCCTGTTCAGCCAAGGAAGTTTTTTGGCTCCTTTCCCCATTTTCCCTCGTACTAGAATAGTCTCTTTCTGCAACCAAAGAATCGCTTCCTTTAGAAACGACCACCCTTCCTGGACTCCTATCTCGCCAATACACTTAACCTGCAGTGCATCATTGACTAGATTTCTAAGCACATTGAAGTTAGCCTTCCTAAAGTCAAGCACTTCCACCCTACTAGTTATCTTGCCCACCCTATACCATATGGTGAATTTGATTGATTGGTGGTCGCTGTCCCCAAGGTGATCAAGAATCTGCAGCTACCCTACCAGGTACTCCCCCATAGCCAACACCAAGTCCAGTAAGGCATTCCCCCTAGTGGAACCATATACCTCCTGCATTAGGTGAAGGTCCTGCACGCAGGTTAAGAACCTATGTAAATGGTTGGATTTGGCTGACTGCTCCTCCCAGCAGATGTCAGGGTAGTTTAAGTCCCCCATGACAACCATGTCCCTAGACTGCATGGCCTCTGAGAGCTGCCTCAAGAATTCCAAGTCTAGCTATTCCTTTTGGTGTGGTGGTCTGTAGCAGACCCCCACCACCAAGACCCTTTCCCCATGACCTCCATGTATCCTAATCCATGATACCTCAACTTTCTCCTCCTCTAATCCCATTTTGATTAGGGTGGATGTATAATGATTTGTGTGATGAAGTGGGAAATCCCTGACCAACCACCTGATCTGTCCTGCCTTCTCACTGCCATGCCTTGTTGTTAAATAATTAGGGTCTTAATTAGGTGGGAGGCTGCACTTTGAATGCCCTGTTCTCCTGGGCCTATGTATGCAGCTCCAGCCTCCCCTGTACTGCATCCCAAACCTCGCAGATGTTGCTCACAGCTGTGCTAAGCTCCCACCTGAGGCTGGGCCCAACTCGGCACAGTACAGTAAAAGTTCTGTTAATTGGCATCTTACTGTTAGCCTAAGGGGTCAGGCCAATTCTCAGGATCTCAATATTGTGCTGTTAGACAGGAGGGTGTAACATAATTGCACATATACAAACACACAAATCAATTAGGTGCATACACACGCACACTACCAGCTCAGGTACATACACATTCACACCAGCCTAGGCACATGCATACCTATTATGAATTCAGGCACATACACTATACACACACCAAAATTAGACCGAATCAGTTACTAGTTACCAACACCTGCATATCCTGCATATCCAATACACATACGTGGATTACTAATTCATATACCACACACATACAGATATCATTGTATTCACTAATTCACACACATACCACCCACCTACACATACACCCAAGTGAGTTCCTAAGTTGGGTGTTGTGATGTGTATGTATGTATGTGCTTGGTGCACTTGGGATACCTGGGGAAAGGTTAAGGTAAGAAAGTAGAAGTGTAGGGAGTGAAAGTCACCAGGACCGGGATTAGAACCGGTAGACTACAGGGGCCTGGGCTGAAGAACTGGGGCTCGGGGGTAACTTTAGCTTAATTGATCTTAATTGATTAAAAGACGATGCCCAAAGCCTGCAGAACGGGGAAGCAATGCTGGCACAGAGGCTGGGACTGGAGCCAGAGCTACGGGGGAGCTGAAAAGGTAGGTGGGGAGAGGGAAAATAGGACTAAGGGAAAGTGTGGGTGTTGAAGAGGGGCTCTGGATGTGGGGAGCCAGAGGATGGCTCCAGAGCAGCTAGAGAAGTTGCAGGGAGCAGCAGTAGGTGCTGGGAGTTGGAGAAAGGCTCCAGCTGCTGGAGAAAATTGCAGGACAGCCATGAGGAGCTGGGAAGCTGCAGGGGGAGGGATGACTACAGAAGGTGTGGGGGAAGCCTGAAAACAGAGAGACAGACAGCAGAAAATCACAGGAAAAGCAGCAGGAGAGACTGAAAGGCAGCAGGGGCAGCAGGAAAGCAGAGAGAGGCAGCAGAAAGTCCCAGGGAAAAGGCAGTAGGAATTGAGAGGAGATCAGGAAACTAGTGGAGAGGGATGGGGGCTAGAGCTGAGAGAGGGAGAGAATGAGGCTGGAATTTAAGATAAGGAAAGGACTGGGATTCAGTAAAACATGACCCAACTCAGGGTTTCAAATGACAGTGGTTTTATTGAACAGGGGAGATGGTGACACAATTTCTTATTGTTTCCCTTGCACCCACCCACCCACACACAATGGCAGGAGGGGTTAAAGAGGCTTGGTGCAGGGGCTGAAGTCCACTGAAGTTCAGGAGGAGAGAGAGAGAGAGAGACTGAGAGAAAGAGAGTCCAAATTGTAGTGGATAGGTGGTGTGGCATGGTGCTGGTCCAGATGGAGAGGGCGTCCCACTGGGTCTGTCTTCACTGCCCCTTTTTATAGGGGCACACCTTGTGTGAGCCTAGTGACAGGAGGCATATCCAGGCAAGGATCGGCCCCTGGCATACTGAGCATGCGTGCTTCATGCAGGAATGTGGAGTTTTGGGTGTCTGTAATGGTGAGAGTTGCTGGTTCTGTAGGGTCCTTTGTCTTTCAAATGCTGGTCTTGTCTCTGTTCCTGGGTGAACTCCATGGTTCCTGGATGAATTAATGCAAGGTGATGGCCCAGTTGTTACAGGCCATTTAGTAGTGGCCTGCTACCATTGTATTTCAATCATTCCCAATCGCAGTCATTCATCCAGGAACCAATTTACATGGGAGGGATGCGTGACTCATACAGTTGCGAGACAGGGGGTGCCCAGGCAGAAGACAGAAGATGAAGGCTTGACATATAAAATGGAAACTTGACATGACTTTGGCTCACTTACAAACACAGGCCTAAACCATACACTATCCATTTGAAACAATAACAATCTAAACAAACCTAATAATTATACAATATAAAACAGTGGATATTCAAAACCAAAAACTTGAAAAATGTTTAAAGCTTATCCTAAGTCTGAGCTCACTTATACTTATCTATAGGGAATAAGAGGGAGAGAAAAAGTCAGAAATGGTTGGGGAAGGGGAGGGAATGCATTTTAAAATTAAAAAAAAAAAAAAGAAAAACTGGGTTTTGCTATATTACAAGCTGGTATGCACAATTAACTGGCATGCTGGCTTGTAAGATAAAGTGAAACCGGAAGTGCCCACCATGGCACTTCTGGTTTCTCTGAGCCCCCACAGCCCAGGGCAAAGCAGCCTGCACTGCTGAGTCCCAACAGCCCAGGGGTATAACAGGCTGTGCGGGGCCCGTCTCCCTGTCCTGTGGGGCCTGCAGGGCCTGTAGGAAGGGTGGCGATGCCGTGGGAGGGGTGGCGGAACACCCCCAGACATGGCGGGAGAAGCAGCAGCCTGGGCCACTCAATTAACTTAAATATTTTGTTATCCAGCATCCCCATTCCTGAAGGATGCTGGATAATAGCTTTTACTGTATTGAGTTTTACTGTCCACTGGCTCTCACCCAGTCTCTTTCATCCTGACCTTCCTGGGCCTCACTCTTACCGCCCCTTCTCTTCCGGGTCCTCACCCTGCCCTTACTCAGAGGGTCTTCAGGCTTCAGGCTTGCTTCATAGACTTCATAGACATTCGGGCTGGGAGGGACCCCGTAGGATCATCGAGTCCAGCCCCCTGCCCCAGGGGCAGGAAGTCAGCAGGGATCATAGGATCCCAGCAAGATAAGCATCCAAATGAGTCTTGAAGGCATTCAAAGTGGGTGCTTGAACCACCTCCGGCGGCAGTCTATTCCAAACCTTGGGGGCTCGGACAATAAAGAAGTTCTTCCTTATGTCCAGCCTGAATCGGTCACGGCGGAGTTTCTGACCATTCAATCTTGTCATCCCTTGGGGTGTTCCGGTGAACAGACGTTCCCTCAGATCCTGAAGAACACCCCTGATAAACTTATAGATGGCCACCAGATCGCCCCTGAGCCTGAGCTTTTTCCAGGCTGAAGAGTCCCATGCCTCTCATGATAAGGTCTTTTTTCCTGACCTCTGATCATGCGTGTGGCTCTCCTCTGCACTCTCTCAAGGTTCTCCATGTCCTTTTTGAATTGCGGAGCCCAAAACTGGACTCAGTACTCCAGCTGCAGTCTCACCAAGGCCGAGTACAGCAGGACAATGATGTCCCGGGATTTGCTTGAGAAGCATCTATGGGTGAAAGCCAGCATTTTGCTCGCTTTACTAGTGGTGGCATCACATTGAAGGCTCATGTTCATCTTGTGGTCAATTGTGACCCCCAAGTCCCTTTCATCTGTAGTGCTAACCAGCATAGCACTGCCAAGCCTATAAGCGTGCTTCAGGTTTTTCCTCCCAAGGTAGAGAACCTTGCATTTTTCGGTGTTGAACACCATCAGGTTCTCATCTGCCCATTTCATGAGCCTGTCAAGATCTGCCTGGATCACCCTCCTGTCCTCAGGTGTGGAGGCTTTACCCCAGAGTTTGGTATCATCAGCAAACTTGGCCAGTCCGCTTCTGACACCAACGTCCACATCATTTGATGAAGATGTTAAACAGTATAGGCCCTAGGACAGAACCCTGAGGGTTTTGTCGAGGTGATCCTGAGCTACCAGATTGAAGGCTTTTTTAAAGTCAAGATATGCGACATCAATCTCCTCCCCCTTGTCCAGGTGATAGCTCACCTTGTCATAAAAGGAAAAGAGACTGATCAAACAAGACCTACCCGCAACAAACCTATGCTGAGTATCCCTCGGGACATTGCCGTCAGCTAGTCTGTTAAGGATGGCCTCTTTGATAATCTTTTCCAAGACCTTCCCCAGGATAGAGGTGAGGCTGATTGGCCTGTAGTTTGCTGGATCTACTTTCCTCCCTTTCCTGAAGATTGGAAGAAGGCCAATGTCATGCCTATCTTCAGGCACTTCACCAGAGCACCAGAAGTTCTCAAAGATCCTTGCCAGGGACTGATCTATGATGCTTGCCAGCTCCTTGAGTACCCTTGGGTGTAAACCATCAGGGCCGGCTGACTTGAAGGTATCCAGCCTGTCAAGGTGTTGCTTCAATGGAGGTCAAGGAATCTCCCTCACCTGGGCCTCCCTGATCCACAGTGGGCAGGGACGTCCCATGGGACTGGTGGAAAAATTGATGCAAAGTACCCATTTAGCAAGTTTGCTTTTTCATGGGCATCGGCTGTCAGTTGTCCCATCTGGTTTAGCAGGATCCAATGTCCCATCTGGTTTAGCAGACCCCAAAAGGGAACAGCTCACAAGGGCAGGTGGCCATGCTCCCTCTTGCTACTCTTCACTTCCCGGCCAGCAAACGTGCAGCCTTTTGGGCATCTTCCACTACCCACATCTGAGCGAGCACTGGGAGGTTCACAAACTGCTGTGCTGACTCCGCCCCTGGTCTTGTAGCCAGGTAACTCCCCTAGCTGCTCTCTATCAAGGGGCTAGCTTGCCCCCATGTTCTCCTCACGGCTCCTCTTCTGCCACCCTCCAATTGGTCTCTGGCCCCACTGCGGCCTCAGGTGCCTGAAGGCTTCCCTGGACCTACCTCTGGCCCCCATGCTAGCAGAGCCTCCACTCAAGTCCCTACCCACAGGGCCCCAACTCATGCCCCTCATTCACCAGGCTTTACAACTTCCCCTCTCTTCTCCACCCTGTACTCTGGGGTCTGGTGTCGAACACCCCCACAGACTCAGGTGCCGGCATGCCTGATCCACAACTCACTGACTCTCACCAGAGCCTCAACTGGTGGTGCCCTCTCTCAGGGCCCTATCTACTCCTGTCAGAGGGTCTTCTACCCCTTCAGGCTCAGGCAGTTCTCAAAGCTAATCTGGCCTCATCTCTGGGATCTTCTACCCTTTCAGTCTCAGGCCCTTCTGAAAGCTTACCTAGCTTTCACTACTCCCCTTCGGGGACGTGCACCCCCCCCACAATGGACTCGGGTGTCCCCTATGGATGTCCCTGGCCCCACTACTCCCTCCATTGTTAACACTGTAACCCACTGGGTGGTGGGGGCAGGGGTTTAGGCACCCCAACTTGCCTTACACTAGGATGGTCCTCAAACCTGGTATTTACTAGCCCTGCCCTATCACAGGCAGGACCACCAGACCTCCCTATCCTGGCAGGGTGCAGTTTTAGGTCATGCCCAGGAGCCACTTGTCACCTGCTGCCAGCTCTTAAAGTGGCAGATGCCACATGTGTTCTGCCACCCACCTTCCCCCTTAAAATGGTTCCTGGGGGAGGCTTTTCCCTGCTGCTCTGCAGGCAAGCTCCCATAGAGCTTGTAAAAACCCCAGATTGGCAAGCACCCCACTGGTGCTCCACCACAATGTGGAATATCATTGTGGCTGGTTTCTCTTTTTGTTGTCCTATTAATTCCCTGAATATGTGGCAAGGTTACTATTTATGGCATAATGAACAGATAAAATGTGCCATAAGTATAACATCATCTAGGAGCCTTAGATGCAAAATAGCACTATGGAGATGCTCCTCCAGACCCATATTCAGCTACTGAAACTGTACGTACACACAAAGCCCTCTCTCTGATTAAAAACAATGCTACTCTTTATAATTTGTTGTGGTCTGAGATGCATACAGTGGGAAAGACATCAATTAGATCTTTGAATGTCTTATTTTAGGTGCAGACAGAAGTGACAATTTTTACCTAATCTGACCCCTGAAACCACTCTACAGCCATGACCAAACACAAGTGCATGACTGCAAAATGTTTTTAAAGGGCCTAATCCCATGACAGCCTGAACCCTCATTACATGAGGGTTCAGACAAAGGTGCTCCAAAGCAAAACACCTTCATTAGCTTCTGTCTGCATGCATGAGGAGCAAGACTCAGCTAATGCAGCCCAGCCCTGCTTCCATCACTGTTTTCAGAATGGGAGGGGGGAAGGGAACAAAGGGAACTCCTCCTGGGGGTTGCCAAGCTGGTGCTGGAGTGTAGGCCAAGTGGATTGGAGCTCTCCTGAGTGGGATGGGCCTACAATTCACCTGTCCCACCACGCCAGCACAGCTGGGGAAATTCCAGAAGTGATGTCTCTCCCCTGCCTTCTCCCCCTCCCATCCCAAGACAGAACAGGACCTTGGGGAGAGGAGGTGGAGCTAGGGGAAGAAGCTGCAGAGACACAGCCTCTCCCCGAATCAGCTCCAAATTGGAGCTCAATCCCCCACCTTTCTGACCCAACAGCTAATATCTATTAAGTTATCTAACATCTGTTGGGTCGGGAAGATTGGTCTAACTCATGGCACTTCACGGAAAGCACCATGGGTTAGACCTGGGAGCTGCATTTCTTTCTGCACTTTTTTGAGTCCAACTGTTTGTAGCATTAAAAGTTTTTGAAATCTTAGCTATAGCCATGCAAGGAAGAAAAGTAGCAATTGAAATCTTCACTTTGAGTATGGATGCACGTGTATTAATGAAAAATGTGTTCCCACTGTTTGCTTAATTTAAACTTAAGCAATTGCTTTTGACTGAATTAAAAAGGTATGCATTTCTAATTCCACAGCAGTCAGTGCCATGCAGACTGCAAAGGCCTTCTATTTAAAAGCAACTTTTCCATGCTTTGAAAATATTTGAGAGAGATGAAATCCCAGTGCTTTCACTGTCATAGCAAATTTTGCCTTGCGTTTCAAAATCTAGGAGCCATGATTTTTAAATTGATTGTAAACTTGGCAATTCAAGTTCTAAATTAGAGATGAGATGCAATAGGCAAAAGGGAAAGTGTCTTCATTGATTTTTCTAAAACATTACTTTACCATGGTTAAAAATAATACCAGTTTGACAATAAAATTCAGGGCTGCTATCATGTTAGGACACTTACTATCCAAACCAGGAGCCAGTTTAGAAAACAATGACTCTGAATAACATGATCTTTTGCCTGAAGGAAGGTTAGACACACAACTTGTATATCTAATTTAGTTAGTTTGTATGAGTTTTTGACCCTAAGCTCACTTCATCAGATGCTGTAAAAGGATCTTTTGGGCCCTGCTATCACGTGAAATCTTGCACTGAAGTGTTTTCAGATAACCTAAGGGTAAGTACAAATATTACATTTAGATTGACCTAACCTTGGTTTGGCTAATCTAAATGCCTGGACATTCAGGTGTTCACAGGACGTAAATCACCTAAAAATAGTGCGCTCACTTGATATTAGTTCATCTCAAAAGAAGTAAAATATCCCTTGACCCTGACCAAGCTATTTTTAGCTTCCTAACTAAACCCATCACCAGACCTGCCTAGCCCTCTTACTTCCCCTTCCCCTTGGCCCCAAATTACTTATTTCAGGCTGTCTATGCCACTCCCGGAAGCGGTGAATGCCTGCACATGCTGCTTTAGGTTTAGGGGGTGTTTACTTTACAGCCCCCCTAAACCTAAATTGGGTGCAGTGAATACTTGTTCATTACCTAATTGCATGCTATGTCTATCTTCAGAAAGATTTTAACCTGCTTTAAATTCATGGCTATATCAGTTCTTTTTATTAATGGCGTTGGCCTCAGCACATTACTTAGCAGTAATGTAAATAATTATCTCGCTTCAAACAAGCATAAGATCAGAGACACAGCTATCAAAGAAATTAACATTCAGTTAATGCATTTGCACAAATAAAACAGGTTTGCAAATAGATATTGAAAATATAATAATAGAAACTTTTCCAAAACTCTGATCTCCATGGAACAAACAGACCATTCCGTAGTTTAGTAACAAACTAGGTCTTCAATGTGAGAGCTCTCCCAAGGAGTAATCCCCTCAGTACCTGTGCATTGCAGAGTTTGTAGAGAGAGAGTCAGTTTTATGATTTTGTAAAATAACTGGCAGCACTGAACAGTGAACCAACCAATTATGCCTGGAAGCAACCAGTATGACTTTGAATAGAAATAAAGCTCTGTAGGGTTATTTAATACAATATTTCAAAGTACATATGAAGATTTGTTCATCCTGTGAATATAGTCGATATTTTCATTATACAGTGTTGGAATATTGTGCTTAAATAACTGTGGACATTTTATGTCCATGCTGCATATATTCTGGACTATAATAGTGATCAAAGAGGCTGCATGGACCACTAGAGGTATCTTGCAGCATTGATAAAATCCAGAAATGAGAAACTACCCGCAAATCAAATTCAAAAAATGTCCCCTAAAGTTCTCAATGATCTTTTTGTGACCGCTAGATGGGAATTGAAAATTGTAGAACAAGAAAACAAACTAAAAAACCCACTTACTATACTTACTCTGGTTGGTAGACTCTGAGAGAGGGTTTTCTTTCACAGGTACATGTACAAAAGTTGCATCTTCCAAATTTAATAGTTATTCTCTATGGATACCATGGCAGTACTGAAATGTTGTTTGTTCATAAATTAAATCCCTAATCTTCTAACCTAATTTTTTTTTATTTGGATAAAATAGCTATGTTAATAGGCAATAATGATATGCCAGCTTTCATACAAGCTAATATGTTGACATCTGTTACTACAGTGATGCACTGACCATTTGCCTTGAATAGCAAATGCACTGCTGTTAAAAGTGTGGTCCAAGTTCTTGCCTATCTGTTACCATCTAAAATAGATGTTCTATTTCCTCTGTCAAATAGATTAACAGATTTTTAAGGATGGAAGGGATCACTAGGGTCTTTTAGACTGAACTTCTGCATAATACTAGCTCATAATGAGTAGTTGGAAAGGATATATTTATATTTCATGATGAATATTTATATTGTTAGGTTATTATATAATAGCCCATAATATTTGGAACATAAGGAAACGTGTCTGTTTTAATGATGGGATGGCAGGTGTCATAGTTCCCTACTGAGAGGGCTTGCTTGGGCCCCCCAGCCTTCTATAGTCTCTGAGTACCTCCAATAGTTCAGGTGTAACTTTTAGGGTGGGGTGATGCATGGCTCCCTCGAGTCTGAGATCCCTAATTGTGCTCCCTAATCCTTCCTGGTCACTTATGACCCTCCCTCAAGAGGAGTTCTAATTCAGTTCCCTAAGAAAGGAATTATACCTCTTCCCAGGGCAAAGGAGTGCATCCTGAAGTCCACAAGCAGCAAAGCAGACAGCTTCTCATGTGGCACTCCTGGTCCTCCCATTTGTGGGTGTGGCCATCCAGTGACTCATGGTTCCCTTTCTCTAAACCCATGCATTTGATAAACACCTTCTACAGTGTTCATAACAAGAAGGTACAGGGCTACAGAGGTAGCTGACCTTTCTTTTTATATGGAGGGAGAAATCCTGACCTCGAGCATTTTCTTTACCAAGGCAGCCTACAAGCATTACTTCAGCCTTTCAAGTTCAGTTTTGTGCATCATCTGATCTCATTTAGATGCCAAGATCCTCTGTGTTGTTGATTTCCCTCTTCTATTCAGTATATTTTCATTCAATATGCCTAGTAAGAATAAGATCAAAAGGTTTTAGTCTTTCATGGCTCCCATAATTCACACTTGCTTTTGGAGCTTGTGAGCTCTTGTTTTAAGTTGGTTTGTTTATCACCTAGTGTAACCCTGCCTCTTAAATTTCTTTTCCCAATTGCTTTAAAAGAGAATAATGACTTCCTTTATTCTGCTCTTCATGATCCCTAAAGGAACTGTGCACTTTATTAGTTTTCTGTCTTAAAAGGCTAAATTTGCAAGGGTGACATTTATTTATTAACAAAAACATCTTGAATTTTTTTTCAAACTAGTTCAATTTCACTATGGCCACTTCAGTTGAAGGAAATGGTAGGCCATATTACTTCCCTGGATGATATTTCAAGTTGCATTTTCGTTGTTAATTCCTGAGTGCCACACAACTGCAGCTACTGTTGGAAGTCCGAATACACAGAAAGATGATGATTATTCTCCGACTCTGATTTTTAATAGGGTATCTTTTATACTGAGTTTCAGCTGCTGATTGCAATTCATTAATATTTGGGCACAGTAAAAAGAGCTGAGTTTGGGTATAAAATGGGCACATAAGTATTACTTAGCCTTTTAATGACTTAATCTACTTCCCCTAGTGTTTTTCCCAGCTACCATTACATATATTCAGAAATCTTTATGTTGGTGTAAAAGCGTTCATTTAGAAGATCCTTCTTCCAAAGACTTGGCTACTACCATTTGAAAACAATGGTAGCATTGAAAACTCGCTATCTATGTATTCAGTACAAAGGATTGCAATAATTAAAGCAAAGCAACAATGAAGGGAAGGGTTCCATAAGTGAAAGAAATTATGTGCATTTCCTTTCAAAGTGAGAAATGGAGCATTCCAAAAACATTTGCTTCACAATGCAGGATACCTCGTGCAGAATCGTAGGGTTAGAAACATTCAGCCACTCAAGCAATTGGATTGGCTGAGTGTGCCTAACTGCTTTGTAATTTGTGTCATAAGGTTTAATTAGCATTTTACAGTTTGGCCAAATGAACAGCAAGGGGATGCCAAAACCTAAAATACTAAAAATGGTAGTTCATAAATCTTTCTGCTGCAGTGCCCATATGCAGCTGTATGATATCCGATGGACTGAAAATGCTGCCTGGCTGTGGCATTAGGATTCTAAGCAGCAAAGAAACTCTGCTGAACAAATTTCATAGGGCAGCAGAAATTGATCATGTTTGTTCTGTCATTAGAAGTTGCATCTTGCCAGCTAAACCCCAGAAAGGAACAAAGGAAGCAAAGAATGAAAGAGAATAGCATGACATCAAAAAGAAACTTAAAGGGATATTTTTTAAGAGAGAGGGATATAAGGTAGTTTGAAAGTACATTTCTCCTTGATAGAGAGCAGATGTAAAATGAAAGGAGAATTAACTAATAAATCATTTGTGGGTTTAATTTTATTTCATTTTTTTTAATTGTCTACTATGTTCTATTATGCAGTGTTTTCTGAGGGTGGGTTTTTTTGGTTTGTTTTTGGGTTTGTTTGTTTTTTTCAAATACCATCTCCCAATCCTTTTTGGTGCATTGGATATAATATTTCTACTTGCAGAGAAGTAGATCATAAAACCATATGGTACATTTCTACAGTAATCATTCTGACAGTTTTGGACCCAAGAAAACATTTTCTGCGGCAAGAGAAAAAAGATGCAATATAAGCCGATGCAATTTCTCCTGTTTTCTTTCAGGCTTGGCTCAGCTTGAGGAGGCCAGACTAGTAATGGGTCTTCTGTCAGTGCTGGAAATTGCTCCCTTGATCTAAATACAGCATTGCCAATCCCAGGTACTTAAAATGCATGATGTAAGCCCCAATGCCAAAAGACCTAGGAAAGGTTGTTTTTGGCTCCTTCCATAAGCAGGGGGTAGATGGAAGCCAGGCATGGCCAGCTTTATTTCCCTAATATGTCCTGTTGTATAATTTTAATTCCACCTACTGAATTGTGTTGCATTTTTTTTGAATTGTTTGTTTTGATATACAAATGTGATATTAGATTACTACCACTACTATTCTCGAGGAAGGCTTTGCATTTCTGCAGGATGTGCCCTGGAGTGAGCTGGTTTATTCTCAGACTACAGGTCTGTTTTGGATAAAATTTTGGTAACAAAATTCAAGTTCAACTTGGCCTGGCTGTTAAAAGTGGGAACACTGTCCCCAGAAGCTAGGGTTCCATCAATGGGTTATGGTTACATGGGTAACTCATTCAAGAGTTCCTGGGCTGCACGTGGAGTTAGTTGATTGAGCCAGCAGTTCTGCAGACTTGACAATATGTGTTAACCAGACTAGTGATGTTAATAGCACAGCTATTAACATCACTGGTCCAGTGTACGACCAGTAAAAACCAACCAAATCAATAGCAATGCAAAGTTGACTGAACAAGCACCTGACAGATCATGGCTTTAGTGGTCTGATTTTTACAGTGCCCTGCCAGTTAGTGGAAGTAGAGCAGATATCACAGAACTGAACCAACTTAACCAAGCACTGAAGCACACTGGTAGAAATGCTCTTAGAACTGGAAGAAATCAGCTTGCTAAATACTGATGAGCTGAATTGGACCTGTAAGCCAGGTTATATATGAATGAGGCTTGCACAGAGGTTAAGGACACATTTTTAATACCAACTCCTGCAATGCCCAGACAGTCTAGAAGCATGCCCCAGCCACTTGCTACCAAGAGATTTGTAGTCTTAGCCTTTTACTTAGTGAAACTTTCCTTTTAGCTAATGTCATGAAAACAGCTAGTATAGTGATTACTGCAGTAAGCAGAGGGATAAGTGAATATAGGATACTCAGCTGACCTAACAAGACTGGGTCCTACTTGTGAGAGAGAGGAGGCAGGCGGGGCATTTTTGTTGGTTTGACAGTCTTATTGTGAACATTTGATTTTGAACGCTTTGCTGTTTTGGCTTTTGTTCTGCAGTGACATTTTTGTTTCTAAACTTTGCCTTGATTTTATTAAAAAGTAAATTCTGAAAAACAAAACGAAAAACTTCATTTGATCCAAAATGAAAGTTTCTTTTAACCTGGGAAATTTTTCTGTTCTGCTTTTAGTTATGTCTACAGCTTTCCCTCTTCTTTCTCAGCTGTGTACAATTTAAAAAAAATCTCCTGCAACCCCTGCAGAAAATACAATTTGCCAAACAATGTTTGAGTACAAATATTGTTGAAGTTTTAGAGAGCAATAAAAAGTAACAGCTATTAATATAAAAATACAATATTGGCCACTTAACTAACTCAATTGATTTGAATCCTGTTCTCCCTTAACAATGTGTCTAAATGAAAATTAACTTCCATATAAATGAGAATTAACACTGCAGAAACAGCCAGGAAATTGTTTAAGTTTAAAGTTGCAGTTTTCTTCCCTCCCCATTCTTCTACCAGAGGTCATGCTTGGCCAGGACTGCCTGCACCACTGACTTCTGCAGGTTAGATGTCCTTCTCAGGTCAAGAGATGCAAAAAGGGGCTGTGAGGTTGTTGCAGGGCACTAAGGTGCCTGCTGCTTTAAGGGCAGAAACTGCCTAGGGAGCGGGCCCTAGTAGTCAGTCAGGAACCGCACAGGTGCAGGTTACGGTGGCAGCAAGAATGAGGGAATTAGCTCATACCTGCAGGCTGTCAGCTGACTGGAAGAGGCAGGGCCTGGGGCATATATAAACCCCAGGGCTGGGACTAGAGAGTCAGTTTTGTGCCAGGAGCCAAGAGGGAAGGAGCTCTTCTAGAAGAAGCAAAGTGGAAGATGCTTGACTGCCTACTTCTGGTAGGATTAAGGGGCTCCAGGAGCTCACCAGAGACCCTGATCTACAAGGTATTTAGTGTTAGAGGGGAAAATTAACTCTTTTAAAGGGACAGAGCACACCCTGAACTGCTTGCATTATGTCAGAGCCCTTGGGCTCATATTTGGTTTGTTTGTAAACTGGCGGATTGGGCTGAGGCTATTGGGGAAGGAGGAGGCCTCGTTGGGGGCCCACCACAGTGTGGGGGCACTGTGACAGGGGGGAGAGCAGGCCCCAGTGCCGGGGGGTGTAGGTACTGAGGCCGGACTAAGCTAAGGTCTCAACACAGAGAGACAACATTGGTATAACATCTGCGAGGCTTGGGGCATGGTAAAGGGATGGTTTTGGAGCCATGCATCTAGCCGATAAGGCTTGGGGGTATCACAAGGCACCTCCTGAGTGTGGGACCCAATAAAGGGGTCCAGCTATCCATGGGGTTTATAAGAGACAGTCAGTACTGTAACCAAGCAGCAACTCGAGGGCAGCCTGCCAAGCCATCAGTTATGACAGCAAGACATGGCAGGTGAGATTAATAGGTGCCCATAGGGCAGAGCTTGCACAGTCACGGTGCCCTAGGGACATCACGGCCATCCCTGGGGTGCCTGTATCATGATAGATGAAAAAGCTGCATACATTAGAAGAAAAATATCAGGTTGTGCCAAAACTGATCAGTGCCACTTTTTTTTCTTCCAGATCTGGTGGAGCTCAGCTTGCTAAAATCTTTTATTCCTCTCTCAGCACCGTCTTTCCCAGCTCCCTTGCTTGTTCTTGGTCACCAAATACAGGATGTTGCTCATTGGTTTTAAATCTTTCTGTTCTATCCTCCTTGGAGCTGCGTTTTCTTTAAGTTTTGGGAAAAATCATACGTATGACCACTGAGCTCCAAACTTTTCCCAAGGTACTGGTTTCTGCCCTGTGCAGCTGTGTGACTGGTAATTACAATCTTGGCTGATCAAGGTTTTCATTACTATGGTGACAGACTTTATAATTTAGAGACAATCCTTAATTTGGGAGAGAGGCAAAGGGTCTGCAGAAGTTACCTACTGCCCCACAACTAAAGTTTGTTGTTTAGTTCTTTCCTTTTATGTATACCTATGTTTACTGAACTTGCTAATCACAACAATGACTTACCCTAGTTCTCTTTTCAAATGTTTATCTTCCTTGGTTTAATTGATTTCTGAACAGGAGAGAAATGTTTTAGAGAAGGGAGTAGAAGAGGTGGGAGGGGAATGTAGAGTAAATAAAGAAATTTGCATTGCTTGGGCTAGCTCTTATTTTCTGAGGACCAGAGAGTTCTTTCTCTAGGCCATAAGAAACAAATGAGTCTGGATGACATAATATGTATACTTATTCGTTCACATTGTTCTTCTGGTATTAGTCTACTGTCATCTTCTGCCCTTGTGTGGGTACTTGCAAAAAGGTCAAAGGGAATTAGTCAAGTAATACCTTTAAGATGTGAGCCTTAATGAATATACGAAGTCATAGGATTGGAAGAGACCTCCTGGCCCATCAAGTACAGTCCATGTGTTTTCAGATGGTCATTTATAACAAAATTCCTCCAAATTACCACTTCACACCCTCCAAATCACCTCATCAAGAAACCAGAACAGAAACTCCTAGAATGCCATACGCTATGCAAAATGAGAGGACATGAGAGCACAGCTGATGTCCTGCCATTGCAATGGATTACAGCAGGGGTTCTCAATCCCTGGGTAGCACAGTTGGCTGCCAGACCAGAAGTGGCTGTGGACTGGCAAACCACGGCCCCCCAGAGCCAAGCAGAGAGGCTGTGGCTCCTTCTGCAGGGCCTGTGAGGGGTGGGGTTTTCTTACCTTCCTGCCACCCAGAAACTCCAGCCATGGTTGGCTATGATTGCTGGGCTGTGTTTTGCCAGGCTGCGGCCACTTCCTGGCCACAGTTTGCCAGGCCACAGCATAAAAACTTTGGGAACCCCTAGATTAGAGGATCCCAGAACAGAAGGAAGCAACCCTGCACCCATCCTTCCAATTCGACCTAGAGAATCCAAAACCCTTGAATAGCTCCATTTAGACCCTTGAATAGCTCCATTTAGATCACCTGAACTTAAATGCATATCTTTCTCTCACTTTATTTTGAATCTAACAGTATTTTCACTCCTATTTAATATTTCTGCAAAATGTACTTTCAGATATTTGCAATACCACCTCCTACGCACATAATAATCAGACTGGACTGTGTCAACCCCCTACATCTAGATATGCACTGAACTTCTAATGAATACTTTTGAGGGAGGGAGTGAAAAAGGGAGGATGAGGGGTGGGGAATATGACTTCTATCATATCGCTTACATTGTTGGAGGGATTTCAGTCTGGTAGTAGTGACATGGCATTATTTTATCTGTAAAACAAAATTATAGGAATTCATAGCAATAGAAAATTCCGTTTCATGAGAAGTAACTGCCTTCCACAGAAAGGTTCAATTTCTTGCTCAGAGGAGAGGGGAATGTCTTAAAACCCAACCTTTGTTTTCATTTGAATAGGTCATAACTGATGCATCCTCATGAACATTGTAGCTAGGCTACCTTATGTTCCCATTCTTCTCAATGGGTTCCATTTCTCATGATGGCCATGGGACTCTCATGATTTACTCCCACCCATCACCAGCAGGAGAGATCACAGTACATGATGGGAGATGCAATCTTGATAAAGAGTCTTTCCAACAAAGGAGAATGAGAGGGCAACCATGGCAGTAGCCTCTCCCCATTAAACCATTTCAATGTTCAGCTAAAACATTATGGTTTTCAATTTTCTGCCATAAAACCAAGCTTTTCCAAGGAAGGAGAATATTTTCCAGTGACTTCAGTAACGACATAGGTTCTGGGTATTCAACTTCTTAAATACATGCTTCTGTAGTATCACCGTGCTCTTTAGACTAGGAAATGAGTAATATGGAATACTTCAGAATTCTTGCCTGAACTGAAGATAAAAAGGGAAATTCAGGGCTATCAAGAGGACTGGAAATAAGGCAGAAATGGGAGATCCTCTACAGAGCAATGCTCCTGGCTTTAACGTGACATAAAAGGGAAGAAAAAAACAGAGAAATTCACTTATTTACAAAAGGGTGCAGGAAAAATTGGTGTTCTTATTGTTTTGTTCTTGGCAATGATTGATTATTTATTGTATTATGTAGTAAAGGAAATACCAGTAAAGTGCAGTACAAGGTACCTATAAAGGACGAGGAAAACTGACCCAGCTGTCTGCCTTTCAAAGAATGTAAATGATGATAGAGAGAGAGAGGTTGCTTCTGTCAGCCTCTGAGCAGACTATATTCTTTCATGAATTCCCTCTAAAAATTACATTAGTATATTCATTAAGGAATAGTAGGTAGATCCTGAAATCATAAAGCAGTTGGAGGAGGGGGAGAGGAAAGGGATCTGAAGCCAGATATAGAGAGGAATATTTCTAGAGCTGATATTACACTTTTCAGAGGACTTATGAAAGTTGCCCGAGGGGCATCAGGGTGTCAGCATAGCTGCTGGTAAGCAATATACTGGAATAAATGAAGGGGAGAAGGCCACACCACCCAAACTTATATCAATGATGTATTTATCCTCCAAAAGAAATTGCTGGTGTTCCTGGACCTTTTTGTAACACAACTTGCCTGTGCTGAAGGTAGAATAATGGAGGAATCTGTTCTGAGGGATAATTAATTTTCACGAAAAATAATGCACGCATCCATATAAACTCAAGGACCTAAATTTAAGTAACATCCCCTGTCACATGGCTTGATCCAAAGCTCTGGAGAAAAAAAAAATACTACAGTCAAGGGGGCTGAGAATTCATGACTCCCACTTAAAATCAGTGATCAGCATCTAGGGCTGCACAGGATCAGACCTATGACAAACAAGATAAAGTCACTGCAGAATGTGAGAGAACTATTTGGGCAAGGAAGATTGGAACAAAATGAAGGGGAAAAATGGTGAGATACCTGGAAGAACTGTTTTTTACAAAGGAGGGTGGAGGGGGAGTTAAATCTATTTTTAACAGTGACCTCAGTAAGGGACT
>NW_005842019.1:1519357-1539075 GCF_000455745.1 Alligator sinensis | reverse complement strand
TAAAGAGTGAAAGAAAGGGACATTAGATATGCAGCTTGTCAGTTAAAAGCTGTAGGAAAACACATGATCTGATAGGTTATTGTGTTACCCTATCTCCAAATTAGGAAGACAACCAAAACAAAGAACCTATTTTTTTTTTATGATTAAAAATGCTCCAGAGAAGGGGGGAAGAAGGTAAAAACTGTCCAGAATCCAGCTGGAAGTCGATATACAATAACCATATTTAAAACAATCATACCAGAATGCTATGTATAGCTATCCTTCATTACAGGAACTGCTCAATACGAATAAGTGACAGACCATGGCCCAAGGTATTTAACACTATATAGATAGATAGATAGATATATTCTGCTAGTCTTGCTCACATTGCATAGTCCCTTAGTCTACCACCTGTGGAATAATGCATTCTGGCATACAAGAGAGCCGAATGAATTCCCTAATAGTCCAAACATAGTGAGCTAGAATTTAGTACTTTGACCCCAGTGGGACTAATTGTGGAGTATAGCACTATTCGACATGAATGAGAGTATTAGAATTGGTCCTTTACAAATAAATCTCCATAGGAGAGCCAGTGAAATATTTCTTTATTTCTCATTGTTAATTCAAATGAACACCAAAATAGATGTTTCTCATCCTAAAGAAGTATAAAATAAAACAGCCTTGGTATCTGAAACATTAAGGACATCATTGGCACCATTAACATGCCTTTTTTTAAAAAGTCTTCATTTAAAGACATTTAAGTGTCATGTTTAAAAAAAATAAATGCTTCCTTCTACTCTTCTCTGCTGTAACTAGTAATTTGCCTGGAATTAGTACAAAGAGATTAATATTTAATGAAATAAATTCTAGTCTAGGCTGAGAAATCTTCCCCCCCCCCGCCACATTACCCAGTTGCTTTTGTGAGATGTAGAAAAATGTTAATTCTTTTTCTCTTTTAAAAATACCCTTCATACTGCCTGCATAATTTGGTCTTTATCATTTTTAAATGAGAAAGGGCAGAATGACAATTCTATATAAGGCTGCAAATTGAGCAAAGGAAATGCAGATACTTTTTTGGGGGGGCAGAGGGGAGGGAGGTGTTCAGTGTGAGAACAGGAGTGGATTTAATCTACACTGTGCTACCCTTCCTCGCACTGAGTGATGACTTATGCCATGCATAAACCCATTGGAATGAATTAGGCTACTAGTAGGGGTCAGGTATTACTTCTAAAATCACCATTAATGATATTTGGACTACAATAGCAGGACTCATACAATAATACAGGGGTTTTCAACGTTTTCTTGGATCAGCAGCCGGACGCAGAAGGCACAGCCGAAGAATGCAGAGTGGCAACGGGCACCGTGTGTGAGCTTCCTGTGCCCCCTACATCCAGTCAGGTGGGCAGTGCCTGTGTGGCAGTGCAGGATCGTGCATTGTGGTGCTCTGTCCCCACCTGCCTATGTGTACCCTCTAGAGTCTTCTCAAGTACCCCGGGAGTTCACGTACCCCCGGTTGACAACCCCTGCAATAATGTATAAATCAAGGGTGTTAAAAATCTGAATCTAGGATGTAGAGCTGTATTAGCCAGTCCACAGTGCTGCCTGCTGTAATGTAACATGCACTGGGCCTTGCCCCGCATGCTGCATGTGGCAAACAGAGCACATCTAGTGCAGGCTGCACACAGCATGGAGCCAGTCTGGGGCACACACTGGCCAGCCCTGCATGCTGGATCCAGGACAGGTCTATACTGGGCCCACAGATCCAGCACCAAATCAAGCACATGGAGCCAATCTGATGCAGGTGCCACATGCAGTATGTGCTCCAAGCCCTATGCACTGTGTGCCACAGAGGGCTGAAGCCAGTACATTCTGTATGCAGCATGTGGGGCCAGTCTGGGGAGCACACTGCTTGTAACACCTGTGCCACAAGCTGGATCTGCCATATGGGGCCAGTCTGGCAGATCACCATATATGGCACATACCCTAGACTGGCCACACACACTACACGTAGTGCATACTCTGGACCGTGTGCTGCATGTTGGGCCAGGGTTGAAGCATGCTGCATATGATGTGTGGGGCTGGAGCCTGCATATGTGCTGCAAGCATCCTGCCTGGTAGGTTCAGGGCACGTACCAGACCTGTCGTGTGGACTGCATCTAGTATGCAGTGCTGGTCTGTGAACCCATTCCAGTCTGCAGACTGGCCCCACATTCCTTGTCCAGCCCCGTGAGTCAAATGAGTCTTACATCCCTGGTATAACTTTACAAAGTGAGGAAGGCAGAATCTGACCCTATTAATGAAGAGCCTGCTCAGAGTTTTATAATACAGGCCCCAGTTAAGAATTAGAATTTATTTAAAATTAGCCTTTCATGATTAAGCCTTTTTATGTCTTGGCCCCTAGCACAAGTTCTTTTAATGGTGCAACTGGGATCTGATCCCAACAATCACATTTCCTCCCATGTGATATGTGCATGGCAGGAGGCATGATTGTTGGGATAAAGCATCAGATCCCAGTTGTAACATTATTTTATGCCAGTGCAGGGTGAGCCTGAGATCAAACCCCAGATTTCCTCTGTTGGCAAACTGAAAACGGAGTACTCACAGGTCCAACTGGGGCCAAAAATCATCTGTGTGCTGGCTCCAGCTCCCAAAACCACCCCAAGAATTTGAACTGGCTCAAACGCTGGGGCCAGTTTGAGTTCCCTGTGTGATGGGCTGGCATTCAGCTGATTGCTGACCCTTGCTGGGATGGCCTGAGAGAGCTGATTGTCCAAACCCTGCACCCAGTAGGTCTGGATGGGTTAACACAGGGGAACAAAGGCTCCCGAAGGTGAGTGGGGAGCAGACTCTAAGCTCAATGCCTGCTTTTTAAAGTCTGGGGTTCTGTGAGCCTCGGGTCAGGGAGATGCTCCATGGTATCTGGCTTCTCGTGCCCACCCCAGGACCCACTGCTGCCCCCAACCCAATCCCACTGATCAAGTAAGGACAGCTGTGTGTTAAACCCTAGGGAAAGCTGTGTTAGACTCTTACCTGAGCATTGGGATCTGCCATGGGTTAGCCCCAACATGCCACATGTTCAGTTTAAGGCATGATACAAACCAGCCATAAAGGTGTTGCATAGAATATCTTTGACTCATTTGCTATGTCTTGTCATATTGTTTTTAACGTCAGGATTACTATTTATGGTGTTATTAACATCTTAATCATGTCCTAAATGTAATGTGTGCTATAGCCTTTGAATATAGGAATTGGGTCTTGTGTGTAGTTTCTTCGTTCTTAATGTTGTGATCCTGCTTTTTAACAGAAAGAAAGAACATAAGCTGTTCTGCTCAAGATGTTCAGATGCTGAACTACCTGAGCAGCTTAGACTCAAATGTGTCCAAACAACAAACAACAGCATCCAAAAGAGAGCCTATAATAGTAGTCATTTTACTATGAGGATCTGCTATAAAAAACAATATTCTGTAGAATTAAAACATGACAAGAAATGTTTTGGTGGTCTGTTAAGATACACAATGTGTACATTATAAAGCACACAGCTTTGGATGGATGAATATTAGTGATGAATGAAATGGTTCCTGTGTGTGTAGTTTTTGCAGTGGTTTAGGATATTAGTGGATAAAAAGCATTAATAAACATCATGACATTACCTATGCTCTTGGACTGATCAAAGGCATGTCTCAGCTAGGTGAAGGATATGTTTGAGGTATGTTTGGATGAATTGTTTCCAGTATACAGGCACAGGAGCAGCTTAGGAAATTCTGGTAAACAAATAAATAAATATCAACAAAGAAATTACCAGTTTAAATGCTACACTTCTTTTGCATTTATTATTTGAATGTGAATGGAAAGTTCTGTTTGATAACTGCTGTCAACAGGCAAATCTGAGAGGTTTTTCTTCTACTAATTTTTTTTTTAATGCTTGAGTGAAACACTTGAATGGCTAAATAAGCTCCCAGTGCCACGTCCCAATATACCTTTGTTCCTTAAATTTTAAAATGATAAAAGTTCATTTACTATGCTCACTCAACCCACTACATAAATTTTAGCTCATAAATTTTACTAGTGATTAGCTAGTATCAAAAGCATTGCTGGGTTGCTCTTCTTAAAAGGAGAAATTTATGATGGAGTTAGGTATTTGTGAAATCCTGTTTGACTACAAAAATGTGTATAAAGTTCTGTGTCCTTACATCCTTGAAAGAACAAAGAAGCAGCTGCTTCCTTGTTCAGAAATCCAACCCTGCTTACAGTCAGCACTCTGCCCAAGAGAAGCTTTCTCCCTTGGCTTCTTCTCAAGACTGCAGTACATCAGTGCTGCTTTGGTTTTGCCCTAGCTTTTCTGGTTATTTCCAACATGGTTTTTGTTGGTAGCACATGCAGCAGCTGTGTGTGGGTGTGACATTTGCCATCAGACCCCGCCAAAGCCCTTCTCTATCTCAAATTCTGATCAATCTTACCTTGGATCAGCCTTGGTAGGGGATGAGTTGCCCCTACCCCCACAAGCTTCACCAAGACAGTCTGGAGAAGACTTGGAGAGCAATGGCAGCTGGACTCCTCCCAAGTATGAGAGGAGTCCAGCTGCAGCTTCCCCTGCAACCTGCCTAGATTCAAGAACCCTGGTTTGAGAAGAGCATGGGGGCATGTCCCAGCAGCTTGACCCCTCCTGTGTTTGGGGCTAGGGACGGAAGTTGCACACAAACTGGTTTAAGTTATTAGAAACTGATTTAAACCTGTAACACAACAGAAGGTCAGTAAACTTAAGCCACTTTCAAAATGGCTGAAACTGGTATAAGATACATTTTGTTGGATGGCATATCGGACTTAACTGATTTAGGCATGGGTGACTGGTGCCTCCTGAGAGGCACCAAATCACTGACTTGGGGTAGGGGGGTTCCCCCAGCAGCTGATCACTGACCACTGGTGCTTCCAGGGTCTGCACAGCGATCTCAGGGGGTTGGCGTGCACCCCCTAATACATCGCCAATGGATTTAGGTCGAACCAGTTTATGGAACTTCTATCCCAGATTCCCCTCCTGATTCAAGTTAACTCTCAGTCCCCCAGCATCCCAGGATGCTTTGCAGCCTTGGTCTGTGCTGTCTGCTCTAGCAGAGCAGGATCTACCCTGCCCTTCTGCTCCCTAGATGGAGCACCGTCACTACTCCAACTGGC
This sequence comes from Alligator sinensis, assembly GCF_000455745.1. Classification (NCBI taxonomy): domain Eukaryota; kingdom Metazoa; phylum Chordata; order Crocodylia; family Alligatoridae; genus Alligator; species Alligator sinensis. Next base: position 1,533,927 of record NW_005842019.1, on the reverse strand, counting down.
TGAGGGAGGGGTGGAGCGGGGAAAACCCTCCTCTCCCTCACCCAGCACCAAACCCCCAGCCAGTGTCTGCCTGGCATGGGAGGAAAGTCCAAACTGGGACCTTTCCTCCCCCCTCCCACCATGAGCCGGGCATGATTTTCCCAGCCACAGGCATGACATTCTCAGCCATGACCCCTTCTAAGCCTCCAGGCCAGTTGGGGGGACTTCAGCCCAGATCTGGGCAGGTGCGCAAGGGAAATCAAGCCCCTGCTGCAAGCTTCCCCCGCCCCAACCCCATGCTGGGCAGCTTCCAGCTGGGGATCTAGTGCCAAGCCAGGGGAGCAAGTTTTTCAGCCAGCCAGTAGACAATCCCCTTTCTGCACCAAGGACAGGGCTTGAGGGGGCCCTGCCAGGGGCAGGAAATCCCTGCTGAGGCTTGGGGGGCCTGACCAGCCCCCAGCTGAAGGGACTGTTCTCCCTTGGGGGGAGACCACAAGGGTTGGGGGGTGTGCTAGGCAGCCAATCAAGGATGAACCCTGGTTGGCTGTATTCAGGGGCCCTTGGCAGTGGCCAGCAGCCTGAGAGGTGTGATCTCTTGCCCCCTGGCTACTAGTATGGGCTACTGTAGCAGTCTGGCTGTCTTTCTGGTTTCAAAAGTAAACCTGAGTTCACTTGCTTATTGGTTCAATGTATGCAGTTTAGAGAACCCTGCAAAGATTGAATCGATTCAGCCTGGGGCTTTTTGATTGTCTGTACTTAGCTTAGGAGGAGTCCAGGTGCTACTGCTCTCATAACCTTTCCTAGACTAGGAGAAATAGTAGATACACTGGAGGGTAGGACTAGGATTCAGAGAGACCTAGACAAATTGGAGGATTGGGCCAAAAGAAATCTCATGAGGGTCAATAAGGAAAAGTACAAAGTCCTGCACTTAGGAAGGAAAAGTCCCTTGTACTGGTACAGGCTGGGAACTGACTGGCTAAGCAGCAACTCTGCAGAAAGGGACCTGGGGGTTACAGTGGACAATAAGCTGAACATGAGCCAACAGTGTGCCCTTGTGAAGAAGGCTAACAGCATACTGGGCTGCACTAGTAGGAGTGTTGTCAGCAGATTGAGGGCAGTGATTATTCTCCTCTATTCAGCATTAATGAGGCTACATCTGGAGTATTGTGTCCAGTTTTGCCCTCCCCCCTCCCCCCCTATAGAAAGGATGTGGACAAACTGGAGTAAGTCCAGTGGTAGGCAACAAAAATTGTTAGGGGGCTGGGGCACATGCCTTATAAGTAAAGGCTGAGGGAACTGGGTGTATTTAATCTGGAGAAGAGAAGACTGAAGGGAGATTTAATAGCAGCCTTCAACTACCTGAAGGGGAGCGAGCAATGGTCTCAAGTTGCAGCAATGGAAGTTTAGGTTAGATATTAGAAAGAATTTTGTCACTAGGAAGGTAGTACAGCACTGGAACAGGTTACCTAGAGAGACTGTGGACTCTTCATCCTCGCACGTTTTTAAGACCTGGCTAGACAAAGCCTTGGCTGAGATAACCTAGTTGGGGAAGGTCCTCCTTTGAAGAGGGGGCTGAACTAGATGACCTCCTTAAGTCCCTTCCAAACCTGATTTTATGGTTCTAACTCAATTGAGAGAAAGGTGTAGGGAGCAGGAGAGAAGGAACATTTGCAGGCTGGAAGGCCTTCAAGCTATCTCTCACAGGAAGATTTCTATCACTGCAAGTGTTTGCAGTGGTTGGAATGAGTGCCTACCAGTGTCCTCAGATTAAATAGACATACTTAAAGAATTTTTGCTTTTGAACCCACAAAGAAACTAAGGGTGCCTATAGAAGTGCTCAGGGATGAAGTGGGTTGCATTTTTATTAGGGCGGTTCTCAGAGAGACGCTCTGATTAAAACGCCTCACCACCACGTGTATTGAGCACCCCATGTTTTAAAATGGCCACGGGGACCCAGAATGATTACACTACTTCCAGATTAGTCTTTGTTGCATCTGGAATGAGGTGAATAGAGTATGGTGGACAGGCAGCAGGCAGCTGTAAGTAAAGTCCTATCCAAAAAATCAGCATGCATACAGTATAATTGTTGCTACTGGATTTTCCCCGTGTTGTGCTAATAGCCATGTCATGTTTGAAGGCAGCCACTTATCAACCTGAAACAAGAGAGAAACTGTTTTCTTTCTCCCACTCCGACATTGGATATAAACAAAGTCTAACACAGACAGAAATGAAAAAGGAAGTAAAATAATTTCTTAAAAATGTATATAGGAGTGGAGGAGAAAATGGAGTTTACATTTTTGTTGTTCTACTGGATTATTCAATAGCTGTCTCATCCCTTTGTGTTAGTTTAATTTGTTGGAGTTGGGAGACCGGAGTACAGCTTTTTGAAGTTGAGAGATGCAGGAATGAATGGCAGGCAGCAAAGAAAATTTCTTCTTGGGGGAAAAAATGATTCATGATGAATCAACACCAAAGATAATCTGCATTTATCTAACACTTTCCCTGTGGGCATCTCAGAACAAGAAGTTTTCAGAATTAGAAAGTAACAAAGAACAAAGTAGAGATTGGAGGAAATCATAATCCTAGAGATAATAAAAACAGTTGGGGGGAAAAAAACATATACCTTATTGCAGTTCTCAATTTAGCATCTCAGACAAGTCTTTAAGTTGAAGTGTTTGAATAGTAGAAGAATCAAGTCATATATTTAAAATTAATGAGGCAGGTTCATCATCCTCATCTTCAGATGTAAAGATTTGGTTTTGTCCATAGCAGAGAGAGGTTAGCTTCAAACTGTAGATTTAAGTTAGAATTCCTGTTCTGACATCAGTCTTGCTCCTTGGACAAGTGGTAGGAGGTGTCAGGCTTTGCAGGTCGGCTTCCTAGGAGAAGGGAACTGAGCAGCACAGATTCTTCCTATGCTCTCAGCATGATTTCTTTACATGCATTATACATAGCTGCCTGATGCAGATAATTCTGTCCTTTAGGATTCACAGCCTACTCCAATATATATCTTGTTTCCAGAGAATCACCTCTGATCAGAGATCAAGGCAGAGAGCAAACTCCCCTGCTGTGTACAAGGACTGCCCTGTCTAGATCTAGAAACTTATTTCATAGGTTTGGGGGGTTGGAAGGGACCTACCTATTAGATCTAGGCAAGGTGCAAACCCCTGCTCTGGGCAGGAAAGCCTTGTATAACCAAAGGCTAACATCACCGCCGTCCTTTCTTCTGAAACTAAAATCTTGCTTGTTCACTAAGAAAAAGAATTGGAAAACCACAGGAGTACATTTGAGGAGCTACAAGGAAGAGTTCCTTCAGTCATGCATATGAGTGACGCAAGCATTTTAGGTAACATGAGCGAGAGAGCAGAGGAAAGCGTGTATCTGCTATTTTGAATAAGCACTATTTTTTAGATCCAAGGTAAATCCATCTCCAGGGGCTGCATGAGCTGAACAAGGAACAAATGTGTTCTTTCAATTTCGGTCTAGAAAAGGAAGCTGCCCTCCACACACAGGGTGGACTCTAATGAGACCTTTTGAGGCAGCCCTCTCTCTCCCTCCTCCCCCCATCCCCTTCACACAGGAAAGACCAATGTCAGGGCATCTTAAGACATTCTTCTATGTTACATTAATTCTGGATGGTGAAGCTGGTTTGAGAAAAGTCCAATTGGCCCAAAGTCTGGTCAAAAGCTCAATGGAAATGTTTCAAACGGGACTTGGCTGCTTTGTGGGCCAAAGGAGAATAGTGGGCTGAGCAGAGCAACAGAAGTTTTGCTATCAGCCTGAAGAAAACCATAAGTCTTTGTTATGGCATGGTATGTGTACTGCGCATATACATCCTGTATGTGCTGTAAGTCTCCACATAAGGCACGGCCATGCTTATCTAGATGCGGCCTTTGATTTCATTTAAAAAATAGAGAGAGGGGCAAAAGAATAAAGCTTACAAGATAAAAGCTGCAGTCAAATAGTTCAGAGGAAGTTATATTTGCCAGGAAAGGAAATGACAGTTTAATCTGACATACAAGCCACAGTAAGCTTGGTAATAAAATAAAGTACAGTTTGATTACTTGCCGCAAACCATAATTTGGTTTGGGATTTTAGGAGGAAAATGGTCTCTTTGTAAAACTTGTTACAGCCTTTTAGTTGCAAGCTTAACTGCTGATACCAATGCCACACAGTTTATTTTGCTACATAATTGTTGAATTGCTTTCTCAAATACATTTGTATACACAGCCTTGGTTGAGTTTTAAAACAAAGTAGAAGCCCTGACTTCTGCATACTAGAAAAAGAACCAGAATCAGGTAAACATGAAGCAAGAACCACAGGGTATTTTGCTGTGGAGTATAAGAAAAGTAGATTTAAACCCCCTTTTTCAGAATTATTTATGGAGAGCTAAGCTGTCCATGGGTTTCATATAAGAAAGGTCAAATACTTTCTATAACTTGCACATATAGGCACAAAGTTAGATAGCAGAAAATGTGGAAATCTGTCCCCAGGAAGTTACAAAAAAGGGGGGTTATTGTTGTTTTGTTTTCCCTCAGCATAGTTCAACCTCTGAAGAGCAACCACACGTAGTGTTTTGCACCATCCAACCACGATTTCTCTAGGTGAGAGCTCAACATTTCTAAACCTGAAATCTTGTTTGGAGGTGGAACCAAAGATGTATGGAAGGCAAGAGTCTCATTTGCATTCTCAGCTGGAGCAGGTCTCCTAGTAACTTTGTAGCAAGAGGAAGATCTTTGTAGATTTCTGAATAAAGCTGGTTGGGTATTTGTTAATGTTTTGGTTTTTTTGTCAAAATATTGATTAATTAATACAAGAAGAAGGGTGGTGGCCATCTCAGGCTCTTGCAAATGTCTTCTGAAGTACTTTTCTCTAAATAAGCTAATGTTTTCTTTTATCTATAATTGTAATCATAACCCAGTTAATTTAAGGTATTTTTTTAATGTACCTAGTCATGAAATATGAGAAATATTTGCCATCAGAGGCAGTTAGACCAGTCACGACTGAGGCTTTATAAAAGCAGAGTTGGACAAAGAATGGATGGGCTGACATTGTCCTCGTGTATATGTGTCTGCAGTCTTTTCTGGTCTTGCAAGCTTGTAGAATCTCACTTGCCAAGAATACAACATTTTTACTAACTAAATTATTTCCATTTAATTTTTCTGGGTTTTACATGCCACTTAACTGGTATTGGCCCAGATACCTTCAATCTGGCTGAACTATTTTCAGTGCAAAATCCTGTTTGTGCTTCTGTGATCCAGAAGTTGGGTGATACTGGAGTCGGTCTCAGTTTAAGATAAATCAGCTCTGAGCTAAAATACTGTGAAAACTCTGGAGATACCATTCAGGCTTCAGGCCCTAATGGAGGATTGGGCTTTGAGTAGTATGTGAAACAAAGCCAAATATTTCTAGTTAAAGGTAAGAGGGGATAAAATAGAAAGGCTCTTACAGCTTTTGCTATAGAGTCACAACATAATGGTTCTATAATGCTATTACTGTGCACCTCTGTGTTTAATATATGAGAGCCTTGCTCTAGAATGGCTTATAAGGCTACCAAAAGATATTCTAAGTAAAGGTATTTACCCCCTGATTCTTCGCAGTTGAGTTTGGACAGTGATCTTTAGGAAAGGATTTTAAAGCAAAACATTTTATTTCCTCAAGTCATCTCACTACACCTAAGAGCCACTCACAGTCTGCTTCTGTTCTTTTTTTGGAAATACAATTTAGCATCCTTTCAGGCTGCGTACTTGAAAAAAAATCCTCTCCTAATAAAAAGCACCTGTGTCTTCTTTACCTAATTTAACTGCCTCTATCCAACTAAGACTTCCCCTAATGTTCAGTAATTCAACAGCCACAGTTGGTTCCAGTCGGGACTGAGTTTCTCTGCTATTGTATTTCCATTTCAATTTTGTTGCTGGTTACCTCAGACTGAGCCACCCACACTTAATTAGTATTTTCTTTTGTTCTGCCAACGGTTTGAAGATCCGGTCCTGTTGGGAGCTGAGCTGGCATTTTCCATCTTAAGTAAACCCCAGCAACTGATAAGACCACACCCAAGATTTATAACCTACTATAGACGTAAGATCTACTGATTAGTTGGTATGGCACGAGGCACTCAATCACCGCTTAAGAGACAGCAGTATTAAGACTGTATTCTGAACCTTCTGCTGCAGAATGCCAGTCTAGCAAAATCTTTATGTTCAAGCCCACATATTCAAATGTGGACTGCTTGAACTATAACCACAGCATCTTCATGCATCCATGAAGTTTATTTCCTATGGGGACTTTTTACCATCTTGTACCGGCTATACTTTTCCCAGGGCCTGACAAAGGGACTTTGATCCTGAAAGCTTGCAAAAAAGGACAATTTTCTTGTGATTTCCCAGTTGGTCTAATAAAAGGTATCCTTTTGAAACCAAGGTTCTAGTTTTTTGTATGTCGTCTTGTCTCAGACCAACACAGCTACCAAGTATGCCCCCAAACAATACCTGTGCTTTTTTGCAGCCCATGGTCTCCAAAAATGTCCTCTTCATGATAGTTACCAGCTTTTTAACTGATAACTTGTATCTTTGGCTAGAGAAAAGATAATTAGCACATTGTCTGAGCAGAGTATATAAAACAGTGAGAGAGACAGAGACCCTACCCAGTTTAGGAAATGAAAAAGAGTAATTCCCTAAACACAAGCTCTCAAGCTTCCAAAATAGTTATTCTCTTATTTTTACATCTTTCTATTTATTTGGAATATGCCCAAGGGAGTGACATGTTTCACAGTTGCTAGATGTAGTGATGTTTCCCTTTTGGGGCTGCAGCATGCATGAACCACACAAGTATCATTTTCAGAAATTCAAGTGGTCTTTTGCAGCAGCAAGAGCTACAGCAGGAACCATATTATGTACTCATGCCTCACAGGAAACAAGTCTGGTATGCTTTAGTGTACAGATAAACCAAGGAATGTCTTATATCACAGATGACATCAAATCCATTCATTTCTTTTATCATTTTGTTTACTGCCTCTGTGTTGGTTTCTCTTTCCCAACCTTCGTCTCAACAATTTTTCCTTAACCAGTTTTATAGTTTCACTTATATCAATAGTTGCCAATACTGTACATCTCCCAGTACAGCAAAAAGCTTTCTGCCTTCTGCTCCCCAAAGATATTTTCTTATTCCTTGCCTGTTCTTACAAGTTCACCTTGTATTTAATCTTGCAGCTCATGAATTAGCTATTCTTTTGCTTTCAAAAGTTTCCCTTCCCTTTTATCTTTTTATTACTACCCCATTCCTCCTCTCTACCCAACTCTTCATCATTGAACTTATTCCAGAAAGTCTGAAGTTCTGCTTTCGAAATCTCTGCCCAAGCCCTCAAATGCTGGCTTGCTGCCCATCCTTGTATTCAAGTTTTGTTTTCTAAAACTCCCTGATTTGGCTGATATCCACATCTTCTCTCTTTCTACTTCATCTTGTGCTCTCTCTTTGTGTCTCTCCATCCTTTATCTTCAAGACTATTTATTATATCTACATACTCTGGTTTTGTTTCCTACAATCCATAGATATAATACTTGGAATTCATGAAGGACTTTTTTCTTTTCTGTTTTTTAAGCAGACTCTTGAATTACCTTTCCTGCCATAATCTTTGGAGAACTGTATCTTTCAGAAAATCTCGCATGAGCCATTTGGAAATAATTGCTGTACCATGCAGGGACATATGTCAAGTAATGCTGTTAGAACAAGGAGATTGAATGAAGTAGACCTCATTCAGAGTCTGCAGTTCTAAATGGTTTCTCAGCTTGGTACTAGGAGTAAAATGAACTAATAAAATAACCTGAATGGAGAAGTTTCAAGCTCCAATGGAGTAGAAAAACTCTGAACTGATAATGCAAGTAGTGAATGCCAGTTAAAAGAGAGACCGTCATAAGGTGGCTTTATTTCTAGCATTAGTTCCTTCTAAAGATCTAAATAGTTTTAATAGTTAACTTGGAAATACAGGCCAAGTATGAAACTGTAATTCATAAATTGGAAAACATTGAGCAGCTAACTGATTCCTTGATATAAAAGAAACAGGTTGTGATTTGGGATGAAACATTCAGAACACACTAGGCAAAGCCCAGGATTAATCCTTGATGAAGTAGTTAGAATTTTTCAAGCAAAAGAAGTGCATGATGTTGTAGCCATGGTAGCCCAGGAATTGTGAGAAGGGCAAGGATTTCTTAGGGTGATATCCTAAATTGAACCAACTGCATAGTTGGGATAGAGTTAGGCAAGTTTTTAAATATAAAACGTTTTCCATCAAAGCAAAGGAAGTCGCCTAGTCTAGAGGGAGGTTCCTGGAGGGGAAGGTAAATTGGTAAAACTTTGTATTTAGGTGAATGGTAAATTTAATCCCTCTATAAATAAAAATGTGTGGCTAATCTAGGACATAAGGAAATCTGTGCCTACTCCAGCTGCCCAAGCCAGCAGCCTGAGAGATGGGATGAAACTCTTGAAAATTTGAGAAACTGGTGGAGTTATTAAAAGGCTTCCTCATTTTGAGGAACTGTGAAACTATCCCATGGGCCTACAAGAGAGTATTTGCACAGCGTTCTTCCATCAGTGAGATAAAACAGAGATAGCATATCTATCACAGTTGCTGATAAAAACACAGTAGCAGTTTGTGCAATAGAGGAGTATAAAAGTCACATGTCTTTATTCATGTGAGTCTACTGTTGGATGAAAGTAACTGCAAACCACTTGTTGCCCTTGGCAAAAGACTTACTAATTCTGCCTCTCCATCCATCCTTAAGAGCAGAAAGAGTATTTTTTTCACCTCCTATAACAAGGAGCCATGGGGCTCCTGTTACTTACCTCACAACTCAAGTTAACTCACAATCTCCCAGCATCCCAGGATGCATTAACTTCCCCTGCCCTTGCAAGGTGGGTGGACTAGCCTTGGCCCAAGCTGTCTGCTTCAGCTGAACAGAGCTGGCCCCAACCCCAGGCAGTTACAGAGCTGAGGCTGCAAAGCCTCTGTCTTGCAGCCCTGGTCCTGCCTGTGCCTGTCAGCCGAGTGGAGCAGGTAGGAGAGGCACTGCTGAGTTTGAACTGAACCCTCCTCCCCGCCCCAGCCTGATCCCTAGTGTGTGAGGGTCCCCATCCCACCTGAACCCATACAAGTCACTGATGCAGAGGTGGGAAGTGTCGGGGAGCAATCCTTTCAGCTCAGGACCAGCCCAGATCCCCCTGCCATCCTGGGCAGGGTTCCCCAAGTCCTGCTGCCAGTACAGAGCAGGGAATTACCTCCTCTTCACTTGGTCCAGCAACCACTTAGCCCCATCCCCACAGGTGCAGGGGAGACAGTCCCTCCTTCCTTGGACCAAGCCAGCACCAGACTATGCAAAGGGACTGGAGGGGGGAATTCCCCCTCTGCACCAGTGGTAAGGCTCAGGAGACCCTCCCTGGGGTGTGGGAACCCACCTGCTGAGACACAGGGATCCCACCCTGTAGGCTGATATAGGATGCTGCTGAACTGTAGGAACTGTTCCCCCCCTTCCTCCTCCCTGCCACCCTGTGGAGGTGTCCTAGCTGCCTGAAGAGGGTTCGGGATTGAGAGTATGGTCGGGAGTAGAAAGGTAAGAAAGGTTTATTGACTTAACAAAAACACAACTATGCGTAGTAACAAGACAAACAATGACAGACAAAAGCAGTTCACATCAGCAACTTATCGGCAGTCCCCTCTGATGCCTGATGCACAGCAAGTTTCTCTTTCCACAAAGTTCAGCGAAGTCAGGCATCCCTGATCAGCGCTGTCCGAGAGGTACTGGGAAGGACCCTGGAATGCAGTCCTTAGGCTCCTTGAGGTCCACGGGCCCACTGATCCAGGCAACAGCTAACTAATCCTTTTCACAGAGCTGTATCTTCCTTCAGAATGGTTTCCAGATATTCCAGCTAATTTATAGCTTCTGAATGGTTCTGATAATGTACAACCACTCAGATTCTTTTTACTTCAACTATCCTTAGACTGACCAATAGCATTACAAGCCTTGCATTCCTTTGATAAGGTAATTTTAACTATGCCACAGGGCCTTACTACTTCAACGATTTGCTAAATTTACTAGGCCTTACTTTATACAGGGCCTCACTACATCTTAAACTTTAATTAGGCTTTTAGCAACAACATATAGCTTAATATCTAAACAAATGCAGAAAAGCACTTTGTCTAATCTTCATAGAGCTTTCAGCAAGCACTTTTATCACACAGGCGTACTTTTCAGCTGTCACAGGAGGGACAACAGATGGTTGGGGAGCATGTGCTGGGCAGTTAACCAAGGATGGGCCCTGCTCAGCTGCATTCAGGTGCTCTCAGCAGTGGCCGGCAGGCTGGGAAGCATGCTGTAGCACCCACCAGCTTGTGGCCTGCACCACTGGACACGTGGGTGCCTTTCCAGATTCAAGCATGATTGTCAGCTTACTTAATTATTGTGTTTTTTATGCAGCTTAAAGAAACCTGAAAAAATTGCCATGATTCAGTCTCGGGCTTTTTAACGATCTGTCCTTAGCCTAAGAGAATGCAGCAGGCTAAGTAGGCTCTGACAGGCTGGCCCTTAATTAAAAAGGGAAACTCCTTTGTGTGGCTGGAGAGCCACATGACAGGAAGGGGGTTAGGCATCTAGGCATATAAGCCCAGGGCATGAGCCAGAGCAGGCAGTCAGACCTTGTATACTGCAGGGAGAAGAGCTCCCTGGAGAAGCTGCTCGCAGGAAGCAGGTACATGGATACCAAAGCTACCCATTAGAGTGAAAATGAGCCTTTCATTGGGATGTATAGCTTTAGTAGATTAACCCAGAGTTGAGAAGAGCTCTGTGGAAGCAAGTTGCTTATATTTCTGTTTTGCTGGGGTTTATGTTTGTTTAGTACCCAAGGACCAAGTTGTGGCTACCAGGATTGTTTGAAGTCCATAGGGGTGCTTGAGACGCCCAGTAAAGAGTTCCCTAGCAAGGGTGAGGAACAAGGGCTACGGACCAACAGCACGAGACAAGGACCAGGGTCCCAGAAGCACATAAGTGTGAGGTGGGGATTGAGCCAAGAAGCTGGTGTCTGGGACAGTGGACCTTGGGTAGGGGGCAAAGCTAGAGAATGGGGCCTGAAGCCAGGGAAGCAGAAGCCCCAACAAAGATTTGAGGCTTCAGGGGATGAATGCATAGTCAGAGCCAATGATCCTCCACTTTAAATGCTGACTGACATCTGCATGGCATAGGTATGACTATGGGAGCAATTTGAGGTCACAGGTATTTCCCCTGAGGCACACCTGGGGCTGCTTTAAAGAGGAAACCCACCCTATGGAGTTCATAGATTCATAGATGTTAGGGTCAGAAGGGACCTCAATAGTGAATCGAGCCCGACCCCCTGCATAGGCAGGAAAGAGTGCTGGGTTCAGATGACCCCAGCCAGATGCCTCTCTAACCTCCTCTTGAATACCCCCAGGGTAGGGGAGAGCACCACCTCCCTTGGGAGCCCATTCCAGATTTTGGACACTCAAACTGTGAAGAAGTTCTTCCTAATGTCTAGTCTAAATCTGCTCTCTGCTAGCTTATGGCCATTATTTCTTGCAACTCCTTGGTGAGTAGAGCCTCACCAATTCCCTTCTGCGCCCTCATGATGAATTTATAGGCAGAGAAGTTGGGGGGCAGAGAAGCCCCAAGGTCTGTACACAGAGGAGAGACACCCAGGAAGAGGCTACCCTGGCCCCTGGAGGCAGTCTCCCCTGTTAAATATCATAAGATCAAATCATGGCAAGTGACAGATAAGACAGAAGGGGAAGTCAGGGAGCCTGGGCAGTCAGGTCTGACCACTGCAGGTTTGTAACATGCCAGGCAGATCAGCTGAGCCTGTCATACCTCCAAAGTTATGTTTTTACAAACTGAATATAAACTTGGAATATACTTGGAGGCTGCAGATGACTTCTCTGGAGTAAGGATGGCCAATGTGTGGCACATTTTCTTCAAGTGACACAGGCAGCTTCTGTGTGGTACATAGCAGATCAGGAAAGGTACAGGTAGCACAGTGGCAAATGAGGCAGTAATCAGAAAGTAAAACAGCAGATCAGACAGGGAGAACATGGCAGAAAGCAAAATACAGAGCAGTAGACTGGGTAGGGGAAGGATATCAGAATATAACTTGGGGAGCATGAGGGCTAACTTGTGGCACACCTGTCAAAAAGCTTGTCCCCCACTGCTCTAGAGTATTTGAAAATAGTGTTATGGAGAAAAGCTGAGGGCTAGATTATGTCCATGTCGACTTTAATTTGAAAAACTATTCAGTTTCAGAAAACCTCTGGATTGTAATTGTCAGAAGTTGAACCCATGGCCAAGACAGTATATTCTCAACCCTTACCATCATTTTAGAGGTGGCTTCCTGGATAGGTTGGTAATTTCTTGGGTGTGAAAGAAAAAGATTAAAGATATGTGAAGTTTATTTAAGGCTTGAAGAATCTTAATTTAAAAACAAAAAAAGTTCCGAGAAGTTTTTTCTGGCCTCAAATGATACTGAGAAAAATATTAAGACATATTGCTTGTGCCACAAATCTAGGCCAAGTCAAGAGAGAGAACTTTTATTGGTTGCACAGGAAAATTAGTCCCTTAATGCAAAATAGTCATAGATTTATTCTAACTTATTTTATGGTTGTTTTAAAAAGGAGATCATACAACTAAACTGTTGATTAAGCCTATTAAACCTTTTTTTGCTAGACATGTAGCATCCGATACATAATGTCTGGAAAAAGCTCAGTGTACAGGTCATGAGTTTAAGCAGTGATCGATGAAATACGAGTTGAAACTTGACTTCATTAATTCCCATTTGTGTTATCCTCAAAAGACCAAGGAGTTAAACTTAAAGATCAAGAACTGTTGTTTATTCAGAGAGCCTTCTTAACCTACTCCTCTGCTGTTCCCTCCTGACATCCCAGGGCCAGTGTAACATCTTATATATAACACCCTTAAAGGTATCCACACATCTTCCCCCTTTTACATGTAATATATCCCAATATAATATTAACATTGGCAGTTTAATTCAACCCATGGTTAAAGCACGTTTTAACAGGCCTCTATTAATCTTTGTGTTGGCTTTTTAGCTCCAAGTGATCTTCTCAGTGTCTCTGCATTCTCGGTCCTTATTGGTTCAGCTCTTGTTTGGTTTCCTTGCTCAGATGTCTCTCCTTCTGTGTCACTTTCAATCTCCTCTGTCATTTCTGGTTGCTTTGTTAACTCTGTTTCCTTTGGTGAATCTTGTGATGCTGCTTTTCTTCCCTTCGTGAGCTGCAAGTGGCATCTATTCCTCCTTAATACCTATCTTTCTGGTGTAACTACTTTATAGGATCTGGGAGCTACTGGATGGGAAACTAGTGCTTTTAGTTTCCATGTTCGTTCATCTGAAATAAGCACCGTATCTTTGTTGTGCGGTTGAGTTTGTCTAATTCTTTAAATGTTTTAACATTTTTGCTTTTCATTCTGATGAGCATCATCCACAAGATTTGGCAGCCTGGCTTTGAGTTTCCTGTTGAACAGCATTTCTGCTAAGGACACTCCATGTTTCATGGGTGTTGCCCTGTAATTTGAGTGACAGGTAAACATCAGTGTGTGAATCTGTAGCTTTTTCAACAATTTCTTCACTATTTATACTCCCTTTTCCACCAGACCATTGGATTGTGGGTATTTAGGACTTGAAGTGTTGTGATGGAATCCATAGTTGTTTGCAAGCTCTTTAAACTCAAAACAGTTGAACTGAGGTCTGTTGCCTGTTCTCACAATTTGTGGCATCCTGCATCTAGCAAACATCTATTTGATGCAAGTTATGACATAGTTTGCTGTTGTGTTTCCAAGTAATGCAATTTTAGGATAGTGAGAAGAATAATCCAGCACTAATACATACTTCTTCCTGCATGCATGAATAAGTCAATGCCCACTTGATACCATGAAGCTAAGGGCTTCTCCATGACCATCATGGGCTCTTATCTTTGAGCTGATCTGTACTTTAGTTGCATTGAAGATGCTATAAAGGCTTGTACAATGTCATTATTTATGTTGGGCCAATATAGAGAACCCCCTGCTCTCCTTTAGCATTTTTCAACGTCTAGATACCCCTCATGTTTTATGTTTAGCGTGTCTTTCTTTAGCACTACTGGAACAGCAAGTCATGAGCCTTTTGAATAAAATGCTATCCAATAGGGCTGTGTGAAGCTTTGGTCCCTGATTTGATTTAGTGGAGATTCATCCTGATTTGGTGGCTGAATCTCTGAATCCAAATTAGGAGACCCTTTAATCTCTCTGGATCAAATTGGAACCCTCTGAATTGATTTGGAAAGATTCAGCGATTCAGATATAGACACAGCTTTAAATGTTTTTTCCACATACCTCTAGGTAGCAGGCAGCTCATGAATGCTGAGGTGCATGCAGTGTCCCACAAAAGTGCGGGGGGCTCCCCAGCACACTTGGCAGCAGACCCAGAAGTGGACCAGAAGAACTTCTGTGTGTGGCAGGCCAGTAGGGGGCGCTCCTGTGTTGAGCCACCCACCTTACTGTGCCTGACCACCTTCCAGACTCCGAGTGCCTCCCTGGGGATGCCTC
>NW_005842019.1:1501093-1519000 GCF_000455745.1 Alligator sinensis | reverse complement strand
CTAAATATCTAGTTAGATCTCAGGTAGCTTACTCACAAGTATCATCCAGAGGCAGTTGGAGATTTCCTCTGGAGGCAGGAAGTTCCTTGATCATGAGTTTTGAGAGAGAGCGCAAGTTTCAGAAGGTACAGCTGTTCTCTATCTCTGAGTCTCCCTCATGGCCGCTGCCCCCTCCTCCCAGGCAGTCCTTAACTTTTATATAGCCCTTGTGACCTCATTTACCTGGTCCTATGGAGGCCAGCAATTTGAAATACATCCCTAGGTGCAGGGCAGACTCTAGCCCACCAGGGAGCAAGCCCCTCACCCAGGTATGTGATACCAGTCACGTAGGCAGAGGGAGCAGGTTTCCCCCCTCCCTCAGGAATGTATCCAGCTCAGGTTACCTAAAGAGACAGGGTAAAGGTGTGTCTCCTCTGCTGGGCCCATCCTAATCAAATTGTCACAGAGCAGAGTTTTTGGGGAGAAACAAAGGTGGCCTTCTGCCACATGGTCCACTTCCGGGTCTGCTGGGGAGCACACTAGGGCCCGCACCCCCCAGCTTAGTGACTGGTGCCTCTTGGGTCTGAGGGGGTACCTGGGGTTCCCCCATGGCCAATCACTGGGGGGGGGCGGGGCAGCAGACCCAGAAGTGGGCCAGAAGTACTTCTGGTCCATTTCTGGATTTGCCACCGAGCATGTGAAGGGCCCCACCATGCTTCTGTGGGATGCTCCATCCACCCCAGAATCACAGCATTCACAATCCATGCTGGTGAGGTATGTAGAAAAAACATTTAAAGCTGTGTCTATGTCTGAATTGCTGATTTTCTGACTTGGCCTTGAATCTTCAGATTCAGCTGAATCAAATCAGGGACAGTGATCCGAAACAATGAATCAAATAACTGTCCCTGATTCAGGCTGAATCCAAATCAAATAGGGCCCACTTCGCACACCCCTACTATCCAGTACTGACAGCTCTTCCTTCAACTGAGAATAGGGGCTAGGTATGTTTTGCAGGCCATCCAGCACAAATAGCTGTTATCGCTTTTTGCAATGTGGTGTCCTGAGCAGTAGCTTTTACAATTAGTGCCCACATTTTATCTTTAACAGTAATCACTCTTTTAATTAGATTAACATGTACTATGTCTGAGTCTGGAATTCTGTCATTTTCCATTGTCATATGCTCTGGACAACTTATCTGCAATTCGTAGATGTTTTCCTGGTGTACTGTACATCTAGATCATGCATTTTCAGTTGGAAGAAAAGTCTCTGTAATCTGGGTGGCATGTCTGATAACCCTTTCTTTGCTAGTTACCAAAGGTTTATGATCAGTTTTTGCTATCACAGGCTTCCCATAGATGAATATATAAAATTTCTTACAGCCATGTACCAGAGCTAACCATTCTTTCTCAATTTGTGCATATAGACCCTCTGACTTAGAGAGTGCCCTAGATGCATATACTGCTGGTCTCTAGTGATCCCCATGTTTTTGAAGCAAAGCTGCTCCAATGCCTTCTTTAGAACAATCTGTTGACAATTTAATGGTTCTTTTAGGGTCATAGTATTTTAGTACCAGAGCTTTCATTATTTTTTCCTTCAAGTTTTTAGATTTCAGCTTCATGTTCATGTTCCCATATCCACATCGATCAAATACATGTATACAGATGACCAGGCACTTGCTGCTGCCAGTAATAACATCATCAGTAGAGGCCAAACTGAACCATGACTTGGAACTCGGCTTCCTACCTCGATTGAAGCTGAATATACAGAAGACCACCTCAACGTTTTTTCACCTGAACAATAATTCTGTGAACTCCAAGATAAGAGTTGCTGTGGAGGGAAAAGCGTTACCATTTGGGAAGACACCAGCCATCCTGGGTATCACTCTAGATAGAAGCCTAACCTTCCACCACCACCTGGAGGAGTTGAGGCACAAGATAATATCATGGGTGGCAGCCATTAAGAAACTACACAGTACAACATGGGGAGCTAAGTTCTCTACCTTGAGACCAACTATACTAGCCATGGTTTACGCACCAGCAGAATACTGCCTCCCTGTGTGGGCAAATAATGCCCACACCCATAAACTGAACAGTGCGCTGAATTCTGAACTACAAACAATAAGTGGCTATGTGGTATACATGGAATGAGAAAACATGTTCATCCTGGCCCCTCATAACATCAAGAGGTCTGGAATATTGCCTGACCTAGCAAACAAAGTCCAACAGGAAGTCCATCCACTACATAACATGATTGAAAATTACCCAATGCAGAAACATCTAATAAGCAGAAAAACTCTACCAGTATCTGTCAAACACCATAGAGGAAGCAGCAGATACCATACTGTCATCATGGCCCTAGAGAAGGTGGAAAGAGCAATGAAATAACAACCACACCCCACTATACAACTACCATCCTCTCACTCTCTTGGTTTTAAACTCCACAGAAGGCATGGGTAAACCTAAATCACTTGCAATCAGGCTATGGAGCTTCAATACAATCAAGCATAAAATTGGCCTTACAAACTCACCCTTGTGCCCCTGTGGCAAACGAGATTAGGTAGCCCAGAATACACTAACTGCCCTCTATACACTCCACCAGAGGGAGCAAACAGGCTGAAAGATTGCAGTAATATTGATGGAGCTACTCTTAAATGGTTGGAGGAGTTGACTTTCTGAAGTAATACACAAAGAGAAGATCCACTGAGCATTCTTTTTAGGAGTGATCTAATGTGTTTGGCCTGTTCTGCTTAGTTAGGTAGATATTTTCCTACAAAATTTATCTTTTCCAGTAATCTTTGTATTTCTACCTTATCCACAGTGGGTGACATTTTTATAATGGCTTTAACCCTTGCAGGATCAACTTGCACCCCTTTTCTCAGAGCTTTTTTCCCAGATATGTTATTTCCTTGACCCTGAATTTGCATTTTTGTTTGTTCAGTTTCAAACCTGCTCTGTGAGCTTTTTCTAGTACCTTTCTTAGCCTTCAGTCATGTTCTTCCATAGTGTTTTCCCAAACTAATACATCATCAACATAAACCCTAGTTCCATCAAGACCTTCAAAAATTTGTTGCACCTTTCTGTGAAATGCTTCCGATGCAGCACACAATCCAAAAGGAATTGTACAAAAGCAACACCTTCCGAAGGGCCTATTGAAGGTACATAATCTAGTGCTATTCTTTCCTAAGGGAACATGCCAAAACCCAGAAGAGGCACCCACAGTGGAGAATTAATTAGCTTCTGCCACATTCCTAAAAACCTGTTTCCTGGTGAGAAGGGGGAAAATGCTCCCTTCTAAAGTACCTGTTCATTTGCTTAGGATCCAGACACAAGGATCCATCTTTTTTTTCTATAATGACCAGTTAATGAACCCAAGGAGTTGGTTGCTCTATACTTTTTTTTTCTATTATGTCCAGGTTAACTAATCTATATAATTCCTTTTCCAGTTTCTCCCTTAGTACGAGGGGAACATTTCTTGGAGTTATGGTGGGAGTATTTAGTTCTCTTAATTCTATCTTGTACTTGGTTGACAGTTTCCCTATGCCTTGAAACACATCATAAATGTGTTCTTGCTTTCTAGTCCCTCAAGGGAATGGGATCCATTCTCTTAATCAAACCTAGAGTTTTACACATTCATAGCCCAATAATTGGCACTAGCTTTCCTGGGACTGTTACAAACTGAACTTTTACTATATTACTTGTATCTAACATTAAGTGCACAAACACCGTCAGTTGCAATCTTGTTCCCATTATAGGCTTCTAAGTCTCTCACTTTCTTATTCTCAAAATATACAGGTTTACTTTTCATTTTTTGAATAATTCATTCTGGTATTACATTGACCTGTTCCCCTATATCCAATTGAAAAGTTACCATTAGTCTGTTGGTGTCCCGGGTGTTTGTCCAATCCTAGGAAGAATGAACTTCTTGCACTGTGCCAATGAGGAATTCTTCCTCTTCTTCATTATACAGGGCATGCGCCTGCTGTTTTTTCTGTGGTGCATCCTGCATCTTTCTGCAAACTCTCTTGAAAAGTGATTGAATCTTTTGCATTTGTTACAGTGCTTGCCAAGTACCAGGCATTGCATGGGTTTGTGGCTTTTCTGGAAAATTTTGAATTGGAAAATGCCCTAAATAGAGCATGATCTGATTTAGCATGTTTATTTGACTTATATTTAGTAAGCAAAATTGAAAAAGTACCCCCATGTTAATTTTATGTCCCAATAGCCACAAGTATTTGAATGGAAATATTTGATTAACTATGCTATATTTAATTTTCTCCTAATGTGGTTTAAATGTTATATTCAGACAAATTAAAAGCTTTATGTGGAAACAAACTATTTTTATTGGAATACTTGTAAAAATGTGAAGACAACATACAATAGCATGTACTTCCCTTACATTGTTTAAACTTAAGAAAAAAATACAAAGACACTGAAAACTGTTGACAGACTAATTTTAGCACATCCAAAGAATTGTGCATAATATGCCGTGGCTGTCCATTTTATCTGCTTCAAATCTTCAAAAAGATTTTGAGAAATAGAAACAAGCTTAGCAGTGTATTCATTTGTTAGTCTATTCCTTTTTTTGTCTTGATCGAGCTGAAAGCCTTCCAGTTCAGTTCACAAGAGGCTGCTCTTGGTGGAATGCTTAGGATCCTTAGAGCAATCTTGGACAACAGTTGGGTGTTATAGTATCCCTTCCACTATGTGTTTTTCTTTTGCGTGGTAATTGGCAATGTCTGTCATCCCGGCTATGTCATCAATGTTGGGGACATTCTTATCTACTTCCATAATTGTATTGAGAGCAGTAGATAATTCATCTTCTGATAAATGTTGTCCTCTGTGTTGAGAATCCAAGAGTTGGTGCTGCCAGGTGAACTGAATGAGAGCAAAACTCAAATCTCTTAGTAAACATCTGTTTTACTACTACTTGTTTTGAAGAAGGCAGAATCTCAATTAGATTTTCATTCAGTTGTCTGAATATCTCTGGAACATTTGAAAGGCTTGGTGTATCTCCTTCAAGTTTCTTGATCCCCACTGAAACTCGTAGTAGCAAATTGAACGTTCCTTGAATTCATCGTTGTTGAGAATCTGCTTCCAAATGTTTGCGGGAATAATCTGGGATGCTGTGTCATCTATTGAAGCACAGTGCAAACAGTCCTTTGTGCACAGCAAACTATGGAAACACTTTGTAGCTAAGCTCCATCTAGTTTTATAGTTGGTAGGGTTGGAAGGGACCTGAGGAGATCATCAAGTCCGACCACCTGCCATGGCAGGAAAGAATGCTGGGATCAAATGACCTCGGCTAGTGGTCTACCTAGCCTTCTTTTGAAGACCCCCAGGGTAGGAGCAAGCACCACTTCCCTTGGACGTTGGTTCTGGATCCTAGCTGCTCTGACTGAAGTAGTGCCTCCTGATGTCTAGCCTGAATCTACTCTCTGTCAACTTATGGCCATTATTCCTTGTTACTCCCGGTAGTGCTCGGGGGAACCGGGGCTCTCCCATTGCCTGCTGGTCCCCCTTGGCCAGTTTATAGATGGCCACCAGATCCCCCCTCAGCCTTCTTCTGTGGAGGCTGAACAGGTTCAGGTCCCATAGACTCCCCTCATAGGGCCTGCCTTGTTGCCCCCTGATCATGCGAGTAGTCCTTCTCTGGACCTTCTCGATGTTGTCCACATCCCTCCTGAAGTGCGGCGCCCAGAACTGGATGCAGTACTCCAACTGCGGCCTGATCAATGTCGCATAGAGGGGGAGGATCACCTCCTTGGACCTGCTTGTGATGCATCTGTGGATGCGTGACAAGGTGCAGTTAGCCTTCCTGACCGCATCCCCACATTGGCAGCCCATGTTCATCTTGGAGTCAATAATGACTCCAAGATCCTTTTCTGCTTCTGTGCTGACGAGAAGGGAGTTCCCCAGCCTGTAGGCATGCTGCTGGTTCTTCCTCCCCAGGTGCAATACCTTGAACTTGTCAGTATTGAATCCAATCTTATTCTCATCCGCCCACTGCTGTAACCTGTTCACATCTAATTGCAGCCTGTCCCTCTCTTCTAGCATGCCCACTTCTCCCCACATCGTAGTGTTATCTGCAAACTTGAACAAGGTGCTTTTCACCCCCTCATCCAAGTCACTGATGAAGATGTTGAACAGTGTGGGCCCAAGGACCGAGCCCTGGGGAACCCCACTGCCCACATCCCTTCAGGTTGAAAAAGACCCATCTACCACCACTCTCTGGGTGCGGCCCTCCAGCCAATTAGCAACCCATCTGACTGTGAAGGCATTGACACCGCAGTCACCTATTTTTTTTTAATGAGAATGGGGTGAGAGACGGTGTTGAAAGCCTTCCTAAAGTCCAGAAAGACTACGACCACCGCGACACCTGTGTCTAAGGCTTTTGTGACCTGGTCATAGAAGGCCACCAGGTTGGTCTGACACGACCTGCCTCTAATGAACCCAGGTTGGTTGCCCCTAAGCATAATCTCCTCTGCTGGTCCCTCGCAGATGTGCACCTGGATAATTTTCTCAAAGAGCTTCCCCAGGACTGAGGTAAGACTAACGGGCCTATAGTTTCCTGGGTCCTCCTTCCTCCATTTTTTGAAAATGGGGATCACATTGGCCCTTTTCCAGTCATCAGGCACCTCGCCACAGCACCATGAGTGCTCCTAAAGCCATGCCAGGGGTCCTGCAATGACCTCTGCTAATTCCCTCAGCACTCTGGGGTGGACATCATCAGGACCTGCTGATTTGAATATGTCTAGTCCCACCAGAAGTTCCCTGACTAGGTCCACATCAACCCTGAGCCTGATTGTGCCTCCCCTGGGACCATCAGGGATCCCAGTGGGGGGATGACCTGGCCCCTGCTCAGAAAAATGGAGGCAAAGAAATTGTTAGATTAGCTTTGTCTGGTACGACCACCAGATTTTTCTAGCGTGTCCTGCAGAGGCCCCATGTTATCTGGTACCTTCTTTTTACCCAATATGTATTTAAAAAAGGACTTCTTGTTATCCTTGATCTAGGTTGCTAGTCCCAGTTCCATCTCCGCCTTAGCCTTCCTAACAGCCCCCCTACAATCTCAAGCCAAGGAGGTATAATCCTCCCCGGTGACGGCCCCTCCCTTCCATTGGGTGTACACCTCCTTTTTAGCTAGGAGACATTCCTGGATGCTTTTGGTGAGCCATGGGGGCTTTTGAGCACTCTTGTCCCCTTTGATCCACATTGGGGTTGTCACCCTTTGGGCTTAGAGGATCGTCTCCTTAAGGAATGACCACTCTTCTTGGACCCCCAACTCCCCTCCCTTCCAGGACCTCAGAGCCTCCCCGACTAGTCTCCTTACCTCATTGAAATCTGCCCTCCTGAAGTCCAGAGCTGCTGCCTTGCTGCAGGCCTTTGACACCCTGCGCTGGATGGTGAATTCTAGTAGGCAATGATTACAATCACCCAGGTGATCAAGCACCTGCAGTCCCCTCATCAGGTCATCGCCTGTGGCCAAGACCAGGTCCAACAAAGCATTTCCCCTAGTGACACTGTGCACCTCCTGGGTTAGATGGAGGTCCTGTAACTTGGCTAGGAACCTGTGTGAGCGGTCAGACCTGGCTGACTGCTCTTCCCAGAAGATGTCCGGATAATTTAGGTCACCCATGATCACCATGTCCTTTGACTTAACTGCCTCTGCAAGCTGACCTGAGAATTCCTGGTCTAGCTCTTCCCCCTGGTTGGGTAGTCTGTAATAGACACCCACTATTAAGCCCCTTTCCCCCCGACCCCCTTGTATTCTGACCCAGAGCACATCAGTCTGCCCCTCCTCTGACCCAGTGCTGTTTGTTGTGGATGTGTATTTCTCCTTGATGTAGAGCACCACAGCCCTACCTTTCCTCCCTGTCCTATATCTCCTGTACAGCCTATAGCCCTTGATGTTCACCACCCAGTCGTGCATTGGATCCCACCATGTTTCAGTGAGCCCCACTATGTCTGGGTTTGTGTTAGCTAGCAAGAGGGCAAGTTCCTCCTGCTTCTTCCCTATACTATAAGCATTGGTGTAGAGGCATCAAAGGCCTCCTGAAGGTGCATGCACCGCCCCTGTAATCCCAGGACTATCCGGGCCCCTGTCTCTTACCTAGGTATTTCTTGTGCTCGTCACCTGTCTTGGCTGGGCTGTTCTTGTGGGTAACTCTTAGTTCAGTGTTCCATGGCTCCTTCCGTCCTCATCCTCCCCTTCCCCTGACAAGCCTAGTTTAAAGTCCGCTGGAGGAGATCAGCCAACCTGAAAGAGAACACACGCTTGCCTTTGGGGGGAGAGGTGAAGCCCATCCCATCCGAGCATGTCTCTTGTCCTGAAGTATGGGTTGTGGGCCAAAAAGCTGAAGCCTGCCTCGAGACACCATTTCTGAAGCTGCAAGTTGACCTCTGTGATGCAGGTCTCATGGCCTTCTGATGGTGTCGTCCACGTCCACTCACTGGAAGGACAGATGAAAAGACTACCTGTGCCCCTGTCTCCTTCAGCTTGACCCCCTGGAGCTTAGTAGTCCTTCATCAGGCAATCTGGGCTGCTTCTTACTGCATCATTAGTGCCTACATGGATTAGGACCATGGGGTAGTAATCAGTGGGCCGGATAACGGCTGGGATCATCTCCATCACATCCTGAATCCTCGCTCTGGGAAGACAGGAGACCTCGCGTGTCAAGGGATCCTGGTGACAAATGGGGCCCTCTGTACTTCTCAGGATGGAGTCGCCTATGACAAGCACTCAGCATCTCTTCTTCCAGGTCAACTTGCCTCCTTCAGCCTGTTCTGTGGGTGGAGTGGCCTCCTCTCCAGAGGTTTCCTCTTCTCCTTCCTCTTCCTCTAGTGTCACCAGGGCCTCATACCTGTTCCCCAGCTGGACTGGGGGAACTGGTACTGCACCACCATGAGCAGCCCTGGCTCTGGAGGGAACTTTCTGTCATTCCGCTGTGGAGGGTACCTCCTGGAGTGCTTCTACCTTTGGTGCATGGCCCTGAAGGGAAATGAACTACCCATCAATCGTCCTCTGCTTCTCTGATTCTCTCTCAGCCTGCTAACCTCCTCCTGGAACTCCCTCACCTGCCCCTCCAAGGCCCTAAGATGGGCACCTGCAGGACAGGTGTGGGGGCCCCAATTCCCTGCTCCACCCAGCCCTGCTGGGCATCCCCTGTAGGCCAGGGGGCAGGGTGATGCCAGCTCCCCCATGGGCTCCATCTGGGTGGAGGCCTCAGAGAAGCCCCGGTTAGGCAGCGCCCCTGGGCAGGGGCCCTAGCAGCACTCCACGTCTATCTTTTCTTTTTTGGTGGGGTGCCTTCACATTTCCCTTGCCAAAGACTTCCTCCTGGCCCCTCCTGTTTGCCCACCGGTGCAAACACTGGAGCACCCTTACAGAGCATGCCTGTTTGCGTGTGTGGCTCAGGAACGTGGCTCCCTGCCGGCTCGGCTAAAAGGGATCTGGGGGGCTTCCCCTCTGGATCCGGCTCAGCTGCGCCAGCTCCCTCTGCCCCACTTACCTTATGGGGATCAGCTGCTGCTGCTCCCACTGCTGTCTCCACTACTGCCGCCAGTCAGGTAAGGGGGCACACGTGTGTGGGAACGCACGTGTGCCCAGCTCCCTCCTCTCCACTTCTGGCTCCTGGCCCACAAGTGCTGGGGGTTATGTCGAGCCTCGGCTTTTAAAGGCCGCGGTTTGAATTTCCCGCAGCTGCCCCAACAGCCAATCAGGCACTCTGGGCTTCCTGGAAGTGCCTGCCGGCAGTCCCGTCCCCTATGTTCCCCCACTGGGGGGGATCCAGTGCTGCCAGTGCCTGCACCCCAAGGGTTAGCCCCAAAGAGTTCTCCCTAGCTTGGGGGAGACGGTCCTCCCTAGCCCTCCCCCTGTTTGTGCGCTCTGTTTGCATGTGTGGCTTGGGAGCACAGCTCCCTGCCAGCTCGGCTAAAAGGGATCTGGGGGGCTTCCCCTCTGGATCCAGCTCAGCTGCACCAGCTCCCTCTGCCCCACTTACGTTAGGGGGATCAGCTGCTGCTGCCTCCGCTGCTATGTCCACTGCCGCCGCCGGTCAGGTAAAAGGGCACACATGTGCGGGGGTGCACGTGTGCCCAGCTCCCTCCTCTCCACTCCTGGTTCCTGGCCCCCTAGTTTCTCCTGGCAATAAAAATGCATTTTCCTTCCCCTGCTTCTCTTTATGTCATTTCTTCTGAGTCTGATTAGCATCATGATGATTGTTGAATACCTTCACAATCACTTTTGTAGTTTGCCAACATTGCCTTCCTTGTAATCACATTTAGTATGTTCTTTGCCAGAAGATTCAACCCATGAGCAAGACAGCCAAATACTATTAAATGAGGATATTTTGCCTTTAATATTTGCTATGCACGTTTCATATTACTCGCATTATCAGTTACAAGAGCTTGTACCCTGGAGGGATCTGCACTTTTAATCTCTTCACTCAGTAATTTGGCTATGTATTCACCTGTATGACTAGAAGATTTGGTAGCAATTGCTTTCAGGAATATTGGTTCAGGTGTTGCTAACATAGTGTTCAATAAAAGATTTCCTTGTATATCAGTCCATCCATCTGACATCAGAGTCAATGACTTCAGCTTGACCAATCCTTTGAATAACCATTGTTTCAACTCTGGCATTCCGTTGATCTAAGAGAGAATGTAATGAGCAATAATATGATGGTAACTTGTATGATATGCAAATTAGTCTGTAATGTTCCTTCCTGTATTGATTTTTCAGTTATGGAAAGAGGTGTACTACTTGCAAATATAGCTCGAGCTAATGTCTCATCTGCTTTTTCTTGATCTTCTTTTGACATTTTGTCCACAAAGCTGGATAAAAAGCTTGACTGTCTTGAACAGCTACTTATGGTGGATCCCACATCTGGTGACAGTGATCTTGAAAGTGAGGATTTTGCTGCATCTTCCCTAAGACCTGGCAGCTCAACATGTTCATTTTCCATTTTTTGCAAAAATGCTACTTCACGTGGAGCTACCAAGTTCCTGCAACAAGGAGGGGGGAAAAAAACAATATTTTAGTCTATTCTAGTCTGGCCTCATCCATCAGAAGGAGAAGCAGCAGGGAGCTTGCTTCCCCCATCCCTGCCAGAAAGAGCACGCTGCTGCTCAACTTGCTGCTCAGTTGCCCTGGGACTGCAGAGCCAAAGGGAAGTATAATCTGGCATGTGCCATCGGCCAGAAGACTAAGCTTGCTCTGCTGGTTTGAAATAATTTTTTAAACGTTACATAACAGATAAATAGTTAACTATCATTAAGCCTAAGCCACTGTGGGTGCTTAGTGCAAGCAGAAAAGCAGGATACAAATATATTAAATTAAAAAATTAAATAGTCCAGAGTTGTTAATGCAACTTTTAAAATTATATTGTTTAAAACCATATAGATACTAGTCTATATTGTGTTGTTTAACTTATTCATTTGTTTATTTACATAGGATTCCTGAAGCAGACTTTTCTCAGATGATGTTGTTCCACCCCTTTGTTGTAGTCACTTTCTGTATATGGCTTGTACAGTTTCAGGACAGTTTCTACATGTTATTAAATGTTTCTTCATTTTTGTTGCATTGTTACCATACTCCTGCCTGCAATATTTACATCTACCAACTTCCTTCCTGCCTTCAGTGGCTTGAACTTCACTATAAATGATGCCCCACACTAGTGTTTTTTCTTAATAGGCATTGAATCTTTGAAACCAAAAGGACTAAAAAATGAACAGATCTTATGCAAACACTTCCAACTTCCCCAACTTAAGAAATGAGACACTGCTCTGTGTGTTTGCTGAACTGAAAGTGAAACAAATTTAATCAGTTTTAGTTTTGGTTTTGCTTTCACTTGCAGTCTGAGATTAAACAAGAATTTTAGCTTTGGTATTGATTTGACGTGAATAGCCAATTAGATGAATTCATAACTTGATTTTTGGTTTGGATTATTATGTGAATGTATTTACCCTCTTGTTTACAAATCAATAAAACATATATGTACTCTCTGTCACACTTGGGTAATCAACTGAAAACATTCATTACAACTTTGAAAGTGCCAAGCTTACCTAATATTGTGTTGCCATCCATTCATTGTTACTACTGAATTTTATGAAACAATGGATTTTTAGAAATAGAAAATTTCCCATGGAAAAATAAAACACTGAACATTTTCTAGAAAATTTTCCACCCCACATCTCTGCCCCCACAGCATTATACACACACTACCCTCTGGTGTGTTAACTTTGCCTCATAATTAGGTATCATCTGCAAACTTGGACAGGGTGCCTCAACACCTTTGTCCAAGTCACCGATGAAGACATTAAATAGCACTGGTCCAAGGACCGAGCCTTGTGGGATTTCATTGCCCAAAGGCAGTGAAGGGCAGCATCAAAATTGCAGAGTGACTACTGAAAAAGGCTTAAAATCATACTGTGATCTGTTTTCATCACTCTTAAATTACAGAGCTGCATCTTTAGAAACGTGGGTTGGCATCTGCTGATATTTCGTTCAACTACAGTCAGAATGCCTGTGCTATTAGGAACAGGCATCAAGGTCATTGGGGACTTGCAGATATGGAAAGGTTAAAAAAACCCAAAAAACTGTGTGGGGGTGGGGGTGTGCACGTACATATGTGTGTGTATGTGTATATATATATGTGCGTGTGTGTGTGTATCCTTTATATTATAATTTAATTTAGCAATACAGTCTTTGTTCTTTCTAAATGTTTTGTGTAATTCTAGTTTGAATCTCTTCCTATTTATTTTTGATTTGCTTGACTTTCCAACATCACATGTGCCAACTTGAGGGGCAGGGGCAACTAGTAGATGGACTTTTTCTATAGGCATTGCCAATTTCCTTTCTATTTACCTGGTCATGCTCAAGGTCCACAACATGTGTGAAAGTACCAAAAATCCTGCAGAAATAGTAGAGAGTTAGGAAGTGAATGGTAACAGGTTCAACTCCAACCAAGAATTTGAAGAACTTCCAGGTCTGTGGTGGGCTGCTGCTGGAGCTCAGACATTAGGGTTTATGCTAGAGGACAGTTGGTAAGTGGGATAGGATGGGGTTTGAGGACAGCTTTAAGCGTGACTCTAATGACCATTGTAGACATAACTTACTCTTCTTCTTTGCTGTTAGAAAATGATGAACATGATCACATAGTTGTTTGTGCTCTTTTATTGTGATCTGAGTGCTAACTCTTTGCAAACATGTCGCTAGCCCTATTTCTTGTCTCCAGTCATTACATTGTGATGGTATTCTTACTGGCTATTTTCTCTGGAGTTTATAAAGTTCTTGTTTACCTTTCGGCAGCATTTGGCTTGTTGTCACAACTGCTTGATTTGTTCTGTTATCCTTTCCATTATTACTAGCTTTGAAACTATTTGCTGGAGGATGTGGAGGGGATTTAAGGCACTGTTACCCATGCCTTCTGTCAGTATTTCTCCATTTCATTACATCTGTCCAGGGATCCCTGGGATCCCTGTTATACTTTTTTGAGTCTTTGCAAACTTTTATAGCTATTTCTACTTTTACTATTAGTCTGGGTGTGATCCAGGGAGACACATAGTGTGTGTACAATTCTGCTGACAGTATTAACCTTTGAAAATTTGCCTTTCAGTTTCTTCAGCAATGATAGTGAATAACATTCCACTTTTTATTGAAATGCAGTGAGTGATTTTTGTGTTGCACTGTTTTCAGTAAATAAACTAAAATACACCAAATATTACACCTGATTCATATAATCTATTTCTCTTAACAGAAACAACTTTGCAGGGCCCCAGCTATTCGTTAACTGCTTGGGCAAGAGGGATAACAGTATGGATTTCAAACACAGTTTTTCAAACAAGCTTTACTGCTCCCTTTAAAATATATTGCTGCATAAAATTGCTACATGCTAGTTCTCTGCCTTTGCAAGACTGCATTGGTCTTAAGCTACATGCTTGATGTGATATGTTTATACCAGGCACTTGATATTTGGCCCAGCACCTGATATCAGCCCCAGGAAAACTACATGGGTGAAAGTGTCATGTGCAGAGCTGTCCTGAGGTAGCTGTTTGCTATAGTAAAATAAGCTGTTCCTACTCCCTACAGCCTACCATACTTCCTTGTATAGCGCACACACCTTGTTTTGGGGAAGGCAGAATGAAGAAAAGATTTTTTTTTTCAGCATTATAGCAACATGGAGCAAGGACAGAGACTAATTTGCATCTATCTCACTCCTTCTTTCCTGCTTAGACAAAAGCTACAGTTTTAACCCTTTCACAGATGAATTGGCTACTTTTTCCTATGCAGGAAAGGGACCATGATTGACCTGACTATATAGGCCTATCCTAATTCAGCTGCAAGAGCATTAAAATTGTAGCTGCTGCTGAAGACCAAACTCTACATCTCTTCATGTGGACACTAGAATGTAGGGATGGGGGTGAGAAGTAAAAGGAAGCAGAAGCCATCTTGCAGCATTTCCAGGCTTCTATTCCAGACAGAAAAATCACTTTCCCCATTTAAGACATGCAATCACATTTTGGAGGACTCATTTTTTGGGGAATGTGTATATTGTTTGTGAATAAATATAGTAAAAGCTCACAAAGGCTTAGAACCCAAGTCTCCCATTTCCTAAGCAAATGCTCTAAACACCAAAGTTGCTGCTGGTCACATGTAGATGCTCACAGATGCTACATCACTGTAGCAGATTGCTATGGTGACAGTGTTGCATGTAGATGCACACAGTGTGAAACATTGTCTAGATTTCTTAAGAAACTTATGTGGATTTGGGGCATTTCCCAACACCAATCTGGATTTCAGTGGGGTTTAAGCAAGAACAACATGCCTAGGTGGCCATTCCAGATCACTTATAAGCATCTGCAGCAGCCAAAGTCTACGGCTCTTTTCCAAGCCAAACCAGAAGTACTTACAGAATCCAAGTCTACAAACAGACATCATTTTTTGTGGCAGAATCAGCTGTACCGTAAGGTCTCCCAACACCACTTCTCCACTTGATTGGCAAGTACAGATGTCACCTGAGGCTATTCTGCAGGGTCAGGCCCCTGCCACTCCAGGGTTTTAGGGGCTTGATACTGCAGAAAGAAAAAGACAGCCCCAGGTACCTGGCCATGACCCAGGGCAGATGTGCAAGCTAGGGATAGCCTGCATAGGGGTCGCCTTACTTCATACTTGCAGACATACATCTGGATTTGAGACCAGGCAGCATGAAAATGTGTACCACTGAGGAGGAATTCCCAGGGGATGTATTGTGCCATAAGTGTACAGACATCTGCCGTGTTAAAGTGGCAAACAGCGTTAGTAGAAATTGTCATGCAGCCTTTCTTGGGCACGTTTGGTGTGTCAAGGAAGTGACAAGGATGTCTGTATACTTGTGTTTTGTCCCACCACATCTTTATGGAGGTACAAGGGCAATATCTGTTTGTTGCCTAAGTGCCCAAGTAGTTTTGGAGTTCTTGAAATGTGGTATGTTTTGAGAATGAGGCACCTAAATTCTGCTCAGTACTGCTTGAGTTCCTAAAAGATCAACTTGGATGTGTCCTACAAACATGTCAATATTGCAGTGAATTATCTCATGCTTCACCACAGGGGTGGGCAAAATACGGCCCGCAGGCCAGATATGACCTGCAAGGCCATTCTATCCGGCCCTTGGGGCCCCTAAAAAAATGTAGAAAATCAATATTTCTCTGCCCTTGGTTCCTGTCAAAAATGACAAGAACCAAGGACAGTAGGACCCAGGGGAAGTCCGGCGGGCTCCAACAACAGCAGGGCCCACCTGACCCCACCCCCCAGCTGGAAGCCCCAGCTGGGGTTTCTGGGCTGGGAGCACATAGCTGTCCCAGTGCGGGAAACTCAGGTAAGTGGGGTGGGGGACCCCAGCCAAGGAAGGAGCACGGGGGGAGGGGGAAGCAGCCCTTCCCAGCCCACACCTGGTGCCCCATGATACAGATGCTTGCAGCCCGCGTGGGGCTGCCTGTACCCACTCCAGACAGCCCCATGTGGGCTGCAAGCACCTGCAGCATGGGGCACCGGGCGTGGGGCAGGGAAGAGGCCACTTTCCCCCCACACTCAGCTTTTCCCTGGGCTCCTTCCCTGCACAGAGAAAAGTGGCCCCTCACCCACCCCATGGTCAGCGCCCCATGCTGCAGGCACTGGCAGCCCACACGGGGCTGTCTGGAGCAGGCACAGGCAACCCCAGGCAGGTTGTGAGTGGCTGCAGCACAGGGCGTTGGACATGGGATGGGCAACTGGCTGCTTTCTGGGGTGGGTTACAAGCTGATGCTCACTGCAGGGAAAAGTGGCCCCTTGCCCCCCCCATAGCCAGCGCCCCCCGCTGCAGCCACCTGCAGCCCACATGAGGCTGCCTGTGCCTGCTCCAGACAGCCTCGCGTGGGCTGCAAGTGCCTGCAGCATGGGGCGCTGGCCATGGGGCAGGCGAGGGGCAACTTTTCCCCATGCTCAGCACCAGCTTCTTCCGTGCTGGCAAGCGGGGGGTCAGAGCTATTCGCTGCACTGGGTGTGAGCGGGCGGGGAGCCGATGTCCTGGGGTCAGTGCCGGTGGGGCCCAAAGCAGGGTGGCAGGAGCTCGGGGTCCCAGCTGGTAGGGGCTCTATGGAGCCAGGCCAGCTCTCCCCTCCCTGCTGGTGTAGCCCAGCCCATCTCCACAGACCCCTGCCACCCTGTGCCCCACTCTGGGCCCCACCAGTGCTGGCCCTGGGACATTGGTCCCAAGACATTGGGACATTTGGTCCCAAGATGATGACCAGGGGGCAGGGCACCTGTCAAGCAGTGGGGCACCTGTCAAGGGGCAGGGCTACCCATGCAGCCCTCTACAGTCTGCCAAAACTGAGTAAGTGGCCCTCCGCCCAAAATAATTGCCCGCCCCTGCTTTAGCACATACTTATTAGTTCTTTTCCTGATCCTCTTTCTATAGGAACCTGCATCTTCCATTTTATTCTTGAGCAGTGAATAATAAATGTAGTGCTTAAGATAGGGGTGGCCAACCTATGCTACAGGTGCCAAGTGTGGCATGCAGCTGATTATGGAGGGGACAGACAGCACAGTGGCAGACAGGATAGGAAGCAGAAAGTTTGGCAACTGTTGATCCTTCCAGATCAAGGTGTATGCATAAGAGGTCACCCATACCTTCAATGCATATGCCTAGGCAGGAGTTTTTGGAGGAATGGAGGCTGCCCAGACTTTCCATCCATCCCCCCACCTTCAGGCCACTGAGACCAGAATCCAAAAGCTAGACTGAGTTCAGACATTTGGTGCCCCCATGGCTGTAGTTGTATAAGCATCCTGGAATTGAACCCAGGTCTTCTGTGTAGCAGGCAAGGATCCTACCACAGAAACACACAGGGGACTCCAGAAGCAGAAAGAAAAGCAGGCAGAAAGCACAGGGAAGAGAATAGTAAATCTCCAGATCAGGCAGAGGAAAAGGTTTGGAGTGGTACTTGGGGAAGGTGCAAAGCTAATTTGTGGCACACCTACCAGAAAGTTTGTGCCTCACTGCTGTCCAGCATTCCCTTTGACTTCAGTGGAATTGACAATACAGACAACTTGACGTTAGTCCTCAGCTGGATTCTACAGGAGACTCGGGCACCCTGCCTTTTTTTTTTTAACTTTAAATTATATGCATAGCATTTCATGCTCATGTTGATTTCATAGATTTCATAGATTTCATAGACATCAGGGCTGGAAGGGACCTCGGAAGATCATCGAGTCCAGCCCCCCGCCCAAAGGGCAGGAAGTCAGCTGGGTTCATAGGATCCCAGCAAGATGAGCATCCAGTTTGCTCTTGAAGGTGTTCAATGTAGGCACTTGAACCACCTCCGGTGGCAGGCTGTTCCAGACCTTGGGGGCTCGGACAGTAAAGAAATTCTTCCTTATGTCCAGCCTGAAACGGTCTTGTAGTAGTTTATGACCATT
>NW_005842019.1:1459578-1500901 GCF_000455745.1 Alligator sinensis | reverse complement strand
GGGATTTGCTTGAGAAGCATCTATGGATGCAAGCCAGCGTTTTGGTCGCTTTACTAGCCGCAGCATCGCATTGCAGGCTCATGTTCATCTTGTGGTCAATGATGACCCCCAAGTCTCTTTCTTGCATAGTGCTAGCCAACATAGCACTGCCGAGCCTATAAGGATGATGCAGGTTTTTCTTCCCAAGGTGGAGAACCTTGCATTTATTGGCGTTGAACACTATCAGATTCTCGTCCGCCCACTTGCTGAGCCTGTCCAGGTCAGCCTGGATCACCTGCCTATCTTCTGGTGTGGATGCTTTTCCCCAAAGTTTGGTGTCATCAGCAGACTTGGCCAGTCCGCTTCTGACTCCAGTATCCACATCATTAATGAAGATTTTGAACAGTATGGGTCCAAGGACAGAGCCTTGGGGGACCCCACTGGTCACAGGACACCACGATGAGTGACTTCCATCAATTACTACCCTCTGGGTCCGACCCCAGAAATTTCAGCGGAAGCTGAGAGTGTTCATTCCTTGCAAACTGTAAGACTCAGTCGCAACTGTCTCTGTTTAAACTGTGATAATTACGGATTGTATCGTATAACTATTTGTCTACCACGTTTAGCAGCAAATGCTACATTTCGCCTGATAATTGCTTTAGACAAGTGAATTGTCCATATACCTTCTTGCCCTCCCTCCCCCCCTCTTTTTGGTATTGCCTTTTATTTTAAATAAAAGAAATAACATAACAATGGCTGATGCTTTAAAAACAAAGATGTGAAATGGAAATATTTGTTCAAATGGCAAGAGGAACTTACAGAACATTAAAGCTCACAGCTAACTTTATCTGACTAAAAACTAAGCAAAAACTGAACAAGGACTCTGGGATTTGGTCTTTTATTAGTAGCAGTAATTTAGAATTCTCAAGATAAGTAGATGGTCTTTTTCATACTGAATGAATTGTGGTTTGTAAAAAAAATAAATAAATAAAAATAAAAAATAAAATAAAATAAATTAGCCTCATGTCTATTATAATTTTAAACAGGAAAATGATTCCTTCCCTTCAAAATGCCATACATCCTGTTCATTTACAATGTTGTGCTATACAGGAACATTTGAAGCAATTAGTAACAACTGAAGAAGTTACTTCATTCTAAAAAGAAATGAATGAGGTGCCACCTACACATCTAATTAAAAATCTAATGGGTATAATCTGAAAAGCCAATTTGGAAAGTGCTGTGCAGTATTTCATCTGCTACCTTACAGTGCATATGGATAACAGAACACTGTAGTCTGGGAAAAAAAAAACAATGATTTGACTTGCAAGCAATGAACATCCATTTTAAAGTTTTATTCTCTCCTCCATACAGTATGCTGAAGAGCCTAGGTTTCCACCATCTGGTCTACCTCATGGAACAGTTCATTACAGATGAGGCAAGCTTCCCTCTATTCTCTATTTACAGGTGTCCAAGGCAGTCATTTTTGCTTATTGGGATCTCGAGTTGATGATTAGGCGGTAAAACACAGTGCAGCCATTGTCACACCTTATGCTGTATACACACATTCAAAAAATCTGGGAGAATTCTCCCAGACTTGTTCTCCTATTAAAGCCAGAGTTGCGTGTATAGATATACAAATGCTGAGTCCCTGAAGAGAGTGGAGAGCTTGCAGCACTGACACTGTACAGCCAGGAAGGGGCATCTCAGCATGCTTTCCAGGCTTCCTTAGGCTGCCTGACAATGGCTCCGACTAGGTGACCTAAACTACCTGTGGTCAGCCTGTGTTTCCTTTCTCAGGGCTTCTGCAAAGAGATCTGGGTTAATGGCAGAGGGACCCTGGAGGTGGTACCGAATTGCCTGGCTCTGCACCAACTCTCACAGCCCGCAGAGCCAGGGGTAGGGTTTCTACAGCAGAAAAAGTGATATGAAAGGGTTCTGTGACTTCAGGAAGCTTGAAAACCACTAGCCTAATGCACAAAAGAGTGACATCTCTTTATGTCCCCAGCCTCAATCTATTGGCTGCCAGTCTCTATTTTGGTAAGTGTGAAATAGTAGTGAATACCATCTTTGTGCTGATTTTTCTTCTTATCTTTCTAGCAGCAGCATCAGTGGGATTAGCTATCATAATCAGGTAGACCCATGACTATAATTGACATTGCTTCTAAACTCATGAACTTTGATGGGCAGTGCCTTGGGAAACAAGTCATATGACTTCTTTTTTATCACACTAATATCTGATTAAGGGCACAGTTAGAACATGTTGCATGCCCCCCACAATATTTGGTTTGCCATTAGTTAATAATTGATTGATTTAATTTTGATCATGTAGAGCCTCTTTAGCCCCAGGGGGCACATGGTTAGGTTCCTATAAGCTTAAATTATGTTGTTGTTCGTAAAGTTTATTGGAATAAAAAATGCACTGCAACAGCTCTAAATCAGAAAATGGTAAATTTGTACATAGTGACTTCTCCCAAAATATATATGACAATTATTAAAACATTTTAAGAAATCTGAAGATCTTCACTTGAACTTCTTGATCTTTCTATTCTACATGTTATAAAAATTTAAAATAAATGCTTCAGCCTTATTGAAACAAAACATTTCAGTAAACACATTTCAGTATTTCCATACAACTCATTTCAGAATTTCCATTTTGCAGAAACCTTTGAAAAACTTTTCTGAGAGATTTAAAAACAATTTTGCAGTATTAGAATAACTTGAACCTTGAATTACATCTAGTTCTAGTTGTTTTGGTTTGTATTATTGATCATTCCTAATACTACCACTGTATTTAAGTTGTCCCTCTGCCCATAACTCTACTTGGCAATCCCAGGCTGCACTGTTGGGATGTTCAGTGCTGCCTTGTGACCCTATCCTCAGGGGACTCCACTCTGTGTCAGGATTTCTCTGGGTGGCACCATTAAACAAACTAATGTGTTCATCATTTGTTTTGCCTGTCCTAGCACTCAAACTACTTTTGGGAAACTACCCCACAGATCTTTGCCTTCTGAGCATGGTAGGGTCTCCAAGAACCACAGAAGGTACAGATATGCCCTTAGCATATCTTGCTAAGGCAAAAGAAACTGCTGCTTGGGCACTATGGCATAGTTTCCAAAAATAGAATCTCCAGATTACACCTTTATGCAAAATGCTGGATGTGGATGCAAAAATCAGCTTCTGATGGCAAAAGCTACTGTGAGGATCACGAACTTTTATATCAGGGGTCAGCAACCCTGGCACGTATGCCAGGTCATGTCATGTGAAACCATTTTGCTCAGCACACTAGACCTGGCCTGGGCTCTGGGCAGGTCCTTGCCATGGGTCCTGGAGCCCAGACAGCTTGCACCAGCTGGCAGGGAGGCTGCAAGCAGCTGCACTGGCGTCTGTGGAGCTGTGAACCAGCTCATTGCCGGCTGCAGGTGCACATGCACTTTGGGCAGACAGCAGGGAAAGGGCCAGGGCTGTACTGCTACAAAGGATCAGGTCCCTTGCAGTTCTCCCGCCATCCACCCCTAGCATGCCAACATTTTACAAGTCAAAGCTGTGGGGGCGGCTCTGGTACTCTGTCCAAAAATGTTGCCACCCCCTGTTTTATAGCTTCTAACCAGTTAAACTGCGTGTCCTTCCCATTGCTTACAAAATCACTGTTCTAGCTGCAGTCTGAGATGAGGCCTAAAAATTGCCTCTCCCAGCACAGAAGAGCTTCTGCCCTTTGTTAAAGACTTCTTGTGTGTGTGGATTCTCATGTTTGACTGGAATACATAATTTATAATACAGAAGAGCAGCACTTCTTGATCTATTGTTCTGGATCATTGAGCAAGTTGCTATCATCTGTGATACGTGGCTTACTCACAGATGTTCTTTTCCTTGTAAGGCTGTTTAAGATTCTGGCATATTCCCTGGTCTATTTGTTGGATTAAATATATGGCCTTAAGCAATGGAGAGAAAAAGAAGACACATTTCTAGGGAAACGTTAAGATTTGCTGTGCACTTATCCAGAATCAGTACAATTTCTCTTCCTAACCTATGACATTTGTCATCAATCTTTTGCAGTTAGTCAAGTGGAAATCTAAGTTGTCATTCATGCATAGTATTATAGCCACAGCTTACTTGCAACAAATTTTTTAGTTCGGTTAACTGAAGCCTTGGGCATCTTGCTTTCAATGATAGAAGCTTCCTTTTTTGTCCTACCTGTCATGTTGGCAAGGACCACAGTAAAGATGTATCCTCTGCATTTGTTTCCGCCACTGCCACTGCATCGAGTTTGAAAGAACACTAAAGAATATCCTCGTCCTCCTGAAGTTACAAATATCTTCAGGGATAACAATAAATCTGTACAGAAACAGCAATATTCTGATAATCCAACTTTATGCTGAATCAGGACTTTGCTTCTTCCTGTTTAGGCTTTTAAGGTAACTTTGCTCAGCTGCTGTCATTTGTTACTCGGCCATTTGAAAAATTAAGTGAGATCCCAAGACTGTTTTAATAGAGCTACTAGTGGCAAGTTTTGCAGCCATTGAAATCAGCGTTTTCAAACCTACCAATTTATTATTAATCTTCTAAATACTGTTATAATGGTGCTGAGCAGCTAGACTTGCTCAGTACCTCTGAAAATGCAGACCATTTCTTTTGAAAAAGTGTTTTCTGGCTTCTACTTTTCTCCGTTTCCTTATTTGCCCAGGCAATTTTACCACTTCAATCCCAACAGCATCCCTGTGACAGCTATTGTACTCTGTCACTTGTTTGTGTTTTACCGTAATTACTGAAGGGCGTCAATGATCCTGACCTTCCCGTCCTGCAAATAATAGCTTTCTCTGTCCTGTCATTCATTCGCCCACTCATCTGAAATTCCAGAGAATAAAACATGTGGCAAAATACATCGCTCTGAAATAAACTGATCGTGTTTCTGCCTTGCAGGCAGGGTTTCTAAAACAAAAGTATATTTCAATGACAGTGTAGGGAGTTTTGGTAGATGTTACTGTAGGTAAAATGCCTGCTACAATAAAACTAATAGCTTACTGTACTGTACTTTAATTATAGCACCTATACTTGAATGACAGTCATCCCACAGAAGAGCAAGTGTTACAAGCTGGCTAACTGTGCAGCTATGTTTTAATTGCACTTACCCATACAAAAGAGCATTTATCTTCTGGTAAATATTTTTACTGTTTTAGAAAATGTGGGGTGATGGAGATTTTTCATAATAGAGAACAACTCTATAAATTTAAGAAATATATGTTGAGTCTAATCTTCCTTTCACATTGTAAATAGGGGATCATGCTATTGAAGGCAATGAAGTGACAGAAAAATCAGATCCTTTGGCTTTAATTTTGTATTGGTTTTCTGTGAAATGAGGAATAATCTTAACTGAGCTGATATTACCCATGAGCCACAATAAGCAAATAATGTCATTGGAGACACAGCCTAACCCTCTAACATAATAGTATATGTAAAGCAGCTGGAGTTTAACTGGTTACAATGGTGGATAAGTTATGCTTTCATTAGTAACATTTTCAGCAAATACAAGTTATATGCTACAGCATGTAATTTCGCATTGGAAAAAAAATAGACTAGACGTGTTCCATAAATAATTCCTATCATTAATTTCTGTTACTCTGTAATTTTATAGAAGTGTGGGGGAAGGGAATGGCACTGAAGATTAATTTTTTTAAAACAATTGTTTATTGAAGTGTCTTAATAGCATGTGTGCTAAGGAGCAGGTATTTGTGTATTTGGATTCTTTTTCTACCAACTACTTTTGACAGACTGGAAGAGTAACTGAAGAAAAATAAACATTTTTTTGCATGTCAGCACCCTCATTGCCAAGTTCAGTCTTTAGCAGAATGAGCTCCAAATTCAGGCAATATATCATAGAACCAATGGACCAGAAGGGACCTGTAAGATCAGCAAGTCCAGTCCCCTGCAGGAGGTTAATGATCTCAAATTTAGCTCAATAAGGTGCTTATCCAGCCTCCTCTTAAACATCTCCAAGGATGGCGACCACACCACCTCTGCCGGGAGTGTGTTCCAAGTTCTAGTTACCCTTACGGAGAAGTTCTTCCTTATGTTCAGCCTAAATCTTCCCTCTATTATTCTGTGACCATTGGCCCTCATCCTCCCAACGGGTGCCTTCCTGAAGAATTGCTGCCCCAGATCTTAGTGTTCCCCCCTGACATACTTGTAAGCAGCCATCAAATCACCTCTCAGCCTCCTCTTACCCAGACTAAACAAGCCCAGGTCCCAGATTCTCTCCTCATAGGGCCTATCCTCCAGGCCCATAATCATGCAAGTGGCCCTTCTCTGCACCCTCTTGGGTTTATCCGCACCCCTCTTGAAGTGTGGTGCCCAAAACTGGGCACACTTTGCCAAAACTGGGCAAAGTTGAACATCGGGTTCAACTGTGGGCTGCCCTGCACTATTCAGTAGGGGGTCCCACAGTGGAGCTTGAATTTTTTTCTTGCTCCCCATATACCTGTAAGAAGGACTTTTTGTTGTCCTTTATTTCAGATGCCAACTTGATCTCCATGCCTGCTTTGACTTGCCATAACTCATACCTGCAGACCCTGGTTATGTGAGTGAACTTTTCTTTGGTTGCTGGACCTTTTTTCCATTGATTGTATGCATCTTTTCTTTTTCAAAAGTTATCTA
Source organism: Alligator sinensis (assembly GCF_000455745.1). Classification (NCBI taxonomy): domain Eukaryota; kingdom Metazoa; phylum Chordata; order Crocodylia; family Alligatoridae; genus Alligator; species Alligator sinensis. The sequence continues at coordinate 1,494,274 of NW_005842019.1, read as the reverse complement.
ATATCCCTGTTGAGCATAGGAATGGCCTCTTTTTGAGCAGTCAGAATTGCTCCCTTGAGGAGGCACCATCGCTCCTAGACTCCCAAATCATCCTGTCACTTGTCACAGAGGGCCTTTCTAACAAGCCTCCTGAGTTTATCAAAGTCTGCCCTTCTGAAATTTTGGACTTCTATTCTACTAATTGGAAACCTAGCTTTCTGGTGGATGGTGAACCTAATCAGGTTGTGATCAGTCACCCAGAGTACCTCCAAGCCTCAGGTCCCCTATCATGTCCTCCCCTTTGGTAAGCACTAAGTCCAGAGTGGCTTTACCTCTAGTCAGTCCTGCGACAACCTGTGACAGGAACAAGTCTTCAATAGCTGCTAAGAAATTGTCTGACTTGCTGGAGCTGGCTGAATGGTCCTCCCAACAGATGTCAGGGTAATTGAAGTGACCCATGACAATCAAGTTTTTAGTGCTGGCTGCCTCAGTCAGTTCCCTGGAGAATGCTGATCAGTCTCCTCTTCTTGGGAAGGAGGCCTGTAGTAGACTCTCATCATCAGGTCTCCCTCTCCTGAACTCCCTTGTATCTTGACCCAAATCGTTTGAGAGACCTCTCCCTGCTATTAAACCTGATCTGCAGGGAGAGTTATTGCTCTCTCAGATAGAGGGCCAATCCTCCTCCCTTCTTCCCAACTATATCCTTCCTGTAGAGCCTGTAGCCCTCGATATCCACTGCCCAGTTGTATGCATCATCCCACCAGGTCTCTGTCAGCCTAATAAAGTCAAATTCCTCATCTACCAGGAGAGCCAGTTCCTCCTGTTTGTTGCCCATGCTTCTGGTGTTCTCATAAAGACACTCGAGTTCCCCTCTGATCGACTTGGCTTCTCTGTCATTATGCAAGTATCTTAGGGCATTGGTGCTCACCTGGATGTGCACTAAGTCGATGCCCTCTCCTAAGTCATCATGGGAAGAGGATTCATATACAGAAGTGGATTCATGTACAACAGTGGAACCTGCCCCCCACCTATATATGTACTTCTTCATCCTGTTCTTCTTGCATATTTGAGGTCCCATGTCATGACTACCCATTTCTTGAATGAATAATTATTTGAGCTCACTTCCATAATGCTGTTGCTAGTAAAACTTGCTCCCTTTGAGAGCTGTTCCCCTAATCCTGAAGGTGTGTCATATCAAAATGAGTTCACATTATGGCTACAGACAGAGATTCAAAAAGCCTGAGCCTGAATTGATTCAATCTTTGCAGGTTAGTCTAACCTGCCTAGGCTGAATCAGTTTGTAACCACACAGATATCGCCTCTGGACTGAAAAAATGCAAGCACATCCCTGCAGAGGTTCAGGCTAGAAGCTGGGGGGGGTGCTAAAGTAGCTGTCCCTCTCTTCCACAGTGCTAAGCTGAGGGTGGGGAGGGCATGACTAGTCCCCATCAGGAGGCTTTGATTAGGGAGGGGTCGTCATCCCCTCACTGCCCTCGCTGGTCAGCCAGGGAACCAGCAGGGGTTTACACAGCATTTATCACCCCATCAGCAAAACAAAAGCCTCTCTCATTAGTTCAAGCTCTTCTTAAACAACTGTTTCAAAGGAGGGACATTACCAGGTAGCTGTTGATTAATTCCAAAGAGCCCTAAGCCACTGTCCTTTGTCTCATCTCCCACAGCACAGAGCATAGCCAGCATGTGGTATGCTAGCTAATGCTGAGAAGTGTCTGTGTAAGGGGGAGGGGGGAATCCCTGCTTCAGCATGGATTGGGGAGGGAGGGATCAGAGACTGAGGAAGCTAGGCAGATCCCACTGTACATGCAGTCTCTGTCAAAGCTGCAGCCAGGGAGCAGAGGGGAGGGGCCAGACCTGCTAGGCTGGAGCAGACAGCAGATCCCCACCCAGCAAAGCATCTGGGATTCTGGGGGGCTCTAATTTAACTTAAAACAGCAAGGGGTCTGGGACAGACATTGCATAAACTAGTTTGACCCAAATCAGTTAAGTCTGATACTACATTCAACCAGGTTTATCTCAACCCGGTTTCAGCCATTTTCAAACTGGTTTATGTGCACTGAACATCTGTTCTGTTACAGGTTTAAACCAGTTTCTGACCACTTAAACCAGTTTATGTGTAATATTTGTCCCTAGCCTAAATGTTTTTCTGCGGGGGGAGGGATAAAGTGTTAGAAGGGTACAGGAAAATAGGAACCCAATGTTCATTTAGAACAGTTTGGGTAATTGAAAACAGATCATGGAGTAAAAACAGATCACAACTTTGAAAACAGATCATGGACATTTTATCTGAGACTGCTGAGCCCTTATTCTTTCCAGTCCTATCCTGGGCACAGACATTTACAAGAAGGGTGGTTTCTATGCATGGTTTCCAGGCTCTCTGTTAGCTCTGTTGCGACTGGCTGCACAGTGTTCAAGGCTGAGGATAATCAGGCTCATCACATCCTCATGGGAGTAGTTCTCTATAGTAACATCTTTCCAATGGAAGGCTGTAGTTGTCAGAAAAGTATAATTTAGTGGCCCTCAAGAGGAAGAAGGATGACTGTATGTCATGGCCTGGAAAAGTGACATACTGCTTTGTCAAAGGATCATCAAAGAACAGAAGAAGCTGTGAGAGGATGAGTACTTGAAAATGTGAGATACTGTCTATGCCCTTTATCTATCCAGATGGTATGAACAGTACTTACATAGGTTAGTGTTGGTAGAGTTTAGCCAGAGATATGTAATGTATACTCTTTTTTTAATCTTATTTTTTTTCTTAAGCTTATTTTCCTCTGTTTTTAACAAATGTAAGATAAGATGGGCTTCTGCTGCAAAGCTGTTGCAGTATGTTTTTAAAGGAAAACAATTTATTTTCTATGAAACTCCATTAGAGAGGCACTTCTACTGGAGCACTTAGCCACAACAACACCTACAAAGGAGCTAACTGGAGCCAGAGTTGGTAGAAAAATACCTTGAAGCTCCAAGAAAGTACAAAAGTTGTCAATTTTAAATTGCACCATTTTTCACCAGAGCTGTTTTTTAAAGAACTGAAAGTTTGAATATCCAAACATGAGAGAGACTTGGAATTTTTTTCTTCCTTTCTGTTTGTTTGCTTCCAACAAACCCCACCCACTGTCAGATATATATATATTTTTTACTTTTGATTAAAAATTGGGTTATAGAAAATTGAGCGAACACAATGAATGGCAAAAATAGGAGATCAAAGGGTACAGCAGTGCATCAGGTAAAACAACTTTTCACTATGTAACATGGAACATTTTACATAGGAAGGAATGTTGTTTTTTACATCTAGATAAAGTGGTTAAGTTTAAAAAAAGGCTGTCACTCTCTTTACATATTGATAAGCATTAAAGTGTATACAGCAAGTAATAGAATGAACAAATAAAACATTTAGAGTACTCTGTAAAAGGAGTGGTAAAATTTCTGAAATATAGAATCATTTGCATTTACAGTATGGTGTAAGTATGTAATTATAGGTATGTTAAAGAGTATTGCATTTTTCAATGCGTAGTGGTAGAAAAATAGTAAAAACACATGATTGTTGGTTTTGCACAGGCTGTTTCCTGCAGCTTAAAGGATGTATCTAAATTTATATAGGATCAACCTTTAGGGTTGTGTGTTTTTCCTTTCTTTAATCCGCCTGAGCTGCATGGACCATCGTTCCTCTGTCTACATTGTGCCATGAGCCCACACCAAAGTATCCACCTTGCACTGATAGAAAGAGCAAAGTGAAGGGAGTGCAAAAGAGTCAGGCAAGAAGAGGGAACTGCTGTGTTTGCCTCTGGCAGAGTTTCTGGACCTGTAGCACCCAGATAAGTTCCAAAACCTCACAAGAAAGGTGATAGCCACTAGTGACTTCAGCCTTGTACCCAGATGTTCAGCAGTCCTTACACGGTCAGCCTGGGCCACCTCCAGGGGCTGAGCTTAGTAATTTATAGCATAAAAGGTTTGCAGGCATGGATTCAGGGACAATCCTAAAGTTGCCTGGTTAGTATGGGCATAGCCAAAAGGCTGAGCAACCTAGATGGCAGTTCCAAAGTGTGTGCAAAAAACGCATAAACAGTGCAATTATTGTATTAAAAGAAACACTAAAAGAAGAGGCTTTTGGAAATAATGAATGTTTTTATTTAATATTCTTGTTCACATCTGGCTGTTATTACTGTGAAACAGGAACATTTACAGGCAGTAATAACAGCAAAGACATCTCTTCTGTTCTGCAAATGTATACATTTCTAGCATACTCTTTCAAGCCAAATCACCACTATAAAAAGAAAATGCATTTATTCCTGGCTACCAGATCAAGCTGATAATTGGACCAACTTCTCTAAAATCCTCAATTTCTTTTTTCTTTTCTTTTTTTACAAATCAGCATTTTACAGTGAAAAATGTTTCATTTGGAAATATGAATCAGCTATATAAATGATACATTTTAAATATCTCTTAAATTGTTAATAGGTGAATTAACTCTACCTTTTCAAAAGCAGGGGAGGAAATTGTTATTTAAAACCACATATAAGAGAGGGAGATTTTCAATATTTTCTTTAAAAATGAAATACTCTAGGCTATAGATGAGTGACTTTAAATGATAAATGGCATTCACTGTTAAGTGGAGATAAACAGTCATTTCAAAATCTATATCCAGATTTTGACTCTATACCCTGAAGTCTGGTATTCATGTATGGTGTTTTGATTTAATACAATCTCTAATTTAAACAACATTTACTTAAGGAAAATACTAGCAATAAGAAGGGCTAAATGCAGACCAATACAATTAATTAGATCACTTTCCTAGGGGCTATTTCAATGCTACGTATTTTAAAACAGATTAATAGACAGGCTGAGATTATATCAGTGATGTAATTTGAAAGCAGGGTGGTTCACCTTGAAAGAGAACAGAAAGACAAAGGTCCAGACACATTCCAAAGTCTATAATGGCAGATTCTGTTGAACAACACAACCCGAAATGCAGGAAGTGCACACAGGGGAGGCTTCCTAACAAGAGAAAGTCCAACTTTCCCACATCAGTTCACCATATAATGATATTCTACAGTCATTGTAAATAAAAAGTAGTACTTGCTAATGATGAGCCTGATTCAGCAAAGCACTTAATCATTTGCATGATATTAACATAAATCATTTTACCTCAGTCTGTTCCAGCTGATATTCTGGTCTATATTATTTTCTAGCCTTGAGTATCCTGGCTACAGAAGGTTTATATTTTAACTAAAGTGGATTAGAAGAATGCCTTCAAAATATTCTGTAAAAACTATGTCCCTGTTTTTTTCAAATTTCTCACTTTGATTTGTTTGGCTCTGATTTTTAACCCAGCCTATCAAAGCAGATATCATTTATCTCCTCTTAACCCATGCTTGCTTGGTCTGAAAAATCTTGGACATTTTTGTCCATCTTCATTTTAAACACTTGAAATTTTCATAGTTCTTCCATTAATATTTATATTTAATTATGAATACATAAACCTCCATGGAGAATTACTGATGGTTTTAGACAATATAACCTTTATTATTCATCAGCTTCCTCTCATTTTTCCTTAACTTTTAAGTAATATTAGTAATTCAGATGAAACAAAATGCTAAAGGAGGTGTCCAGGAAAAAATGGTGTGTGTGTGTAAAAAAAAAAAAAAAAAAAATTATAATAATAATAAAATCCATTAAACATTTTATTAAGCCATAGGTGATTAATGTTAAAAGAACATTTAATTCCATTAGCCTGGATTTTTAAAAAAATAGCCAACCAGTCAATAATACTTACAAGTTATACTTATTTATCCTACTCTGGCTCTTGGGTGCTAGGACTGTGCTATTGGCTGGGGAAGCAAGATGTACAACCTGCCTTTACCTGTTTTCATTGAAGTGTGCATGTTAGGATAATAAATATATCCTTGGAAAAGGGAAAAGATATTGACACCCGTGAAAGTTTCATCGATATGGTTGACCAGCTTACAGGAGAGTGGGGAACTGAGGCAGAACTGAGGAGAGAGCCTTATTACAATGCCCAGTTCCAATCTGCAACTCAGTGAGAATTGAGTGCAAGCTCCTTTAAAGTCCATGGAAAATTGCAGCTGCTCTGCTTAGGCTATGGGGAATCTTTTATCTTTCAAAACCTTTCATTTAAAGATCTTCACAAGGGAGATTGCCATTTAAAGGTTTCCCTTTTCAAAGCAGGGAATGTAAAAGTGAGAGACTAAAATATCATCTGTTGCTTTGTAGCACTTGAGAGACCCATCCATCCGGGTTCAGTCTCTTTCCTGCTAGCCACAGACAAACACTGGTTAAAAAAAAAAAAAAAAGGACAGTCCTTGCCCAAAAAAGCTCTTACTCTTTAGCTGCTCATCTACTTACGGTGGGAGGGTGAAGACATGAAGTTCAGGTGCTGCTCTGGACCTGAAGCTAGAGCAATAATAACTTTTCTACCATACTTCCCCTGTACAGACTCCCAGAATCATCAGCCTAGTGCCTTGAGCCAGAAATTCATATTACAGTATTTGGGATTAGTTCAAATAGCTGTACCTGTGTCATTTTCAGAATCTTGGTGGAAGAAATGTTTTGTTTTTTGTTGGATGGATTTCTCAATTCTTATTTCAGGCTAGGCCTGTACAGGATACTGCACATAGATATATCATCATACTGGAGGATATATAATATTGCATAGTTGTTATTACAACCTTCAACTTTCAAAGAAATAATAGTGATGGTTTATTTGCACAACCATAGTGCATAAAGGCCCCACTCTGCTCAGTGCATTGTGGACAACAAGTAGGAGACTTCGTATTCACACTCCAGACCAAACATCCAATGAACAAAAGAAAGGAATTTTGGGGTGATATCTCATATTGAAACAACTGTACAGTTGAGCATGATTTAGACAAGCTTTTGTTTTCAGGGCATTCTTTTTCAGGTTTGAGGAAAAAGCTGGAGCCAGAAACAGGGCTATGAAATTGGAAGAGAAAAGATTTATTCTTACTTCTGTTTTTAAAAATGGGAGGCTGAGGCACAGAGTGGTAAGGATTTTGTCACAGTCACAAACTTAAATTTATAGCAGAGCCAGGAAAAAGAACCCAGATCTTCTAAGAGGACACAGACAAACATGCATTTGAACACTCAGCAGCTGTTTCACTATAGCTTTTACATCTGTATGATCCAGTAGGAATTCAAGTATGCTAAACTGTCCTGTCCTTAATAAAGTAGGAATAAAGTTGGAGCAGTTTTACTTGTATCACTACAGGCTCATGCAGATAGAACAGCTATAGCATAACAGCTTATAGCTGGATTCTTTTGATAGCAATACAGCTATATAGAGTATGTTCTGCATCTCCATCTCTGTCTCATATATATATGTGTGAAATGGAGGACACGCTCTATATAGCTGCATGGGTGTATGTGTAACCCTGCCATCTGTCTATACCTTAAATCAGGGGTGGCCAACCTGTGGTACAGGCAGCCTCTGTTTGTGGTACATTTCAAATCAGGGAGGGAGCAAGGATCATTGATAGATAAAGCAGAGCAGCAGATCAAGCAGGAAGCAGAGAGCAAAGAGCAGAAAGCATAGCAGTAGATGAGGTGGGGGAAGAGGAATGAAGAGGCATTTGGAGAAAGTAAGGGGCTAATTTGTGGCACACCTACCAAAACGTTGGCCCCCACTGCGTAAGGGATTACCTCAGTGTCTTAACCATCCCAGTTGGTTGTGATTTTTGTTTTTTTTTAAAACACTGTACTACATAAATATCCACTGAAAATATCACCCAGCACACTTTAAACTTTTCTGCATACATTATGTGGTGAACCAATTTTTAATGGCTTTTTTTTAGCAACATTAACTTTTGCTACTGTGTAAGATGCAAATTAGTACCTGGCAGAAACTGGCTGCTATTGACTAAAATGCTGTGTGAACTGAAATTGCCAAACTTGAAGGTCAGCTGACCTGTCACAACATTTTGTCAACATAAACTACATATTAACAGACTTAAACTGTAAGAATCAGCATGGGAAATAGGTTAAAAGAATGGAGAATACAGCATTCCATTGGCCATCTGAATCCATTATTTTGTGTGCATGAGAGAGCGTCACTTTAAAAGGCAGAATTCAGGCCACATTAAAAGCACTAGTGAGAAGAGTTAGGTAAGTTGAGAGAATTTGCTGCCTATTTTCTTAGTCTGAATCTTGAATAGTAAAATGATGGATAGGGAATCATTTATAAACAAATCTTGTTTAGGTCTTTAGCTTCTGTAATAGCATCTGATTTAATAGAGCTGCTTATGATATTTCAGCAGAAAACTCATTAAGGAAATTCAAGATTTGAGGATCAAAATGGCTTTGCAGGGCTGTCAGAAGGCAAGATGATGCATTGCATTTTCTTTGAAGCAGGTGTATTTCTTTCATTGATCCTTTCAGGAACATTCTGTGGATTTTATGGCACTTGGTTTTCTCCCTTCGTTTCCATCATCAATCTATAATTAATCTCAGGGAGTGTTTGCAGTGCATCATTGCCAATGGGTAGTTTGTAAGCCTGCTGTTGAAGGCAGCTTTTACTTTGCTGTTGCTGTAAGACTGGGAGGACTCTAATAGGCTGAGTATCAGGGAGTGTTTGCAGTGCATCATTGCCAACGGGTAGTTTGTGAGCCTGCTGTTGAAGGCATCTTTTACTTTGCTGTCTTCTGGCAATTTCATTTTGAACCATGAAAAGACATGTGAAAGTACAAGAAGTGAGGAGGGAGGAGCCCAGAAGCTTCATTGCAAGTTGCTGAAATAAATATGTAATCCTTCCACTGGGCAGCAACAAAGTCCGGGTTCAATTTTGTGGTACTAAATTTTAGGGCTGTGCAAAGCTTCAGTCGTTGATTCGATTCGGCCTGATTTGGCACCCGAATCTCTGAATCCAAATTGAATCAGGAGACCCTTTAATGTCTCTGAATTGAACTGGAACCCTGCAAATTGATTCAGAGAGATTTGATGATTCAGACAGACACAGCTTTAAATGCTTTTTCTACATTCCTCAAGGTACCACATGGCTCATGAATGCTGAGATACTGGGGAGGATGGAGCATCCCCAGTGCATTCAGCAGCACACCAGAAGCACTTCTGGGTCCACAGGGGAATGTGGAGGGCCCCCCCTCCCCGGGCACCCCCGCATCAGCAACTACTGCCTCCTGGGTCTGGGGGGGAGGAGGGGGGCACTCAGGGTGCCACACTCCAGTTCCTCTCCCAACCAATCAGCCTGAAAAATCTTCTGCTTCCCCTAGCCAGTGAGGCCAGAGGGCTTTACATATTTTTCCCAGATACAGGCCTCAGCTTGTCATGTGCTGAGCACATGGCCAAAACACAGAGGCCATTTGCCCGCATAAAAAACATACACACACAATATACAACCCAAGTGTATGTATGGATGTTACAAATATATTGAAACTTCAAAGACCTGGTTCATAACATCCTATTACATTTATTTATATATATATATATTTAAAATGACACTTACCAATTGGACTGTTTTAGAAGCCTCTTAAAATGCAACCTAGAAATGAGTGATCAAAGCAGCATTTTTATTTATTTATTTATGTATGTATGTATGTATGTATGTATTTATGGATGCATCTTACCTATCAGATTTCAAAACCAGAGTGATTTTGCTCTAGGGCAAATCTTACACCTACCAGCAGAGTAGAGGGGCATGTAGTGGCATGGGCACTAAGATGTATGGTTGATAATCTAAAGGTCACAAGTGCAAGGCCATACTCACCAGGACAGCCATGTTAGATTCTAGCAAATCTATGCATTCTGCTAAATACCTTGTCACAAGGACACAGGAAAAAGGAAGGAACAGAGTAGAAGGAAACTGGGATAAGAGGCTTCATACTTCATTATACCTCGTATTAAACTAGTCATCAAATATCACCAAAATGTCACCAAACTTTCATTAAATAAATAGATTTGGTGGTGTCCTTAAAAGGGAGACTTGCTACTTCTGAGCTGAGAAGCCTCAGAGACCAAGACAACCAGAGTACTACTACTACTGTAAAGAAAAATACAAGAAAGAAGATACATTACAAATGTAACAAATTAGCACTGCTCATGGCAAAGTAGTGAAAGTCTCTTGGATTTGGGAAGGAGGGGGAAATAATGATTAAAAAATTACACACAGGAAAAAAAAACCCTCTGCAGTCTGCATCTTTGCAAAGGCAAAGAATTCTAATTTTATGGTAATGTAGTCATGTTGCAGGACTTTGTATTGCAAGTGCAATACAGATTTTTTTTTAAACCATCAGTTACTAGATTCTTTTACAACCACAGCTGGTTTCTGCAGGCATTATTGTTTTCTGTCTCTGGAAATCTCTCACCTAACACATTGTTTAATCCTTACTGCTTTTTTGTTTTTGTTGTTTTTGTTTCCCCAATGGGTGCATAACACTGATGGCTCATAATCAACCTGTAACCAAATGTCTTGTTCTCTGTCATTTTTAGGAAATGAACTCTCAACTTATATTAGAAATTATTGTTTGTGTTGGTTCTTAACTGAACTTGGTACTGCTTAAAATTCATCCAATTTCTGTTACTTCAGGAACCCAATTATCTCTGGATGATAGTCTTCTTCCCACACATTGCCAGTATTTCCCAACTTCATGGCATCAGTGAATATCATTAGCATATTCTTATGTTTTGTGTCAAAGACCTTAATGAAAATATTTAATATGATTAGTCTGAAGATTTGCTCCTTAGAAAAACTCTATTAGTAACTTCCCTGCCCGGTACTTGCTGTACCAACTCAATCCATTGTCATCTTCCTTTTGGTCAGTTTCTCACCTACCTCTCAGTTCTTGTAACAGTCACCATTTTGTCCAGCTGAAATAACAATTTCTCCAAGTACCATCACATCAAATGCTTTTCTGAAATCCAAATAATTTCATAGTTTCAGAGTTTCAGGGTCGGAAGGGACCTAATAGATCTTCTAGCCCGACCCCCCGCCAGGGCGGGAAAAAAACCCAAAAAAAAAAAAAACACTCACCCTAAAAACAAAAACGGGACTCAAATGAGTCCAGCCAGGGCCAGATCCAGCCTCTTCTTAAAGATCCCCAGAGTAGGGGCCAGCACCACCTCCCTTGGAAGTTGGTTCCAGCTCCTAGCCGCCCTAACTGTGAAGTAGTTTTTTCGGATGTCCAATCTGTACCTTTGTCTAAATTTGTTACACTGCTTTCCTATGTCTGAAGAATAAATTACCTTATCAAAGAAAAATATTGTTATTATAACATATCTACCTTTTTCTGTTTTACCAAATAACATTTACCAAACACTACTACTTGTTTACTCTATTATTGGCCCTATAGTTCTTACGCAAGCAAAATTATTTTGACTATATATTATTATGGCTTCATTTGGAGTTTTGCCTGAGCAGGGACGTCAAAAAGGGCCTAGGAAGTGGTCTTGAAGGGCTTTGTACGAAAGACAAAACAATGATTGCATCACCTTTTGTATTTTCAAATTCTGTTTAATTTGCAGCCACCACCTAGAGAAATGTTCATATGCAGATGCTAATTGAACTAGTTAGTAGCAACTCCTTTGTAATAGTTGTAATAAACCTGTTTTGGGTAGGAAATACCAGATGTAGAAAAGTCAACAGTTCATATCACTAATAGCAAATTAAAATGAGTTTGTTTTGTTTGGGATTTTTAATTTTCTTAAGGTTATTTTTGAGAGTTTACCCTGGCAAGGAGGTCAGGGGACTGTGAGCAGCAATTCAGTATGATTTTTTGGCGTGAAAAACAGGCCACTTTACTAAATTATTATGGACCTGATATGTATAAAAATATCATCTCTGATATTAGCTGTTTTCTAAACTTGCAATAAAATGTCATTTAAAATTTGTGCAAGAAGGTTAAATAGGTCTATTCAGTAAAACTGGATGCATTATATTTTAAATATCATTTCTTAAGGCACCTTGGTAGCCATTGTCTTGGTCTTAAACTGCCATGAATTTTTTACAGTCATAAAACTACCTGGTAAAAGAGAAACCTGCAGCGAACTGGTGTTTCCTCTGTCCAAGCACTAGAAATAATAGACACAGGCATAAGAAGTTAATAAAATCTATTCTGTATGTCTTTAGTTACCTATAATTACTGTTTCAAAAAGGAAGGAAACATAATAAACATCTTAATGTTACTGCCTATAAGTCTATACATGAGTTATGTAACAGCATGAGAGGAACATTGAATATAGTAAGTAAAAAATTCCCATCTTATTTATAGCATCACTTTCATGTCTGTTTCCTCTGCTAAACCAGAAAAACTTCAGATGTGACGGTTCTGATTTAATTTTAAAATAGCTGAAGCTTCAATACTACAGTTTGCATGATTAGTCTCTCTCTCTCGCCATTATTGCTGTATCTATGGACTCTGTCAGAAATAGCACAAGAAGAAACTAGCTTGAAAAGATCCTAATATTCTTTTTCCTTTAGCCAAATTCTGAAAATGCCAAAACATTTGCTTGTTCTTCCTTTTTGAAAGCCTATCAATTTTCAAATCACCAAGATTCAAAATAGGAAAAAGTTCAAGGCAAAGTTTCTTGTTGGTTCTTCTTTTACTTGGCTTCATTCCATTTTTAAATGTGACCCTGTGGCAGTTTATGGCCTGCATACAGTATGTAGTTTGAGTGAAAAATGAACCCATTTGACCACAGTTTCAGGCAATGTTTTTCTAGACTTTTATACCTCTGGAAGTTTTATAGCAGCTATTGCTGGAAGAAGATACAGACTTTCAAATAAATCTAAGCAATATTTACCATCTGATTGTCTTATCCTATTCCAGCACTATCCAGACAATGATAATCAAACCTTTTAATGAAGAAGAGTTTTCTCAGGCCATGATTTTCATATGTGAATGGTGATTTATAGGTGCCTAGTCTGAGACACCTTAAAGGGACTTGATTTTTTTTTTCCCAGAAGGTGAAGGCTGCTTCTTTTCTGAAAATCAGGTTCAAGTAGAGCTTGGTGGGAAATGTTTTATCATCAACCAATGCTTTAAGTTTGTTTGTTGTAGCTGTGTTGGTCTAAGGACATAGGCAGACAAGGTTCTTTGGGTAGATGTGATATCTTTTATTCAACCAACTAAATAGTTGAACAAATTGTTCTTGTCCAAGCTTTTGGGCACAAATGCCCATCTTCATGCTTTCCCTATGCCTGAAGAAGGGCATTTTGCCCAAAAGCTTGCAAACAACAATTTTTCCAGCTACTTAGATATAACATCTGCCCAAAGAACCTTGTCCACCTAGTGCCTATCGTCATCCAACATATTTCAAAATTAGAAATGCTCCTGTTGTGCACTGGGATGAAACCAAGACCTTTAAAAATTATGTGGTGAAAAGTCTGAGATAGACAAGCCAGAATAATATGTTCAGAGCATTCACTCAAGATGTGAAACAAGCATGACTCAAACTTTACCTCCTAAGTGACTACCCCAAACACCACATTGGCTTGTTCTGGTCCTTCTCTGACCACTATGTGCTCTGTTGCTCGTACTCTCAGATCAAAGTCAGAGTAAGAAATTCCATCTTGTATGACAGTTGCATTTCCTTGCAAAATTTGATTTGATATGTTCCACTAGAGAGTGGTTTTGATAAATGATACTTATTAATGGGAAAAAAAATTCTTTTGTCAAAACTCCTGACCTGCAATAACTTCAAACATGGCACCCCAGAATTGAAGCACTGGGACTTGGCAATTATTTATGCACCCATAAAATGAGAATCCAGTTTTGAAAAGCATTTTGATAACACTGGATCAACTGTAATACAGAAATTCAAAGATATATGATTTATTTTTCTTTTTTGTATTGTCGTAATAAGAAATACTTGGGGAGCTAGTTCAGTGCACAGTGAACAAAGAAAAATTCTGCCTATGTGATATTTTCATGTCTTGCAGCTAATGTGGATATAAATATAAAATATAGCACTTAAGGACGTCATATGAACCAGGGACAGGAGAGGAGTAAGTCCATAAAACAGTGCGTGAATCGTTATCATTTATGCAGGTATGCATTGCATCTGTAACAGATGTACAGTATATTAATATTCACTATATGAGCCTCTCAAATAGAGTTCAACATGAGGTAATATAAATGAGGAAGAACATTTATCTGTTCGATAATGACATGTATGGAAAAACTCCACTGAGTGGCCATTGCTTATCTAAATAAGAAGTGGACCTCAAACCATTTGTTTTTTTTATGCCATGCCTCCGAGTAATGTGAGTGTTGAGTTTCATCTTCAAAGCTTGCTGTTTTCTATTGAAAAATCAGTATAGTTTCCAAGTGAGCAAGATGTCAGGAGAGGTGCCTCCCAACCAACTGTGGCTTCTGCATACTGGTGTGCTTCACAGTTGGTAAAAGAAGGCTTAAAATCACCTCAATGCATATAGCATAAAAAGGGGAGGGTGGGGGTGGAAAGGCAGGAGCAACCAGCAAAGGACAGAAGCATGGGAAATACCAATGGTATAAAATAGGCATAGCTATGCTTAGACCATCCCTGACCAGTGACTGTCCAACCTCTTCTTGAACACCTCCAGTGATGGACAATCCAGAGCTTCCTTTGGTTGTCTATTAGACTGCCTCGCTATTCCAACAGTGAAGAAGTATTCTGGCTATCCAATCTAAACTTTCTTTGCTGCAACTTCAAACCATTGATCTGCATCCTTCTCTCTGCAGCAAGAGAGAAAAGGTGTTTTCCCTCTTGTTTAAGGCAACCCTTAAAGTATTTAAAGACTGCTATCATGTCCCTTCTTAAGCCCCTCTTTTTTGCAAGCTAAACATGCCTAACTACTAGGACTGTGCACTGTTTCATTTTGACTTCCATTTCACTGTTTCAACAGGACAGTGTTTCATTTTGAGTTTCATTTCATTTCAAAACCACTTTTCCATTTTGTTTCATCAAAACTGTTTCGACGTTTCGCCCATAGGCTATAATAGGCAGTTTCGTGCTTCCCCATAACTGTCATTTTTTGGCAGATTTGAATGAAAGCAGCAGAGATGGTAGTCCCTGCTGAGGCCATGAAGCCTGCCAGGTTTCAAGGAGATAGGTGCAAGGGTTTCTGGGAAACTGCACCTCAGGCTCCTGAAAAGCAAAACCCATGTCACATCTGTGTGTTAAGGCACATCAGGGTGAAAACTGCAGGCATAGTAGCCCCTGCTGAGGCCATGACACCTGCTAGGCTTCAAGGAGATAGGTACAGAGGTTTCTGGTAAACTGCACATCAAGCTACTGACAAGCAAAACTTGGGGGGGGGGGTGTTAAGGCGCAGCCTCACTGGCACTGGGACCTCTACACGACATGGTAGTGTGCCCCAATGAGGACTCCTCCTTCCCTACAGCCTCATCCCAGCCCACCACTTCAAATAACAACAGGTAAAATAATAACTTAGTGAGCAGCAGCACAGTAGCACCAGCATCATCTCAGGCAACCAAACTGTGACAGAGCCTTTCCTCTCCTGCAGGAATTTCTTCTTCAGCGTGCACATTAAGGCATGCCCTCACTGTGTCCTTCCCCCGTCTTCCCACCTCCCTGTCCATACTTTCTATTTCCCTGCAGGCAAGCCCAGCTTCAGCTTCAAAACTCAAAATGTTTCAAAACATTTCAGCTGCCCTCGTTTCATTTCAAGGCTGTTTTCAAGCCCTTCATTTCATTTCAATTTCACTGTTTTGAGCTCAAAATGGTTTGAAACAATGTCGAAATGAAACAGCCGGCAAAATTTCGCACAGCCCTACTAACTACTTCAGTTTCTCCTTGTATGACTTACTTCCAAACCCTTGATTATCTTTGTTGCCCACCTCCGGACCTTGCGGTGGTTCCCCTCCTTTACCTGTGACAGGTTAGGATATTAGGTCTATGTTGTATCAGGGTTGATAGTCGTCTTAGGTAGAGTTTAGATTATGGTTTGTTTGGGATGGTTTGGATAGGGATGATCCAGTCTCAGAATACTTGAGTTGAAAGGGACTGAAGTCTGAAGGCTACAAAGAAAAACTGTATATTGGGCCAATATATTTAGACCAAATCATTTATTTAGATTTGCTCACTCTCATCTCTAATATACATCACCTCTTTTCCTGCTGTGTTTTAAAGGACTTAAATTGGTTCAAATCATGAGGTAACAAGTAGGTGTAGCAAGACATATGTAAAGTAGTTTCAACCAGCTCCAAACAAATAATGTTACTGCCTCTTCCATCTCCTTGACATCTGAATGGCAGTCACTCTTTTATATTTACTATAAATCAATTATTTCAGGCTAATTAAACCTAATCTTGTAGCCCTGGACTCCCTTGCACATTACCTCCAAATTTGGCAGCTTATCTTCATATTTTTTCACCCTGTCTTCAAACACACGTGGAGGAAGATTAGAAACAACCTCCTCTTCTTTCACTGTTCTAGGTTTAAACCCTTTTCACTTTATGCCTATGTACCTGGATGTCTGAAGCATCCTAAATAGTTGTGCTTGCTTAAAGAACTTCCAACTTTCATTGCTCTATGGTGGAGGGCAAAGGGACTCAATCCTACAGTGTGTCATGTTTGGGTACCTCCTGAATGCAAAGGTTAGTCCTATTTCAAAACAACTCTAACAGGGAACACTCCTTGAGCAGCAATGCACAATCTTTGCTGATGTCTGGATTTCTAGGAAAACAACACCCCAAAATTAGCAAAATGGAAATATTCAAACCAACAAATTGGAATACCCAGTTGGGGTATCTGCATTTTCTCTTATTTGTCTGGATCATACAAGTGATAGCTTCATGGGATGAGCTCATAAAAATCAATACTCTAAATGAAATATCATTGGACTCCTCATTTCAGCTGTGGCCTGAGTGAGGAGTGGTAATGTATCCATAAATAATGTTTAGGTTCAATCTTTTACACTTGTTCCAAACAGATGAGCAATTTTTGAAAAGCAACTGAAGAAGATGCACTTTTGCCTCTTCATCAGAAACATATAAAAATGAAATATATTGCAGTATTTATTGCAATGTATTACAAACCTTCATGGTGATCCAGTACAGATGCCTCTTTTCTGTATGGTACCGACCTTCAAAAGTGATGATGTGAGAAGCCCCTGATTTTATGACAGCTTAACTCAGAATACATTACAGCTTCTATATTAATATGTATTTGAAGCTCCACTATAAACTTTGAATATGAAAAGAAACTCTATACCTTGTGCTCTGCTATAAACTTTAAATATGAAGAAAAAGATGTTCATGGAGGTGGAAGCAGGCTTTGACAATATTTATGTGAAATGATGTTTCTTCTTTCTCTTTGTCTAGCAAATGCCTACTTCTTTTTGGGCATTCAATAAATTTTAACATCTACTAGATATTTAAATCTAATAATCAGTAGTGTAAGAAACACCAAAAAATGATTATATGTGTGCTTATATATACATGATATAGCACTGTGGAAATGAACTTATCACTTCATAGTTAAAATTCTAATCAGGGCTTCAATACCAGTCCTGTTTTCAACCATATATCTTATTTTTGCAAATGTCTTTTAATATTAGCTACCTTTTGGTGATTTTATGCTTTGGATAGACTAGAATTTAAATTATAATTTAATTTCAATTACTTAACTCTAAGTAGAATTGTTCCAGTCTCATTGTTATTCCAGAACTGTGGTTCTCAGATGTATGATCTTAGATATGGCACTTCTTCAAAGTTTGGATTAAATTATTTTTTGCAAAATCCTGTGACACTAAAATGCCTTGTCTCCTGTGCTTTATTTATTATATATATATATATATATATATTTCTGTAAATCATCTCATATAACTTAATTTTCTAAAATTAAAAAAAACCCAGGACTGGATGGAACCATCATAGGACATCAGATCTAAACCCTCTACCAAGGCAAGAACACCTCTGTCTGAATAAGCCTGGGCAAATGTCTAATCTGCATTTTAAAGCTTCCAAGGGTGGAGATGCCAAAACCTCAGTAGATAATGTATTCTAGTGCTAGCCATCCTCATGGTAGAAGTGCAACAGGGGGTAGGCAACTGGGACTACTAGCTCTGGGTGGCAATTTAGGCTGCATGCCCACATTCAAATAATCTGGAAGAATGTTCTCTTATGAAAGAAGCCATGGCAAGTACAGGCATTCACTCTCCCAGGAGAAACTGTCATGGGAGTTATTTAACCCTAGTTGTTCCCAGGTTACTTTTTCCCCCTGAGCAGCCATTTTTACCCTGGGAGAAAAAGCTTTAGTGTCTGTATACTAGTAATTTCTCCTGGGAGAGCAGCAACTCTCCAGGAGAAAGTGAATGTCTGCACAAGTCCTTAGTGTGGGTGCATGTGCAGTGGTTCCTACTACCATTGCTACCCAGGGAGCAGACCCTGGCACTTTTACCTATAAGTTCTTCTTAATGTACAACCTAAATATCCTGTGTTGCAGTTTAAGTGCATTAGTTCTTGTCCTACCCTCTGTGGACAAAGCAAGCAGTTAATCACCAGCCTCTTTTTGTAACAGCTTTTTTTGCTTTATTTGAAGCAAAGTTATTAGCATTATTCAATAACTAGAAGCCCATTGGAGTTGAAATGTCAAGGTCACATTTAAAAAAAATTGAAAGACTTAAAAAAAAAATCAGTGTGAATATTTTGACAAGGTAAATCCTGAATATAACTGAATTTGACAAGATAAACTCTAAATTAAGTGCACTGCTGCAAAAATTGAACTGCTCCATATACATTTTTAGTGATTAATGTTCCCATTCAACAATGCCCTTTATTACATGCTTAACTTTAAACATCTGAGCAGTCCCACTGAAGTCAATGATATAGTTAATTTAGTAAAAGTTTATGCATGTGTTGAAATGCTGGATGGGGGCCTTAATCACTCCCATTATCCCCTGTGCTTCATTCTGCCACTGCTCTCCCCAGGAAAAATAGAAGATGCAGTCACTGGATCATAGTTTCTCCTAACTAATTTAGTCCATCCAGTGATTCTAAGACAAGGGTAGGCAAAACACAGCTCACAGGCCAGATCTGGCCTGCCAGGCCATTCTATACAGCCCACAGGGCCCCTAAAAAATTTAGAAAATTAATATTAATCTGCCCCTGGCTCCTGTCAAAGATGACAGGAGCCAGAGGCAGTAGGACCCAGTGGAAGCCCCAGCAGGCTCCTGCAACAGCAGGGCCTACCCAGCCCAGCCCCCACAGCTGGAAGACCCTGCCTAGTGGGGGTTTCTGGCCTGGGACCATGGAGCTGTTCATAGCTGCACCGGCACAGGAAAATCAGGTAAGAAATACAGGGGGGAGGCAAGGGAGTACCGCAGGGGTGACTCCAGTCCTTGGGGCTGGGCCAGCTCCTGCTGAGCCCCACAGTCCAGCCTTGCAGCCAGGAGCCAGCAGGTGGTGGGAAAGCAGCGGTGGGGGAGGTGGGGAGTGGAAGTAAGCGGCATGTGTGAGCACAGGGCCTGCACCAATGTTCCATGGCTAGTGCCAGTGGGACCCAGAGTGGGGTGGTAGGAGCACAGGGTGCAGACTGGCAGGGGTCTGTGGAGTTGGGCTGGGCTCCGCCAGCAGGGAGAGAGGGGAGCTGACCCAGCTCCACAGAGCACCTGCTGGCTGGGAACCCACGCTTTTGCCACCCTGCTCTGGGCTCCACCAGCACTGGCCCTGGAACACCAGCATGGGCCCCATGCTCCCACCTGGCTGTCACTGGCTCTGGTGTGCCTGCTCACTCTCAGTGCCCCTGCCCCAGCCCCACACAGCCCCGATCCCACATGCCCCCAACTCACATGTGGGAACTGAGCTGGTGCTCAGCACAAGAAAAAGTGGCTGCTCCCCCTTCCTGTGCATGGCACCCCCTACTACAGCAACTCACATCCCATGTGGGGCTGTCCTGCCTCTCCACTGCATCACCACCACTCCACAGGGCAGTGGTGGCAATGGAGAGTAGGCACAGACAACCCCATACAGACTCTGAGCAGCTGCACCATGGAATGCTGGCCACGGGGATGGGGAGCAGCCACTTTCCCCCCACACTGAGCACCAGCTCATTCCCCAGAGACTGCTACTCAGCGTGGAGGAAAGCAGCCCCCCTCCACTCGCCACCACCTGGCAGTGTTTGCTGCAACTGCCCACCCAGAGCCCATGCTGTGCTAGGCTGTGTTGCATCTACTTCACCACCACCTCTGTGCTGCCCAGCATGGCAGAGGGGCGATGGGGAGCAGCCACAGGGCAGCAGTGAGGCGGTGGTGAAACAGCCGCACCGCAGCCTAGCACAGTGTGGGCTCTGGGTAAGCAGCCACAGCAAACAGTGCCCAGCGGTGACAGCAAGTGAGGGGGGGCCACTTTCGTCCATGCCAAGCAGCAGCTTCTGTACAGCTTTTGCTGCCATGGCTTAGCCCTGATGGGCAAGCCTGGAGCTGGCACAGGGCCCAGGCTAGCAGAAGCAGCAGGGAACAAACTGGTGCTCAGTGCAAGGGAAAAGCTCCCCCCGTGGCCAGTGCCCCATGCTGCAGCCACTCAGAGCCCATGCGGGGCTGCCTGTGCCTGCTCTCCATTGCCACCACTGCCCCGCAGGGTGGCAGTGACATGGCGGAGAGGCAGGATAGCCCCGTGCCGGCTGCAAGTGGCTGCAGCATGAGGCACTGGCCACAGGGAGGGGGGGGGCACTTTTCCCCCATGCTGAGCACCAGTTCATTCCCCACAGGTGAGGATGGGGTGTGCAGAGTTGGGGCTGCATGCTGCTTTCCACCTGTACCACAGGGCGGGGGTGGGGGCACTGGAGTGAGTGGGTGCACAGGAGCCAGAAGCAGCTGGGCAGGAGTGTGGGCCCTGCACCAGGGTCCCGGGGCCAGTGCCAGTGGGGCCCAGAGCAGGGCAGCAGGAGTGTGGGGTCCTGGCAAGCCAGGGGCTCTATGGAGCCGGGTCAGTTCCTCCCTCTCCCTGATGGTACAAGCCAGCTCAGCTCCACAGACCCCTTCCAGCTTACGCCCCATGCTTCTACCGCCCCACTCTGGCCCCTGCCAGCACTGACCCTGGGGACATTGGTGCAGGCCCCATGCTCCGACTTGCTTCCACTCCCCACCGCACCGCCACTCTCCCCACTTTCCTGGCTGCCTGCCTGCTGTCCACTCTGCGCTACATGGCTCCGATACCCACATCCATACCCACACACACACATCTGCACATCACTGTTAGACCCTGACTCCATGTGGTGCCTAATGACTAGGGAGATGATGATCCAATTGCTCGTGGATCCTGTTACTTGTTAGCCAGAGCAAGCAGGGTGCAAACACCTGCACACATTCCTCGCAACAGCTTTATTCCGAATGGAGACAGCTTTGGACTAGCTCCCCAAAAAAACCCAACAAACTGGAGAGCCACAACAAATAATAGTTCTTTTCACATTTATACACTTTGGCTCGTGTTTATTAACATTCACTCCACCCTCGCTCCTGCTATGTTCTGCCTATCTCTCTTCCTATCTCAAGTTCCACCTCTGTTTACTGTTTGCTTCATTAATATGGAATTGCCTATGCATTTTACTCATTTAGATGCCTTTTTGCTATGAGCGCCTATCTAAGACCTTCGCCCCACTCCTTCGGTGAATGGGCAGACTTTGGAGGCTTCTTTACCAATCACCGTTCACCTTTTTGCATATGTTCATCTCAGTTATGTGTTATCTTTCACATTCCAATCTGTTCTTCTGTCTCAGGTTGTACCATCTCCATATTCCTAAAGTTTCACCTCATTCACAACACACAGACTCACACAGACCCACTTGCTGCTTTCTCAGAAAATGGTTGACACAATTAAGATGGTTACTTAACATAAGCACTCATAAGCAAAATCTTATACATAAAAGCTATATATCTCACAACAATACTGTTATATGGTTAAAAACTACTTGCCTAAGCATTTCCAAAGTTACTTTTAATATATATCATTCTGCCTTTTGGTCAGCAGTTTTTGCTAGGCCACAGGTTATAGCCTTTTTATCCAGCTGCAAATCCAGCGCTCACCAAGATCCAAATATTGTCACCCTAACATCCACAAACCCTGATATGGAGTCACTTCTGCATACACACCACAAACACACACAAATCTGGACAAAAATATATTTTTTTAAATAAACACCCATAATTATATCTATTTATTTATTTTTAGGATGTACTTTTTTTTTCTCCCTAAGATGGCAAACCCTGTTCCCCAAAGGAGTACATCCAGGGGCAAGGGGAGGGAGTTCCAGTGGCAAAGGTCAGAAGTTAGGGGCAGGAATTCTGGTCCCAAGATGGCAACCAGGAGGCAGAGCACCTGTCAAGGGGTGGGGCTACCCATGCGGCCCTTGACAACTTACCAAAACTCGGTAAGCATCCCTCTGCCCAAAATAATTGCCCGACCCTGTTGTAAGAGCTCAAGGGGCCATTATGGAATTCTGGAACTCAGTTATCCTAACCCTTATGATGTTTCTATTTTCATTCCAAGCTAAGGCTGGAAGCTTCATGTGGACTGGAGCAGATAACAGGGAGTATAGGCACAATATCTCAAATTTAATTTTGTTGGGTAAGGCTGAAACAGCTGTGAGACTGGGATGCTATAGTATCCTTTTAAGGAACAAGGTTGATTTAAAGGGAGACTTTCCTAAGAATAAAATCTATTTACAGAAATTAGGTGTAAAATTTCCCACTGTTCTTTAGTTGCAGCCTGAGACTAAGCATTTTCTTGTGCTCCTTTGTTTTACTCTTGCCTGTTATGCAGCACCTCATAGGAAAAACAAAAAGATGCATTTTGTCCAGGGTATGTTGCCTAGAGGATTTAGTCTAGTGGTGTTTATCCTCTGGCTTAAGGGCCAAATCTGGCCTGAAAAGGCATGCCATCCAGTCTATGGGTCCCCCCACAGGTTTAGAAATTAGGCAATGGGGAAGTGATGGCAGTGTTAATTGCTGATCTCTTGTTGCCAAATTTCCATACCTGTAGGGAGCCCTGTGGGCTAGACGACATGGCCTTACATCCTAGATTGTTCTGACATGTGTTGGAGCTGGCATGTGGGGTTTCTTGTCAGCCAGATCTGGTGCACAGTGTCACACTGATGTAGAGGATCACACCTGTGGAACAACACTATGTGCCACCCCCACACTGAAACAAGCTATTGCTCCAGCCTGCATGCATGGGAGTTTGAGCTCCACTAATGTAGTCCAGAGCACAGATACAAGAGACATTTCAGGTCACTGATTTTAATTTTTTTAGGTTGTTCATAAAACAGTAGATTCTGGAATGCTCTTACTTTGTTAAATGGTATGCACAAAGAATTAAATTTACCCCTGGTCAAAGAGTCCAGATATGGCTTGTAAATTGTCAAAGTCTCACCTATACCCTCAAGGTAGGGGTTAAAAGCACATGTGAGTGTGCCTTATGAGGGTTGTCTGCACATGGGATAATTTTATTCATAAACAGTCAGATGCAGAATGTAATTTAGCATATATCTTTCTCACCAACCAAAGTTGCATGTATAGCTGAGATTTCAGCCCCTGAGAACATACTTCACACCATGATATGAAACATGCTTTGTTCTCACTCTTTCACAACCATCTTTGACTTCCCCAAGTGAAGTGAGACCTGGGAGTTCCATGCCACAACTTCTTACAGAACTTGGGTTGGTGCATTTGAAAAGACTGTTCCTGGAAATGCTAGAATCAGAGCATGCACGGTAAGAGTAAGTGTGGAACAGAAACCCCAGAATTTATTCAAATTGGGAGAGAAGTTGGAGCACACACTTAGGTGCTGAAGAGTAGTATTTGAAAGGAGACCATTGGAATTTCTAAGCATGCAACTCTAACTCTGTAAGTTGTCTCTAATCTTCCTTCTGCCCAGATAGACCTTTTCTTACCCAGGTTTGAGGATGCTGAAATCATAAACTCAAGCTCTGGTTTCACTTTTTTATTGGCTGGAAATCTGTCTGCTTTGCAGTGTGGAGGAAGGCTAATCAAACCAGAGTGTATATAGTCCTCTAATGCATTCCCACAGTTCTGAATGTTTGTTTTATTCCTCGGTCTTTCCTTTTACACTCGGAGCCTGCTTACAACAGACTACTGCCAAAGTACCTGCCATGGTGCCTCCTGCCTTGTCCCTTTCCTGACTTAAATTCACAGCATTTGGAACAGGTCATCTTCAGCATAGAATCTTTTCCCTGCCACCAGGAGTTTGCTTTACTGAACTGTTGGGTTAACAGTACTTTCATAGTAGATCCAGATAAAATGTTGTAAGTGAATATTTCATTTGCCAAAAAAGTAGGTAAGCATTGACCAAAACTCTTCCTGAATAGCTGTCAAATTTTTCAAATTGCTCCAGCAAAAGAACAAAATGAACAAAAAAACCCCAGAGAAAAAACATTTCAAAAAGTTGAAATGTTTAATTTAAAATTAAATACTTAATTTTAGATACATTTCTTCTTTTCTTTATTCTTTATTTAGAAATTAGTTTGACCCAAAATGTTTTTCATTTTGCTGCAAAACCAAAAAACGATTTTTTCAGGGGAACATTCCAAATAGAAGGAGGGTTTTTCCCCCAGGTTGGCCAGAAAACTGAAAAATCAATTATTGGTGCAGTTCTGTACACCTCAATTGTCTGTACAGCATTTGGTCTGAAAGCAGACAAGGAATTTCTCCCACTATTTTCTGTGAATCTCACTACTAAGAATGATCACCTTTGCGGTAGGGATTAAATACGTGCCCTAGGCATGGTCTAAGCTTTCAACAGGTTTTCAAACAAAGGTCTTTATGCACATGGAAAAATGAATCTAGGATCAGTTTGTAAAATCTTCCTAAAAGTTTAGGGAGTTCATCTCTATTAAACTCTAAACCTTGAATCATTTTTACATACACAGTGTGAGCAGACCGGCTTACCTGCTACTTTTCATTCTGTTGGAATTGTGGGAACCTCTATCTCATCCTCTCTCCCTCTTTCCTGCCATGTCTTTGATGTTAAGTTATTCCTTGGGAGTATAGATGATACCTGTAGTTATGGTTGTACAGGTGCGGTTGGTCTTCTGCAGGGCTCCACCATCCCTACACCTTGACCCTTTCCTCTTGCGTGACAAGTCATCTCTTCCTGTTGGTACTGAGTATGAGTCACTGGTTCTTGGATCCTCTCCGGCCCAGTTGGCTGTGGGATTCACGCGAGGTTGTGGCCATGCTCTCTAGGTAGGTTGCTCCTCCTCAAATGTCTCAACTCTGCTTGTGGTAGTCTTCCTTCTCTCCAGGATCAGTGGGTCCTGGGAAGGATGGGGTCTCTGCCTGCCAGTCCCAGGGTTCACATTCAGATGCTGCTGGGTCTCAGATATTGACTCTGGCTTGATTAATCAGAATTCAGGTGTGCTGGGGATCTGGGTCTCCCCTGCTAGATTTCCCTAGCTTGGGATTACTACATAACACCACAAAATAAAAACTTCTGAATCTGCACTGGGCTTCATCTCCACTATCTGTAGCTACTCTGAGCCAGTGGGCTCTTTTACCCAGTTCCTCTGGGCAAAGCCCTTTTTTACCTGGCTCTATCCAAGACCCTTAGAGGCTTGCTGCCTTCCATATCCCTTCTTGCCCTCTTTTCTGAGGGTTTAATACTCTCTCCCTGGGATACTTCTTCTCCCAGTGTCCCTGTCTCCCTGGCCAGTAGGCCACCTGTAAGAACCCTGCCATCCATTTTCACTTACCTAGGTAGTAGGTCAGGTTGGCTCCTCACTCAGGGTTGCAGTCTCCCTGGCATCCCCTGAGGGTTCAGCTAGCTGGGTCTTGGCTGGGGCAGATTCCTCCTCCTGGTCTGGCTGCAGCATCCCCTTTTCTTCCACGCTGAACACTGTCAAAAGAAAAGCAGCTAGCCACAATCACCCTGGAGAGCCCAGTAGGGCCATTGCACCTTTCTGCCGCACTTCTTGAAACATTGTTCAGCTTTAAATTTTGTTTAAAAAGTTAACAGTTTTATAGAAATCATGAATCATTTTAAAGCATTGTATCCTTGCAGTAGAACTCTAGTGTCATCCAAAAATAAAATACCCTAAAAAACGTATTTTTCCTGAAGGATCAATCTCTATTTTAGAGTTACTTCTTTAGAATCTGATCAAATGTCTATAAAATGTTCTTAGTTTTATCCCTATTAAACTCTATTGCACATATGAGTGGTGCTCCCTTGGGAATAGAGGGTGCAGAGATATGAGGAAGGAAGGAAGAAATCACAGAGCTCTGAAGAGAACAGCTCTCTTCACCAAACATGGAGAGCAGATCCTTTGTAAGGTTAGAGGTGCAGTTGCACCCCTCCTCTGCTTTTATTCCTGTCTCACTGAGGGTGAGGACATATATTAAATGCTTGCAGTGCTTTCAAAAGGGGAATGTTTCAAAAAAACAAAAGCTGGTATGTTCCAATGTTATGTGTGAACAAGCCAAGAACCGTACAAATGTAACATACCTGTGCCAGCTGTAACACTCCTTGATCTGGGGTTAAAGTTGGAGCAGCTCTGCACTAGTGCAGCAACCAGAGGCAAGAGAGAATTGCAAAGGTGAGACAAAGAAGTAAATTACTATAGTGACCGTTTCCTGGGTGATTCATTGCAGCAGATGACAAAAAGTGCAGGAGGCTGAACCAGAAGTGCAACCAGGGTGGCACAAAGCTGGGCATGGGTGGATGAGGGATTGGCCTCCCCTGGTAGGGACTCTGCCACTGACTAAAGCAAATCCTCCCTTGACCCCAACTCTGTTTCTGTATATGGAAGGTGGGGGGCAGTGGAGACCAACTATGGGCATGCTGTAAAGAAGGGGGCAGTGAAGCAGCAGTAAAGGGGCAGTTACAGTCCTGCCCCCAGCTGCTCCATAGCTGGGAGGCTGTAAGGAGTGAGGGGAACTGTTTGGAAGGGGTTTTGAGGGACAGGGGCTCCTGGGAGCCATAAGGAGCTAGATGGTGGGAGTCACAGAGATGAGAAGGTATGAGGGGAGGTGGAGTTTGGGACTGAAGGTGGTGGTGTCTGTGGGAGTGAAATGGGATATGAGGGAAGTTGGAAGCAAGGTGTACCCAGGGATGTGAGGGCTGCACTGAGGTTTGAATGCCCAGAGGGGCACGGGAGGGCTCAGTGGGGTGTGAGAGGGATGGTAAGGAGTTAGGGAAGCTGGGACATGAAGGGGACAACTCTGTCCAGGGTGCAGTGAATTCATGAGGTCAGTGAGGGGGTAGAAATAGGACTCAGGGTGTGAGGAGAAGGGTCTGATGGTTTGGGGGCATAATGGGTATGGGGATATGTGGGATAATGAGGGCAGTGGATCCAGGGGTCATTTGAGGTGGCAGAGGGCATATAAAGGGCAGTGAGGAGCCTTTTGGGGCCATGCTGAAGTGTCTAGGGGACTTCTGTGGGAGTGCAGGGAGCAGTTCTATCCGTGGTCAGGCTAGGGAGTTAACAGCTGTATCCTATCTGGCACCAGCTGCCTGCCCTATCCTGGAGCTGGCAGTTGACTGCCCATGGATACAAGTTATATGTGTTCGTGCTTGAATCATAAACTGAATTAATATATCCCTAGGCCCCTAGCATATTAGTGACACTTCTAGTTTCTTTTTGATTGGAGAAAAACATGTTACGTTATGGGATGATGCACCACACCACCAGCATCTCCTTTTTCAGAACCCTAGATCAGTCCACCTTTGCTCAGAGCCGCTAGTTGGATGAGTTCTGTGGTTTGAAGAAAAATCTGAATTCTAAATGCTAATGGTAGGAGCATCCAAATCTGGATGCTGAATTGGTTTACACACAATGGGCTAAGACGCAACATTCACTATTAAAGTTTTAATACCTCCAATTCGTTCTTGTCAGCCATTAAGCAAGAAGTACAGGAAATGCATGTCTTAAGCATTTCCTGTAAAACACACTGATGAATGGAATAATTCTTTGTCATAATTCTTTGTCATAACTGAGACAAGACCAGATTTTGCATTAAGCTGGAGCTGATACTAATAGAAAATCTATTTATTTTCTGCCTACAGTGTAATTTTCTGAAAGGGAGCATTTACGCAGTTTACTTATTTGTAAGTGCCATAACAGTTCAATATTTCTTCATAATTTACTATTTTATGGTGGATATTTATTCTTAATCTTATTCTATTTTTGGCATGACTAAAGAAAATAGGACTTGACACAATTGTGGCTGTTTATCAAAGCCAATCCAAGGGGAGAGATAGAAATGGTTGTCCATGTGTGTACGCATTAAAACGGCCAAAGCATCATGCTGTTAATGCATAAATAAGCAGATAATGAACCTTATCAGAGCTACACTACAATTGGTGGCATTCAGCATTAGTGTTTAGCTATTTGATATTTAAGGCAACTCAGAATCTGTTTCCTTGCCTTGTGTTAGATATTGGGCTTATTTGTATGGTTGTAAAAATGTACAAAATGAAGGAGATTGTTAAAGTACCCCAACTGCCAGTTTTAACACACAAAAAAAATTATTCTAGTTGAATGTTAAGCCATCTGTGAACGTGAAATGATAACCAACCACTAAGCTGTTACAAAGATCTGTGGCATATGAACAGGTGACATACTTTGAAATGTATTTAAAATGTTTCTAATGTATTTGATTCCATAATAATCAAATATTCCTCTTGAACACATCTCTGAAGTGACAGGCTTTTTTGCTTCCTTCACCTTTCTCAATTTGTGTGGCCTCAATTTCTCCATTCTGAGCTTGATTTTATTTTAATCCTATGCTTCAAGGTTTTTGCTGGTTTCTTGGAGGGAACAGAATAGTTTTTTTTCCTCTTGCAAACAATACTTGGTCTCTCTAAATGTGTAACCCTCCCCCCCCCCCAAAAAAACCCAAAACAAACTATAAAGCACTGGTGGGGATTTGTTGTTCCTATAGGTACTATGAAAACATTCAGGTGCCTAGCAGATGGGTCTTGCTTGCCCTCAGAGTTAAACCAATTGCCACATTTGCAGTCAAAAAGAAATTTCCCTGGAGCCTGATTGTTATGGATCATTGAGAATCGTTTGTCTCCCAATTGTGTATTGTCAGGTATGATCCAACCCTAGCATCATCTGGGTATACACAACCTAGCTAATTCACTGCTGTTACAGGGACCCAAGGCAGTGGTGATGACCTTGTTTCTCAGTTGTCTTCCTATGGCACATTGTAGGTTTCTATGTTTTATTTTGTACTGAATATTTGTTATACGATCATTTGTTTTGAGCTTAATGCTGAATAGGAGGATGTCCCAGGGGAGCTGGAAGGCCCCCGGGGCAGCAAAGGGTCCCGCTTACCTCCTGCAGGGCCGGAAGATCCGAGGGAGGCCCACACGCTGAGAATGCCAGCGCGGGTTGTCAGCTGGGCATTTATCTGGCTGCAGCAAAGCAGCGGGGGCGGGGGACGCCTTCCGGGAGGAACAAAAGGCAGCCCCGCCGAGGCAACGGGGCAGCTGAGTGGAGGAAGCTGGAGCGATAAGCCTCAGCAAGCGGGGAGTCAGCCGCCACCCACAGAGTGCGGGAAGGAAAGAGGCGGAGCCAGACCCGGCTCTGAGAGACGGAGCGGAGCAGCTGGCAGCAGTGCTGGTGGAGAAGCCAGCACTGTGATTATCGGCTTAGCCGGTGGGGAAACCAGCGGCAGTGCGGGTAGCAGGACCGGTGGTAGATACGGTGACCTCGCGGACCACCGGAGCGACGCAGGTTCCAGGCTGGAGGGGCCGGGCTGGCGTCCCTATAGGCAGTACGCCCAGCCCGAAGACCGTTGTTGACAGCCGGCGTATTGAGGCGAGAGGGTGGCAAGCCAGGATAACGTTGAGGCCATAGGAGGTAGAGTCTAAGGTGGCGAGTGGCTGGGGTGTAGGGGAGGACGGAGCCCCGAGGTTCCCCGCCGAGGAACGCGCCGACACCGGTGGATACCCCAAGGGAGGACCCCCCACTGGTACCACTGAAGGTACCATCAAAGTTGTGGCAGACGAGTTCAGGGGTCCCCCTGATACCAGCAGGGGTAACCTCCGGGGTGCACTCACAAAGCCAGGGTGCACAAAACCGTGGGCCCGGGCAAAGGCAGCGTGGGAACACCTGGTAGAGCGGAGGCGGGTACAGAGGACCAGGAGTTTTTGTGGGTTTTTCCTGGACAAACATTTGGGATTGCAGGTGTGGTTACCTGTAATCCAAGGGAATGGTCTGGATATCTCCGGAAGTACTTTGTGGCTGTATATATTCCTATGGTCTCTGGTTTACATCTTTCCCATTTATATATGTGGTTTTTCAAGTAGGGCCAATTAAGCTTAGAGCTCAGAGGGGACTTTACTTCATCAGATTTGAGCTTGCTTGCAACTTCTCTGCCTCCTTTCTCCAGGAGGTGTCCGTATCTACTTACGGTCCTTTGGATAGGGGCTGAGTTGTGGGGACTGCAGGGCCTGGAGCTCCAATAGAAGCAGAACATGGGGTTGGGGCCCAGAAGCCAGGTCTAGAACAATGGGCTTTGGCTAAGGGGTGTGCAGGTCGGGAGCGACCCGGGCCCTTTTCCGTGCTGCACGCGGGCTGTGGCCAGCAGCCCAGGCATGCTGGATCGGAGAGGGAGGGCGACGAGCTGGAATTAG
Organism: Alligator sinensis; assembly: GCF_000455745.1. Lineage (NCBI taxonomy): Eukaryota > Metazoa > Chordata > Crocodylia > Alligatoridae > Alligator > Alligator sinensis. The sequence continues at coordinate 1,463,702 of NW_005842019.1, read as the reverse complement.
GCACAGACGCTTAACGGTAGATTTAAAGATTGTTTACTTACACCAGAGATGGTAGTGGTGTAGGCTGGAAAACTTGCTTGAGTTGCGGTTACAGACACAGACAACACGGACGGTCGCGTGGAGTTTGCTAGGCTCCACGGAACAGAGCTCCGGATGCTCTGGGTGAGCGCGCCACCAAAATCGGGCTCGTAAATACGTCTTATAAATTCTTTCCGCTCGAAGACGAGAAGAGGTGGGCGATGGATCAGGTCGCCAAGCTCCTCTGAATCTCACACAGGGTCTCTATTACACTGCCGTGTATCCAGAGTCCCCACGAGATGGATGTGGAGTCCTCTTCGGCTTGGGCGGAAACTGCTCAAGCCTCTTATACGGCTAACAGGCCAATCGTTAGCCGTCACGTGGGAATAATTTAAAACTAGCCAATAGCGGGGAACGAATTTGCATACGGGTGGCGGGAACTCTTTTGCACCGTGCATTTCTCTTGCAACTTGAGCAATGCACCCTGCAAAAGAAGCTGCAAAGAGGCGGGAAACTCGTCCCTGCACCGGGGTTCTCCTCTGCAATAGGAAACTCTCCCGTGCAATGAAGTTGCAACCTGGTGGGGATAATTCTGGTGCCGAAGCACACACAAAATCATGCCTTTGGGTCATGACAAGGGGCAGCCAAAGTAGAGGGGTGGAAACCAGGAAGGCTGAAGCCCCAAGAAGGGAATGAAGGCCTGAGGTGGCTTGGGGACATGTGTCCCACCTGATTGCGGATTCAAAACACCTGTGAGGCATGGGACACAGTATAGGGATGGATGGAGCTACACAATAAGACCTTAAGGAAGCAAGGTCGAGGGAGTTGACCACTGAATAAGCGAAAGCACCTTAGGCTTGCCAGTCTCTGAGGGCAGCCTCCCTTTCGTGAAGTTTCCATCAAGACGTGGCAGGTGAGAAGGCAAGGTGAGGCCTTGAAACAGAGAGTGCAGAGAGAGAGCCTAGCAGGTATGAAGGGTTGTGTAAGGGGCATCACAGTGGTCCTCAGGCATCAAACCTGTTACATTGCCTCATAGGAGATGTCTCAAGGGAGAAGTTGGTGCTCATAGTATTGTCCACAGTAACAGTTTAAAAACTCTTCAGCAAAGATACCGCAGGAGATGCAGTTCCCTAGTTGAAGACCATGCCACCTTCCTCCCTCAAATGAGCTATTGGCTAGTGTTATCCCTCCCATTACAAAGAGGCTGTGGGAACCCTGCACCTGTACAGATTTATCTCCCCCCACCCCTCCAACACCAAGGATCCACAGCCCAGGTTGCACTGGCAGAAAGAAATCTAGCCTACAGTATGCTGATATTAAGAATTTTTCTCACCTCTATTAATCTATGATAGATCTGATCTTCCTTAGGAAAACAAGAATTGGAGCACTTTTTGCCTGTATGACATTTTCTAAGTAAATCTTCATAGAAGGAAAAGTGAGGGGCGAACTTGTCTTCTAAAGGATTTACATTTGAATTGGAACCAAATTCCCCCATTGCAACTCCCTAAAATTTGACAAAGGACCTATTCCTAGTTGTTCAGGAAATCCCTCTAAAAATAATTGTCTTTTAAGCTTCTATCCTATTGGAAACCTACTATGGAAAGCTTTTCTTAAAACAAAAATAAAAGAGAAAAAAAACGACACACAGAGGAAGTTATCAGTGAAACTAGCATTTAGTCTGAATTATTCATACAAAATTGGGTAAAAATGTTTTTATGCCTGATTACCCTTGTTTAGGCTGAATTTTTTAAAAAAAATTGGGTAAAAATGTTTTTTTTCCTGATTTCCCTTCCTCCCCCCCCCCCCCCTTGTTAAATGTACCCTTTTCAGATTTAGTCATCTCTAATATTTCAGAGAACCAAACATGGGAAGGTTTACTGGCTATGCTTTTAAAGCTGGTCCTTAAAGCAACTAATTTGGTTTAATGAACTTTTTTGTCTCTCTCTTGTGATCATGTAATAAATATGAATCCCTAATATAGTAAAAATCACAGTATGAAGTGAACCAACAGCACAGTGTTTGTCATCAAAATGACTGCTATTTTCAGAAATCACTCAGCAGTTTGATGGAATGAGATATCTAACTAACAGAGGTCCAATTTAAAATACACTGTGTTAATGAAATAATTTCAGTCTCCCTTCAAGATAATCAACGCAAACAGCGGGAGGACAATGACACTGCATGCTACAGGGACCTAATGTCCTCTCTGACACCCAAAATGCATCAACCTTTCATCTCAATTGCAAAACTGTGTAAATCAGAACAAATTATCTGGGAATCAATCAATAGTTTTCTTTTCTATAAAAGGAAAGTGGTATATTTTTGTCCCTGGCACATGCTTCATTGGCAGAAGTTAACAGAAAGGTGAAACAGTGATCAGTGAACGGAGAATTAATTGCTATTTTGTAGTTTTGCAAATCAGAGGGGAAAAAGGCATTTCCTTTTAAGGATGAAAGGAGGTAGGCATTTTCTAGGGTAGCAGAGACCAGTCATTAAACAGATCCATGGTTTTTTCAAAAAATTATATCTTCCTTCCCTTTTCTGGTGCATTAAGTGTGCAGGTAATGATTCCCTAGCCTCATCTACTATTATACCAGTACCATAATGATGGTGGACATTTGAGACACTAGTCCTGGGCAGCCACTTATAGGGAGCAGAAGAATAGCAACTGTTGTTGGTCTCACAGCCACCCCACCCCCTGCTGCCACCCCTGCTCTCTCTGCCACCCAGGATGCAGACTCTGGTTAGGTACACTTTTGATTAAGACAGTAACACCGCATATTGTGCAAAGCCAGAACAAGTAAAAGTCAAAACAAAATGCTAGTCAGCTTTCTCTTCTCTGGTATTTGGGGCAGAAGGAAGAAAGTCTGGCAGCCGTTCAGAAACATGGCTACAGGGGTCCATATAACAGCTGTCAGACCATAAGTGGAATGGAGTGAGATAGTGTGGGGAGGTTATGCAAACTGAGTGACCTCACTTTCACTGAGGATATTTAAAAAATAAAAATGTGGTTGTTTAGAGTATTTGGGGTTTTTTTTAAGAACACATCACATGGCATCTATCTAAAGACCTCTGAGAATTCTGCAGCTTGTGTTTGCAAACATTTATTCGCATCTGTTTGAGATGTGGTTTACATGGCAAGACTGTGCAGTGGTCTTTGACATCTGCAGCAGAATGTCACTGAGAAATTGTGGATAACAAATTGTTAAAGTGATTGTAAGATTATCAGTGCCTCATGAAAAATGTGTAGGTTTTGTCTTTTAATATGTACATAAACTGTAAGAAGTGAAATATCGGTGGTATTGTTTTGTGAATGAAAAATGAATTGGATGAGGACCTACACCTGTGTGAGTTACCCATACTTCGAGAGTCTGTGCTGTAGTACATTGAATATTAAGGTGACTTGTATTGTCAGGAATGAAGATGCACGGTCAGATATGTAGGCATAAAGCTGTCACCTGATTTTGGATGGATGATAGGCAGGGAGTACGAGGACAGGGTAAAGACTCCTTGAGGTACCTTAACTACATCTCCATTCTTTCCAATGACTGGTTTTTGTTTTAATTTCATCATGACTTAGAATTTTCTAGCTCCCAGTGCTTGGGGCTTTGTTAATGGTAACCTTTCTTCAGTCTTTGTCTTTAAAAAGCAATAAATATGCACTGTTTTAACTTAACTCCATTTAATCAGTATCTTAATTACACATTTCTTCATTTTAAATATTTCCCTATGTTATTTTAAGGGAAGCTAATGATATCAAAAGCTGGAACATGGTTTTGTCTCATCATAAAGAATAAATGTTTTGTAAACCATTGACTCATTCCAGTCCTAGTTTATTGCTCCTTCCTAAGTCTTTGACCAGAGGTGATCTGTGCATGTTGAGGTCAATAGAAGTCCTTGCAGTGACAATATTGGGCATTGGGTCAAGTCCATCATCTTCCCAGGATTCCCCTGTGTGGATTATAAACTCTGTGCAACTCCTGCAGACTTAACAGCTCCTGCAGGAATCCATGTAAGTTTTATAAACTCAGCATGCAACCATGCAGGACTTACAAGCTTCCCAGAAATGCCTGAAGGATTTATAGTCTCTGCCAAAGTCCCTATAG